>NC_068297.1:33383207-33701957 GCF_025860055.1 Xyrauchen texanus | reverse complement strand
CTGGGCTCTTATGCCCTTGAGTCGACATCTCGGCTCATGCCTGAACAAGTTTGTGATGCGGCAGGCTGGTCCTCTCCGCTCACATTCATCAGTTTTTATGACAAGTTTGTGTTGCGATAGGGTTCTCTTCGCACACATTCATCGAACTTTATGGGTTAGATGCTTTGCTACTCTGGGCTCTTATGCCCTTGAGTCGACATCTCAGCTCATGCCTGAACAAGATTGTAATGCGGCAGGCTGGTCCTCTCCGCTCACATTCATCAGTTTTTATGACAAGTTTGTGTTGTGATAGGGTTCTCTTCGCACACATTCATCGAACGTTGTGGGTTAGATGCTTTGCTACTCTGGGCTCTTATGCCCTTGAGTCGACATCTCAGCTCATGCCTGAACAAGTTTGTGATGCGGCAGACTGGTCCTCTCCACTCACATTCATCAGTTTTTATGACAAGTTTGTGTTGCGATAGGGTTCTCTTCGCACACATTCATCGAACTTTGTGGGTTAGATGCTTTGCTACTCTGGGCTCTTATGCCCTTGAGTCGACATCTCAAGCTCATGTCTGAGACCTCTCGCGTTTTTGTGAGTACACTGCACAACCGTAGGGGTCCGGACAGCCCCAAGTGCGGGGGTATTGCGTTCCCCGTAGTGCTTAGCAGCGCAACATCGTAGTGAAGCCTTTTGTAAAGGGAACGTCTCGGGTTACATGTGTAACCCTTGTTCCCTGAAAAAGGCGGAACGAGATGTTGCGCTGCTTTGCCGCACTGGGACGTCCCAGGACTGCTCTTCAAAAAGAAGTATCTGACGACACCTGGTGACGTATCCATTTATAGCCTGGCCTCAGGTGCATCTAATGATTACATCAGCCGAGGCTATAAATTCCGGTCAATGTTCATTGACGTGTTCCACTCATTATTCATCTCGGCTCACAGCGAAAGCTGTTCCCCGTAGCGCTTAGCAGCGCAACATCTCGTTCCGCCTTTTTCAGGGAACAAGGGTTACACATGTAACCCGAGACGTTTTCATGGCAAACACATGAAAATCAACATGGTTGCTCTCTGCTAGCTTTTCTTCTAAAAGCCTATGCCACTCCCTCTCCTCATGCTCTGAAAAAGGCATTTTCAGAGCCAACGTCAGGGCTTTAAATGGAAACCAGCAGCAAGAACAAACTTGAAACAGAAACAAAACAAACAGAACAAAATAAAACAGAGCAAAACATAAGAATGTGTATTTGAATATTTGATAGCCTACTGTTGGTAAAACAGTTTTATTACTGACTGTTTACTAGTCTTGAATAATTATTTAAGAACTTAAAACCATTCTTCCATTATTAACATATTAGTTTGTGTTATTTTTGCCATAATCGAGCAGGCCTGAAATGAATTGATTATGAATTGTATTTATTAGCCTGACTTCTATTCATGCATCAAATGCAGCTCTTAACAGCATAAATAAGTTACTCTGATATAAATGATTTTATATGATAAATATGCTCTCAAAACTCATAAGAATTTTAAACAGTTGTCCAAATTGTCCATTCTGTTTATTTTTTCCAAAACGTCTACAGTAAATCCCCCAAATCCCCATATAATTAAGTAATATCACACGAGCAAGAGGCTGCTGGCCGAGTGCTTTAGGTAATCACAGCAGTGCTGATGTAGGGCCATATAGCATGATTGTGAATGTGAAATAGCTTATATACAACAGTTCAATGAACAAGTCAATTAATGTTTTTTGGGAAAAACTGAGTATAGTCATAAAAACACATTTGTGCATGGAACTATCTTACGCGACGGATGCTGTTCTATGTAAACTATGACTGACTGATTCACCAACTGGCTCATATTACACACAAAAATTATCTTTTGCCACCACCTGCTGGCTAACATATGTCATTTCAAAAATAAAGACAGAAACTCCTAACAGATCGGCACTGCTCTTACACTTTAGTTTAGAACAGCATGAACACAAGCAGAGTGACACACACACAGTGAAGCATCTGAGTGCTGATGGTGTCAGACCATCAGTGCTCATGGAATGTCCCTCGTCCAATCAGATTCGAGGACCGGAACTAACTGTGGTATATTAATAAATATCTGTTCTCAGCCACAAGGTCTCCACATATGTTACACATGTAAAATCAAATAAAACATGTCTGAATGTATTCAAACATGAATATTGTTCAATTATATTTCAATATTCTTAATTAGCTAAATATGCCACTGGAAACAATTAGCTGAACAACAAAAATTTAAAAAAATAAAACTAAATATATAAAAAGTTTCAATTGATACTTTCTCTTGGCCAATCGACACAAAAGTTTCTGCCTACACTACTGTGATTAGCACTACAGGGTGAATAACAATATATATATATATATATATATATATATATATATATATATATATATATATATATATAGTTTGCTGGGAATGAGCTGCATCAGTTGAATGTGAATGGAATATGTATATAAAATGGAATATGTAATGGAATATTGAATGTACTGTGTCTGGATGCTTCAGGATCAAAGTTGAAGAATTGTATACACTTTGAAATTGTAGATATCACTTTCTTCCTTTTGCTACTACAAACTACTCAGAAGTACTTTTGCTAGCAATAATGATCTGAAAATAACACAAGCATTAAAATTTTATAAAATTGTATAACAACTAAAAGTTTTTCAAATAAAATATATATCTAAGATTTAACTACAAGCCTTGAACTACAAGACTACTAGCCACATAGCCCATTTATGAGGAATATGTTATTCAGAATATAATTATAACATTGTTTTCTCAAATTGGTCTAATATTAGAATTAGAATAAACCTTTAATAAAATAGTTAATGATGTAGTATCTCATGATGTAGTCATCTTTGATTATACAGAGTGATGACATTTTGATCAAAACATTTTCCCAGGGTGCACTGTCACAGGCAACACATGGGTATTTGTGATGAGAAATTCTTCACGCAGATGGAATGATTTATAAAATGCCAAGCTGTATGGCAGTTTAGCATTGGCCTCTTCAGCTTTCAAAAGATAAAGAGAAGTAATCAAGACAAAGAGTGTGTGTGTGTTCAAATTATGTGATAAAACTAGATTATTTTCATGCAAGTACTGTAGCAAGAACAGAGAAGGACACTCCCCTGCATTCCCTTGCTGCTTGTGTTTTCTGTCACTGTAGTGTCTTGCTAGTAATGTAACACAACCCATTATTGCATAAGTGCACATAGTGTGAGATGATGTTACACAATGGCTACTTCAATGTTTTGGGTCTATCAGCTGCCAGAAAAAGCTCTGAAGAAAAAAATAACTATGGAAGATATTTAACTCTGTTGTTCATTGAGCTTTTTATTACATAATCAGAGTGGGTACATGTTTAGGATGATCTTATGTGGTCTAACTCTTTTTCAGTCTATTTTAATGTAAAAGTTTTAGCATTACATGTTGGGATATTCAGTGCCACATATATGTTACCCCTATGGTGTTGTGTCTAAGTTTAGAGTGTACCTACCAAATTAAATTGGGAATCAATTGATGTACTCAGTTTGCATCGACACTCCAAACTACCAGAGGTAACAAAGCTTTGTGCTATGACAGATCTGTCCTCAGGTAAGCAGATGCATCTTCAGGGAAAATAGAAACTATTTCAAAAGTAAGAACATGCCTGCAAAGACAGCTTTCACATCTAGATAATAAATAAATTATTAGATATCCCTTAATGACTAAACTTCTAATGTTCATTCTTCCGAGAATACCTTAGTTCTCTGTGGCAAATTAAATTGTGTAGGCATAGTGTCAGTGCAAAGTATCAAATACAGGTGAAACTCGAAAAATTAGAATATCGTGCAAAAGTTCATTAATTTCAGTAATTCAACTTAAAAGGTGAAACTAATATATTATATAGATTCATTACAAGCAAAGTAAGATATTTCAAGCCTTTATTTGATATAATTTTGATGATTATGGCTTACAGCTTATGAAAACCCCAAATTCAGAATCTCAGAAAATTAGAATATTACATGAAATCAATAAAAAAAAAGGATTTTAAATACAGAAATGTCGGCCCTCTGAAAAGTATAATCATGCATATGTACTCAGTACTTGGTTTGGGCCCCTTTTGCATTAAGTACTGCCTCAATGCGGCGTGGCATGGATGCTATCAGCCTGTGGCACTGCTGAGGTGTTATGGATGACCAAGATGCTTCAATAGCGGCCTTCAGCTCTTCTGCATTGTTTGGTCTCATGTCTCTCATCTTTCTCTTGATAATGCCCCATAGATTCTCTATGGGGTTCAGGTCAGGCGAGTTTGCTGGCCAATCAAGCACAGTAATACCATGGTCATTGAACCGGGTTTTGGTACTTTTGGCAGTGTGGGCAGGTGCCAAGTCCTGCTGGAAAATGAAGTCAGCATCTCCATAAAGCTTGTCTGCTGAAGGAAGCATGAAGTGCTCTAAAATGTCCCGGTAGACGGCTGCGTTGACTCTGGACTTAATAAAGCACAGTGGACCAACACCAGCCGATGACATGGCTCCCCAAACCAACACAGACTGTGGAAACTTCACACTGGACTTCAAGCATCTTGGATTGTGTGCCTCTCCATTCTTCCTCCAGACTCTGGGACCTTGGATTCCAAATGAGATGCAAAATTTGCTCTCATCAGAAAAGAGGACTTTGGACCACTGAGCAACAGACCAGTTCTTTTTTCTTTAGCCCAGGTAAGACGTTTGACATTTGAAGCCCATGTCCAGGACCCGTCTGTGTGTGGTGGCTCTTGATGCAGTAACTCCAGCCTCAGTCCACTCCTTGTGAAGCTCCCCCACACATTTGAATGGCCTTTTCCTGACAATCCTCTCCAGGCTACGGTCATCCCTGCTGCTTGTGCACCTTTTTCTTCCACACTTTTCCCTTCCACTTAACTTTCTATTAATGTGCTTTGATACAGCACTTTGAGAACATCCAACTTCTTTTGCAATTACCTTTTGAGGCTTTCCCTCCTTGTGGAGGGTGTCAATGATGGTTTTCTGCACAGGTCAGCAGTCTTCCCCATGATTGTGAATTCAACTGAACTAGACTGAGAGACCATTTAAAGGCTCAGGAACCCTTTGCAGGTGTTTAGCTGATTAGAGTGTGACACTTTGAGCCTACAATACTGAACCTTTTCACAATATTCTAATTTACTGAGATTCTGAATTTGGGGTTTTCATAAGCTGTAAGCCATAATCATCAAAATTATATCAAATAAAGGCTTGAAATATCTTACTTTGCTTGTAATGAGTCTATATAATATATTAGTTTCACCTTTTAAGTTGAATTACTGAAATTAATGAACTTTTACATGATATTCTAATTTTTCGAGTTTCACCTGTATGTTATGTTGGGTTAAAGGCAGAAGAGAAGCACCAAGTTCTTGCTTGAAAATACATGCAAAATAAAAACTCCACCAAAAAGTTAATCTTATGTATTTTTATAAAAACAGACTCTCATTTATTCTCTAAATATGAAGTTTTATCCCTCTGGCATCTAATCAACATCTTTGTTGCTTTGCTCTTCTTTCAGCAGTTTGATAAAGTCAGTAGATTGTATTACTGTATAAAGGTCAACCAATTCGAAGTGTATAGCAGACCATAACAATTTACAAAATTTTTATGCAGAATAAAACCTCTGTGACCACACAAACTCTCTCCAAAACTCTGCCCTCCCTAGACATGTCAGTAAACTCAAACTAGGTATATTACCTAGAGAAAGCTATTCATTAGCATTCCCATTCATTTCAATGGCATTTTTTTTTCAGGTTTTGCATGATTAAGCGTCTGATTAAGCGAACACGATTACTTCCTGGTTTTAATGTGGATACAAACCTTGGTCTCTCATACTGCTGATATAATGTGCCACACTGAAACCGATCAAAAAATGACTGGTGGGAAACGTCGCGTGTCAGTGTGTCAGGGAAACAAAGTGTTTGAGGGGCTGCTGTTATGCGACAACTGTCACTTAACAATATAGGATGCCACTTATATCTCCAGAATGGTTTCACATGTCACTTGCACACATTGGTTGTTCTCTTATACCTACGCTTCTTATCCTCTGGCCCTGTGACTGCTCAGCCCCGGCTGACCAGCTCTGATGAGTTCCGAAGATAGGACCTCTTCCTCAGTCTCTATCCTGCCCCGCAAGGTAACTGCTTTGAGTCTTTTCTCAACACCCAAGCCTTGGGACGCTCTTCTGCCCCCGATCGTACCCCCCAAAAAAAAAAAAATAAACGGCGGGTTGCGACAAATCTTGGAACTGCGAGTTCTCAACCGGGCCTTACACAGACTCCCGTTAAAAATTCTCACGCAGAAACAGATTCTTACCTGCGTTCGACAGCTAGATTGATTCGCAGCGGTAGACCTGAAGGATGCGTACTTCCAAGTCTCCATTTTGCCTCGACACCGACCCTTCTTACAGTTCGAGTTTGACGGCCAGGCATATCAGTACAAGGTCCTCCCATTGCATAACAGCTGTAGGTTCAGGTGCAACTTTAAAATTTTTCTTGCTAGTACGCACCATGTCTGGTCCATGAAATATCTTTAAGACACATTGAGAAAAATTTTAACCATGCTTGTCCCTGTCCCCTCGGGGGGACAGTGTCTTAAACTGCCCTGTCCCCAGGGACATGCCCTGTCCCCTTGTCCCTGTCCCCTCGGGGGGACAGTGTCTTAAAAATTTAAGACACATTGAGAAAAATTTTAACCATGCAGGGACAGGGCATGTCCCTGTCCCCTCGTGTCTTCACGAAGATCACAGAGGTAGCTCTTGCCCTGCTAAGGGAAGTGGGCACCCGCATACTCGACTACCTCGATGACTGTCTCATCCTGGCTCACTCTCGAGAGTTACTGTGCACTCACAGGGACCAGGTGCTCAGGCACCTCAGCCGTCTAGGGCTTCCGGTCAACTGGGAAAAGAGCAAGCTCATCCCGGTCGAGAGCATCTCTTTTCTCGGCATGGAGTTAGACTCAGTCTCAATGACAGTGCGTCTCACCATTGAGCGCGCTCAGTCAGTGCTCAGGTGCCTTGCTCTCTTCGAGCCCAGCACAGCGGTTCCTCTAAAAAAATTCCAGAGGCTCCTGGGGCATATGGCATCCTCAGCTGTGGCCACGCTGCTCGTGTTGATGCATATGAGACAGCTTCAGCACTGGCTTCAGACTCGAGTCCCGAGATGGGCATGGCACCACTGCACATACCGTGTGACAATCACCCTTCTTGCTGTCGGACAGACCTCTGCTTTCTGCGGACGAGAGTCCCCTAGCAGCAGGTGTCCAGACATGTCGTGGTGACCACAGACGCCTCTCGACAGGGTTGGGGCGCCGTGTGCAACGGGCATGCTGCCGCTCCAGCACCTCCCTGGAAAATTCCCCCGAGGAAGGACCTTCTGTCTTTAGATTTAGTGGATCTACCACCTGCAGTCGTAGACATGATCAATCTTCAGAGACCCCCCTTCGAGTCGCTTGATTCAGTTGAGCTCAAGGCCCTCTCCCTGAAGACGGCCCTCATGATCGCGTTAGCCTCCATCAAGAGGGTTGGGGACCTGCATGCATTCTTTGTCAGCAACACCTGCCTGGAGTTCGGTCGGCACATTCTCACGTTATCCTGAGGCCTCGACCAGGCTACGTGCCCAAGGTTCCTACAACCCCCTTCAGGGACCAGGTCGTGAACCTGCAAGTGCTGCCCCGGGAGGAGGCAGACCCAGCTCTTTCGTTGCTGTGTCCGGTACATGCTTTGTGTATCTATTTGAGCACGCAGAGCTTTAGATGTTCTGAGCAGCGCTTTTTCTGCTTCGGCGGATGGCGGAAGGGGAGCGCCGTCTCCAAACAGAGGTTAGCTCACTGGGTCGTTGATGCTATTTCTTTAGCTTATCACACCCAGGCCGTGCCTGCCCCCTTGCGGGTTCGAGCACACTCTACGAGAAGTGTGGCATCATCATGGGCACTGGTCCATGGCACCTTCTTAGCAGACATCTGCAGAGCAGTGGGCTGGGCAACACCCAATACCTTTGCCAGATTCAATTTCAGGGTTGAGTCGGTCTCATCCTGTGTTTTGCACCAGCGCCCTTCACCAAGTTGATCCAGTACGCCTTCTTTCCCAGGTTAGCCACTAAGAGTCGCTCCCTGGATGTTCTCCTCCCTAGACTTCTGGCCTGCGAATTCAGCAGAGCAATTCGCGTCCAGACCCACAATGAGTCACAGGTGCTCTGTACTGGGTCGGGCTCCACGGGCTTAGTTCCCTTTTTTAGGCAAACTCCCTGTGATGTATTTCCTGTGTACTGACCGTGGGGCTGCCCAGGGGAAGTGCGGGTCCACCGACAGGGGAACCCTTGGGCAGCCCCGCTGCCCAGGTCACCATGCTTGTAGAATCCCCCCTCATTAGGCTGGACCTACCACCGCACCACGTTTGACCCCTTGTGTCACTTCATTCGACGCAACGTCTCATTCCTTCCCTCGGGGAATGGAGGTTACAACAGTGTGGCAGGGCGGAGAGTGGGGTCGGGTTGTGATTATACACACCCAGTCCCTTATCAGGCTAATTAAGCCTCCGAGAGGGATAAAGGCAGATGACAGAAGCTGGTGCGGGAGAGAGAGATCGTTAATGGACATGTCCGTCATGTGTTTTTGTTTAAGTTTATTATTAAAATATTATTTATATTATCAAGCCGGTTCTCACTTCCTGTCTATATGTTATACAAATATGACATTGCAACAAAGTTACACTAGAAGTAGTAGTAAATTGTTGTAGTAAAAAAGAAATACAAAAACACAATTCTATTTAAAAAATAGAACACAGATGTTTATTCAAACTACAAAAATAAAGATATGGACTAGCCAGCATCAGGTGGCAATGCTGGCCAGACCAGTCATTTATTGAGGAGTGGGCAGAGGAGAATTTAGATTTTTTTTTTGAAGATGCAGATTCAATAATCCAAGACTCCAGAATCAGTCAACCAGCTTGCAGTTTTGTTAACTTATCAAGACTACCAGCCAAAGCTCCTTCCATTCCATGTTTATGCATTTTCAAATCTTACATTCATTACCATTGAATACTTTCCTTGTCTTGCAATAAGTATTGCCCTCTCCAAAGTCAAATTAGCTGCAAGCAGTTCACTTTCAGGGATCTTGTTACTGCTCCTTTTCTCCAAAAATTTATCTTTTACAATAAATGAGAATGTCACACAGTGCATTAACAATTTGGAAATGTCCCTGTAGCTCAACTGGTAAAGAAAGGTGTAATCTGGGCCATGGGTTCGATTCACAGTAAACACACTGTAAACACACTGATAAATGTAAACCTTGCATGCATGGTTACTTTGTATGAGAGTGTGTAAATGTAAAAATGTGTGGGAAACATTTATTTCAGTAAAACAGTAAATAAAGAGCTATTAGGCTAGAGTTTGTCTCAGCCATGAACCATGATTTGACATTTGCTAGCTGGTTACATGTGGTAATTAAAAGAAGAGACAATCTCTTTAAAAAAAAACTTGTATTTATTTACTTAATTATTATTTCATTGTATTTAACAATGCTGTGTTGTGTATTTGTACTGTTGTGCTATGTAGCAATGTTGTTGTGTTGTCAGGGTTAGGGTTTGCTATGCTGATACTGTTGTGTTATGGACCTAAGGGCCACAGTTTGAACATTTTCATTCATATTTCATACAGAAGGCAGGCTCACCCTCACACACTAGAGGAATGGGGGAGGAATTAGAGCAGTCATCTTCATAAATAAAACAAGCAGAGAGCAGATATACTCAGTATGTCTGTACTCAATTGTGGTACATACAGTTACTAGCGCAGCCTTTTGTGTCCAAGTATCCTCTAGTGCTTACTATATGCAATTACATTAAGTGAACACAAGTGTGTTTAAACTTATTGCATTATTCTTTAGTCTTATAGTAACCAGGGGGATTTTTTTAGAAGGTATCCTGTGTCTTAATTGTCTGCAGCCTGCAGCTTTACTCTATTGCAAGACTGTTCAAAACCTGAATGCATCCTCCACAACCTACAGTAGCACTCAAGAGCTAATCAGCTAAATTGAAATTGCACCATGGAAATTTTGTTGAGCACAGCATTTTGGGCCGTGTTTGCACCATTACCTGTTTGCATTGTACAGCGTGCTTAAATAATGTAGACAGTGTGCAAATAAAGTAAGCTATCAGTGGTTAGTTACCTCATCTGACTCTGCCAAATAAAAAAATGCACAAAAATTCCTTACCTCATAACTCATCAGGGTATCATCTCTTATTACTGTGAGATTGCTCTTTTTTTGGGTGATAATTATTTCCATGGCAATTAATCACTCACAGACAAAACAATTCCCTCCATTCTTAATTCCTTTCCAAAAGAGCACTCATCAGTTCAACAGCCCGGGAAGGAACAATCATAAAAGTAGGCCACCACTAATGTTTTCTTTTTTTTTTTGCGGCACAGCAGACAATGCAAAACTCCCCAGGAAGAGTAGCATTGATCCACTGAAAGCTGCATAAGTAATCTGTCCCAGTGAATCAGTGTGACAGAAGCATCAGTGTGAAACTAATGTGCCAGAAATGCCACGGTTGCCGCCCAGTGTCTTTTTGGGAACCTTTGTTTGCTGACACCAAACTCAGAGGTTACTCGTGCCTACATGCAAGAGTGAGTTAAAAACGAAAGTTTTGCCTTCTGCTGAAAACAGGGCAAGCTGCCTATGTAAGTGTGTGCTAGATGTATTCATACTTTTGTAGCGTTCTATGCACAACTGGTCTTTATGAATATATTAATATTCAACATCTTCTTTAACATAGACCAACTTAAGCATTCTATTTATGTGTGCTAAAATGCCAGAGAATAGGGATTTGTATTTGTATTTTTTTTTTTTATAATGTTACCGTGTAGAGGGGTTTTCACAATATGGTTGATAAACTGAGGTTATATTTGGCATATTTGGCATACAGCTTGTTTTATCTCAAAGTCTCCCTGTAGTTTTTAGAGACAACGCTATTCATGATATTATAATCCCTACTTTGGTTTATTATATAATCTTGGTTATAATATAATCTTACTGATCTTACTTTTTTTTAGTTCTTACTAGTGAATTCACAAGGAAGCCAAGTATATTTGCAAGGCGGCCAAGCTTGTTATCCCAAAAAGTATATGTATTGATAAAAGTCAAACATTAGGATCCATAATAGAAACATAAACTACTCATTGTTTAAGCACCCTGACCATATAAAATCCTGATGCGCTAATCACTGTGCCATGTCTTAAAGGAAAAAAAATAGCAAAAAACAAAAACTGTTAACCGGCTGAAGTTCTGAACTAACTGGCCTTCCCAGGCCAACCAGGATCACCAGAAAAAACATGCTGGTTGAATAGCTGGTGAACATGGGAATACATGCTATTCTAAGCTAGTCTTTTTAGCAAGGAAACTCTATTGGTATGTCTTCTAATGAAGACACATACCTCTGTAAATTCAATTTACACCAGATGTCAAATACATCTCACACGTGGCATTAATCACGTCCCTTCGTTCAGACAAGTTAGTGAGACCACTTCCTGCAGAGGCTAAAGAAGTTTGGCATTACCTCAGACACCCTGGAAAAACTTCTACCACTGCACCATAGAGCATCCTAACTGTCTGTATCATGGTCAGGTACGGCAGCTGCTCTGCACTTGACCGCAAAGCGCTGCAGAGTGTGGTGAGAACAGCAGAGCTCATCATAGGCTGCAACTCCTGGCCTTAGATGACACTTACCATTCATGTTGTCTGATGAAATCCAATAAAATCATCAAGGACTCATTAACCCAGCTCACAATTTGTTTGTGTCAATGCCATCTGTCAGACTCTTCAAGAGTTATTCAGTTATTCAGTCACGAACAACAAGATTAAACAATTGTGACATTGTGTTGATGTAGTGACACTAGGGTTTGACCTTGAGAACCCCAATCAACTTTGCTTAAAATAGAAAAGTCCAATGAGAATCTTTCCCGGACATACAGGTATAAAAGGAGATAGCGTGCGTCACTCATTCTGATTTTTTTTCGGAGCCGAATGCATGCTTGTGTCTGTCCTCTCACATTTCGTTATGCTGCTGGATTTTACGGCACATATCAGCGGTCACCTTCGCACGGTCGAGTGTTGTGCTTCCCCTGGGCACTTCGGTAGCCAAGACTGCAGGTGCTAAGAGTATATTTCCTTCTAATAAAGCTCGCGCAAATGCCTGGCATCTTTTTAAAGATGTACTCCCAGTTTGCGCTACTGGATGTGGCTGTTATCTCTCCCCTATGGACAGCCATGAAATCTGTCTAGAGTGCTTGGGGCGCCAGCATGCCGAGGCAGCTTTCGTGGAAGGGTCATGTTCTCACTGCGAGAACATGCCCATGAGAACGTTGTGGTCACGTCTTACTTCCTTCCTCATGAAGTAAGGAGCCACCATGGCTGCTCCCCAACCTGGTTCGTCCTGGGCGGATGTTCAGCTAGCCGGGTCGGCAAGCACTGCGGGCGATCTGGATGTGGACATGGGAGCATTTACTCCGGCTCTGCCCCAACAAACCTCCCATCCCCCAGCATGCTCGTTCTATCCATAAGAGCTGTCTAGCGATGCAGGTGGCCCGCTTCAGGGTGGGTTTAATGTGTCGTTTGCAGCTTGCGACAAGGACAAGCTTTCGTTCACAGCATTTGAGGGTGGGCTTCTGCTATTGGAAGTGGACGGATCTTCTGAGCTCCCGCCCACAGGCAGTAGAGCACAGGATGAGGCGGATGCTAAGATGGCAGCTGTGCTTGCCCTGGCAGTTGCAAACATCAGCTAAAGTGGAACTTTAATATTATATCCAACATTATATTCATAACGCATAGTATATTTATTATCATGTATTTATTACCGCACACTCTTCTTCAGACAGCAAACTTACTGTATGGCTCCTACTGCTATTTAGGAGAGTCCATCTGTATCTTTAGCAGTTTACTGTATCACCCTGTATTTGCTTTTACACTACATTAAAGTTTACACTGCAATGACAATTTATCCTCACTCTTATGTATGGTCATTGTTTAATATTGGTACCTACTCCTGACCCAGTACTGTCTTTTTTCGAATACCTATCATCTGCATACCATATATTTACTTCCATGCATGTGCTGTTTGCCTGTAGGTGAAATTGTCCTGCACTGTCTTTGTTTCTGTGACCTGAGGCTTGTCCCAATAATTTCAATGGCCAGGGTACCCTGTCTAAGCTGTGCAAATGATAAATCAAATAACTTGTCTTGACTTTGGTTCTCTACACACTGCGTGACATTTTTTTAAATGCGATTGTCACTACCTGAATAGTTCGGGAGTTAATTTGGTTGAAGAATGCGGTTGTCACTCCCGTATTTTACAGAACTGTGTGTGTACAGAACAGGATTAAGCTCTAAAAAGTGAACTGACAACCAAATTCAGCTGCAGTGTGTTCGTGCCCTATTTATACTTAGGAAACTTACTGAGAAAAACAGGGCTATTTTAAGAGCACTATGTCTTAAGTGCACAGCTTTGCGATACTTCATACACACAAAGTTAGTAGGCATGGCAATTAAGTTTTAATATTTTCATGGACATGTGCGGTAAGTCTAGGCACAAGTGGGCTGGTGAAATCGAGCACAAAAAATAGGCTGGGCCAAATGCATTTTAATTCAGAGGCTTTTCCGGATATTGTACCATCTGTGTCCCATTATATATTCTATTTCATGTCAAGCAATGTTGATATAAATGAAGTTGTCCATTCATAAAACTTTGGTAGTGTAAGTGGGCTGTATGCAATGTATCCCTGCTCTGTAACTCTCTGTATTGTCATATGCACAGCTCCAGACTGCTTGTATATGTTCTCTATTGGCCTGTTGGCTCTTTTTCTGCCCACCCGTGTCTCACCTGCTTGACATATGCTTTGCTACTCTTCCATTGTTTATTGTTTTGTAATGTTAAAAAGTTTTGTAATGTATATTTGTTATAATTTTGTATGTTTTATTTCTTTACATGGTATTTGAGATTTGAAGAGGTTCTATTCAAATTATTATTATTATTATTATTATTATTATTATTATTATAATAATAATAATAATAGGCCAAGTGTCTTGGCAGATTCCCCAAAAGAGCAATCGAAGATCAGTCGAGTCAAAGATGTCTCGGAGATGCAAAGTTCTGATTCCAAAAATAGACTTTTATTAAAAAGTAACAAAGGTGTTCCATGGAGCATCTAAAATGACACTTCAGAATCATGCATTTTTTTTATACAGTTTCTGTTCCCCCTTATCTCTTTGAGTGATGGCCTCTTCATCCAATAAAATCATGTTATGCCCTCCAAGTTTCATCATCACTGTCTTCCTTCTAGCTGGTCATCCTGACCCAACTTCAATAGTGGCAAAAGCATGACTATTTCATTTCATATGCATAAAACACACTGTAATCACTTCATATGGTTACATACTTTATATTAACTAACAATTATTACTTTCTGCATTAATTTGATTAGTATATTAAATGATTTCCCTTATTACAGTCGTTGGTTACACACATTCCTGCAAGATAGGAAATGTCTACACACCCACATACATATGTTTCATCTTATTTCTAGCACTAATTAACGCACATATATCCTCTTCCTCTTTCAGGCAGGTATCAGACAGTGCCTGGCTATGTTCTAATTAAAACATTAGTTCATCCCTTTAGTATCAAAACACGCATTATTTCTGTGTCATTCACAGAAAAGGTCATTCACAAAAAGGCTGTAATTCTCAATAGAGAAGTCAAGCTGCTTTTGTTAATTGAGTTGGGCTTTGATTATTATTTTTGAGTAAATGATGATTAAATCAATAAATGAATGATTAAATATCTAACATATTGAATAAATGCTGACCGACACATGATCACGCCCCCATTTTGTGCAAATGTTGTCACATCGATATGCTAATCATACATGGGATAATACATCCTGAAACTTTATAGTTAATATCTAGACCATCAACATTTTTGAATAGACGTAGTATTTCTGGATTTTAGTCTTTAAACTCTAAGAGACAAAATGTTTACCTCCTGTGTTGACAGTCATCTTGTTGATGATTAAGACCAAGTACAGCATAACATGCAAATCAATGGACTGTTTGTCCCTTATCACTGCATTCTCTGTCTCCAAGCATCTGCAGTGTTAATTATATAACGTTACTCCCCTTGGGTCCACCCATCTTAGTGCATAAACAAAATTCTGCCATGTTAATACACAGTGCTCACAAATGAAGAACAAGTACAGCTGCTGTAGATGTCAAACGTGTTTTGTTTGCTCTACACATTCTCAATTAAGAAGCAGGGGGCTGAGACTTGTTAGAAAACATCTAATTTGAGATGCTGGGGGAACCTTTAATATAGAGGACACTGTGTACGCTATGTTGTATCTTTCCTCTGCTAGTAGTTCCTGTCTAAAGATAAAAAATGCAAAGCTATTAGCATGTTTGTTTCTTTAACCTACAAACATCTTTTCAGCTTTACCAGTTACTTATCTCTGTACTCCCTATACCAATCTGTGTTTCTGCTTTCATCTATATATTTTTCTCAGATTTTTTTATACTTCTTTCTCTCTAGCTCAGTTTCATATGATTGTAAGGGTTGTGAGGGGTGTACTAGTGAATAATTAGCTTTTCTAGCTAGATGCTAGCAGAACTAGGAGGTAATCCAGAGCTGTTTGTCCATGGAGAACAGGATTTGGGATGGCTTGGCAGATTGGAAATGAAAAGTTTGCAAGATTTAATAATGAGGGCTTCAAAATTATTGTAATGAGGAGCTTGTCTAAATGAGATTCCAAATGTTTTGATCAATCAGGGAACAAACACTGACGAATGCCCTTCCAAGCCCCTGGCATCGGCTCCAGTCTGTATATTTTTGGCCAGTCAGAGTTCACAGATTTCACAGGACATTGTGTAATGCGAGTATAGGCTCTTGGAATTCTTACTCTTAGCCAATGATTCCATCTAGTCAAAGTTTATAAAAAAATATTTGAAATGTAAGAGTTGACCATAGAAGAAATCTTGTAGTGTAGGATGCTCCACAACTAAAATTTGAAGTCATACAGTGACCAGCCAATGGAAATTGAGCATGCAGGGCCATGAAGCTCAAGCAAACTCACAATTTGTAAGTGTTTGTATAGGGCATGGTGGCTCCAAATAACACCTCTAATATTGTTTTATTGATTGATCTCCAGGTTAGCTGACTTCTGACTTCAATACGCTTTTGGAGAAGTCATTAGCCTAGAGCTTTACATAATTTTCCACCCTGCACTGTGAATCTTTACATGGTGTGTTTAGTAAAAAACATGAACATGCCATTGTTACTGTGTCAATCACCTAAGCAGACATACACTGCAAAATCTTAAGACTGCAAAATCATGAACAAAAGCAAAGATTGTGCAGTGTTTTTGTAAAACACTTTATAAAATGAACTATATACACTGTATTCTATATAAAATATATCATTAAGGGTCTTATAAGTTTCACATGTTTTACATTGCCCTTTGCAAACATCTCAAAACATACAACACCTTGTGAAAGTGGTTCTGTAGTTGCCATAAAGCACATGAATATGTATCTGTTTATGTACTGTTCGTCATACTTCCATTGTTTCATCCAATCTTTTTCGCTTTAATTCAGTATATGCCTGAAACTTTAGAAGTATTTTGTTAGTAAAATTAACCTGTGTTTTCTAAAGAGATGTTTAAATGGACGATGCCTTCTTGTTCACTTCCGTTCTTTCTTTTGTGAACGACTCAATGGGAAATTAGTTGAATCAATGATTCAATAACATTACACACATTTGTTGCCACCTACTGGCGTAAAGGCATAATCTACAGAAATTGGTCCGCATCAGTGAATGCATCAGTAAATTAATCTAAATGAATCTCTTTGAAAAAACAAATTCAAAAGACGTGGGTCCATGGGATGAATACAAATCCCTGTAATATTGCACCATCCTTGAATGGTGCACACGCCCCCCAATGTGACATCCTCATTGTCACATTCCCAATGTGACATTGCTGACATTTGCATCCAGGTTTTCTTGAGTTTGTGTGGTATCTTTAAAATGTCACATCTAAATGAGGATGTCAGAACTGAAACCAGACTGGTGACTTAATACATACTGGTAAACGCTGTCAATCATCACCAAAGTCTTAGCTGAGATGTATGTCATACAATCCAACATTAAGTTGATGTCTCAATGTTGTTTCCCTCTGTCTGAGTCTAAGCCTCTTGTGAGTTTTCTATTGCTAGTGGTGTTATAATGAGGTATAAGACATTATGGGTGGAACACTTAGGACTACCTGATCTGCATCTTTACATTTATTACAGAGGAACTCCAGAGTTCGAGTGGCAGCCATAAATCACAGCACTTAAGAGTGATGCTGTGTTGTGCTCTCTCAAAGCATGAGAGGGCTTTATGCCATTTCTCCACATTAGATTTGCCAAAAGGTAGGGGGTGGACAAACCTCTCCTCCCACTGAACCAGGTACTTCCATTGAGTGAAAAAAACACTTTTTATGTCATTTTCATCTCTCTCTCTCTCTCTCTCAGCAGTTGATACGGGTGCCATCCCTTCATGCCTTGGCATGTCTGGAGGCAGGGCGTAGGATGCTTGTGGTGGGTTGATGTCTGGCAGTTTCAGATAAGAGCAGGACCTGGTTCTCCCACCCGCAGTGCCTGGAGGGGGTAAAGTTATGGACTGCATCAATGGTGCTGTGCTAAAAACTATTGAGGACGTGGGCGGTTAGAGACTGGTGCTTGTGCTGCATGGCTGTGACAGAAAATCCCTCGGGATATAGTCTTTAACAGCATTTAATGTACATGTGCTACATACCAGTTAGGGTGGGCTGCCAATAGAGAGTATCATAATGGAGCCAAAAACACTAGCAAAAAAAAAAAAACAGTTACTCTATAATTTCCCCTGCTTATCAACCACAGATTGCTGGCTTCTCTGTTAAACATCACCACTGTGACTGGTAATACTGACATTATAGAAGGAAAAAAAAAATATTCTATGTTTCCAACTAAATATCTAGAGACTATTTTAAGAAAGCCGTTCATAGGTTAATTCCCCAAAAAGTGATCACTGTTATTAGCTTTACCTTGTCCTTATATTGTGAATTTTTATAGGAGCCAGATTGATCAGCGTTTCCCAACTGGGGTGCTGTCTGGCGAAATCCTTCAAACATGTCTAAACACTCAAAAATGCATATAAAACAAAAAAAAAAATAATATTATAAATTTCTCAATAGTAACAAATAATATTAATAATAATAGTAATAATAATAAAACTGTCTCTATCTTGCTCATGATTGGAGCATTCCACAGCACATTGGATGCTAGACCCACAAGGCACTTGCCACATCTATAGCAAGTGATACAGGAAGCGTGGGGTGAAATGTCACCCGAGTATCTGGGCAAACTGACAGCTAGAATGCCAAGGATCTGCAAAGCTGTCATTGTTGCACGTGGAGGATTTTTTTATGAGAACTCTTTGAAGTTGTTTTTCACGTTATTAATGTCCTGACGATACATTGTGATCAGTTGAATGCCACTTTTGTGAATAAAAGTACCAATTTCTTTCCATAAGAGCAAAATCTGAACATTATTCCAAACTTTTGACTGCCAGTGTACATGCATAATATAAAAATAAATCTTATAATCTATATTGTTTTGTAAATATATTATCTATTTTCAATAAACATCATAATAGCTAATGTAGCAGCAAGGTCCCCTCTTTCAGGATTTCATATGTTAATATTCATTGTATTTTAACAACTTTAAACTGGAGAGCATTTACCTTTTAAAATTATTTTTAAAGAAATAGTTGACCCCAAAATGAAATTATTCACTTAATAATTAATGTTCACTTACTCAACTTCATGTTTTCAACCCATATTCATTTCTTTCATCTATGGAACTGAAAAGGAGATGTTAGCCAAAATGTTAGTGTCAGTCACCATTCACTTTAATTGTATGGAAAAAATCTAACAAAACTGAATGGTGAAAGGGACTAACATTCAGCCTAACATTTTCTTTTGTGTTCCAGAGAAGAGAGAATTGCAAATGAGCTTGGAACAACATATGGTTGAGTAATCATGCTCAACTTACCACTGAGAGTTGCGCAGAGAGTGCTTTGACTTTTTGATTGTGACGAGATTTGATCAAAATGACTAATATTAAATATATAAATTACATTATACCAGGAGACTCTAAGAAGTGGTGGTATGCAAAAAAAACTGCCTGTAATCTGTTGACAAAATTTCAGGTAATGCATTCTGCTGAGTATCTGCCAACTCCAAGCATTGCAAAGCTCCAGACATAGCAGCCAGTAGCGGTTCTAGATTGTATGGTGCCCTGTGCGAAACAAAAGTTCCCCTTCTGTCGCTCTCTCCACATTGTGTCAGAGAAGCGACACTAGGGGTCTCTCTTGAGTGCCAATATTCACCTCTGGACTATGAAAAAAGGCCAATGAGAGTTGGCAACCAGTATTTGCATGTCCCGCCCCCGGGCATACGGGTATTTAAGCGGTGCAAATACGGGAGTTCGTTCAGAAAATTTCTTCGGAGCCGATGGTCGTGTCTGCAACTGCTGCGTGTACACACCGATTTCCTGTTATCCCTCTGCTGCATGCTGTTGGATTCCACGGCGCACAACAGCGGCTTTCTCCTGTTTGCACGGCTGTGCATTCCTGCCCCTGGGCGCATCGACAGTGCAGATTTAAAAACTCTCACGAGTTTTTTCCCTAAAAGAGTAATTTTATTTAAAAGAGTAATTTCCTCTAAAAGAGCAAAACACAGCGGCGTTGAACGTCCTTTTAAGGATGCCCTTCCGCCCCTGTGTTGTTTCTGGATGCGGTAGAGTTCTCTCCGCTTCCGACAGCCACAGGCGCTGTCTCGTGTGTCTGGGTAGCGATCACACCGAGGCTGCGTTTGTGGATGGTTCATGTTCTCGCCGCGAGAACATGACCATGACAACGTTGCGGTCGCGGCTTGCTTACAACCGTGAGCAAGCCACTCTAGCCGCCCCCCGTGTCGCTCCTTCTTCCCACGGGATTGAGGACGATGCGGCTGGCGATGGAGGCGATTTGGGGATGGCAGCGGGTGCAGCTCCGCCGGGTATGCCCCCTCGGACCACCCGCACCCCGACACGCTCATTGATTCCCGTCCGTGCTCGAGGCAGTGGTGACTCGCCTCACAGCCAGTCTGCCGACCCTCTTGCGATGGAAGCAGATGAGCTCGCCGCGGCATCGGAGGGTGGGTTATCTGATGCTGAGGACTCCCCTGGGCTGCCGCTTTCGGGCCTGCATGCCCAGGCTGAGGCTGATGCACAGATGACTGACATGCTTTCCCGGGCAGCCGACAGCGTGGGCTTGGATTGGAACCCTCCATCCTCCCCACAACCAGCACGGCTGGACGACTGGTTCCTGGGGTCTGGGCGCCGCTCACAGCCTCGCCCCCCCGGTCCCGTTTTTCCCGGAAGTGCATGACGAGCTGACGTCTTCGTGGAGAGCACCCCTCTCCACTTGTCACATCGCCACAGGCTCGTCTGCCCTAACACGGGCTGCGGTACCCAAATTCTCAATAAAAGAGCTGTTTCCTTTGTCTCTGGGGCACATGGCCCGCAAATGCCGTTCTCACGGCACTCTGCTTTCAGGCCTCAACAGTCCCGGCTCCATGGACGCGGTGTCCCCGCCTTCAGCGCCATGACTGTTCCCCAGCCGGCCGGTTCAGACGAGTCCAGAGGACGCCAACATCAGACCTCCTCCTCAGTCACAAACCCGCCCCCTGCCAGGTGCGCGGAGCAAGGTAAGTGCTTTGAGTTTATTCTCAGCACCAGAGCCTCGGGACGCCACGTTGCCTCCCGACGCCGCGTTACCTGTTCCGCACCGCTGGCTTTCACTGCCCAACCCGTCACGCTGGCTGCACCGGACCATTCGACTCGGTTACGCAATTCAGTTTGCCAGGTCTCCGCCCCCCCTTCGTGGGCGTACATTTTTCTGCAGTACACGGCCAACATGCCCTCTCCCTGCACGAAGAAATCGCCTCCCTTCTATTAAAGGACGTGATAGAGCCTGTCCCTCCAACCGAAACGAAGAAGGGTTTCTACAGCCCTTACTTCATTGTACCCAAGAAAGGCGGCGGCTTACGACCGATCTTGGACCTGCGAGTTTTCAATCGGACCTTGTCCAAACTCCCGTTCAAAATGCTCACCCAGAAACAAATTCTATCTGGCGTCCGGCATCTAGATTGGTTCGCAGCGGTAGACTTGAAGGACGCGTACTTCCACGTCTCAATTCGCCCTCAACACCGCCCCTTCCTAAGGTTCGCGTTCGACGGCCAGGCGTATCAGTACAAAGTCCTCCCCTTCGGCCTGTCTCTGTCCCCTCGCGTCTTCACGAAAGTCACAGAGGCAGCTCTTGCCCCGCTCTGAGAAGCCGGCATACGCATACTCAATTACCTCGACGACTGGCTCATACTGGCCCACTCCCGAGAGTTACTATGCGCACACAGAGACCAGGTGCTCAGCCACCTCAGCCGTTTGGGGTTTCAGGTCAACTGGGAAAAGAGCAAGCCCTCCCCGGTCCAGAGCATCTCTTTTCTCTGCCTGGAGTTAGACTCAGTCCCAATGACAGCACGTCTCTCCAACGAGCGTGCTCAGTCAGTGCTGAAATACCTCGCTTGGCGCCCTTGGACGGGATTCGGAAGATCTAGCCGGCCTACCACCGACCGTCATAGATACAATCAATCAAGCCAGAGCCCCCTCTACCAGGCATCTCTACACTCTAAAGTGGCGTCTGTTCGCGGACTGGTGTTCTTCCCGAGCCGAAGACCCGCAGAAGTGCGCAGTTAGGTCAGTGCTCGTGTTTCTTCAGGAGAGGCTGGAGAGGAGGCTGTCCCCCTCCACCCTCAAGGTGTATGTCGCCACTATCGCGGCCCACCACGACACGGTAGACGGCAAGTCTCTTGGTAAGCATGACTTAATCGTCAGGTTCCTAAAAGGTGCCCGGAGGATAACTCCCTCCCGGCCTAACCTGTTCCCCTCCTGGGATCTCTCGGTCGTCCTTACGGGCCTCCAGAGACCCCTCTTCGAGCCGCTTAACTCAGCTGGACTCAGGGCCCTCTCTCTAAAGACTGCCCTGCTGATCGCGCTCACTTCCATCAAGAGGGTCGGGGACCTGCATGCGTTCTCTGTTAGCGATGCTTGCCTGGAGTTTGGTCCGGCAGATACTTTCGTGATCCTAAGACCGCGACCGGGCTATGTGCCCAAGGTTCCTACCACGTCCTTCAGGGATCAGGTAGTGAACCTGCAAGCGCTGCCCCGGGAGGAGGCAGACCCAGCCCTTTCACTGCTGTGTCCAGTATGTGCTTTACGTATTTATCTGGACTGCACACAGAGCAACAGACGCTCTGAGCAGCTCTTCGTCTGCTTTGGGGGACAGCAGAAACGGAATGCTGTCTCCAAGCAGAGACTCCCCACTGGGTTGTCGACGCCATTTCCCTGGCTTATCACACCCAGGCCGTGCCCCCCCCTTGCGGGTCCGAGCTCACTCCACCAGGAGTGTTGCGTCCTCATGGGCACTGGCTAGGGGCACTGCCCTAGCAGACATTTGTAGAGCAGCGGGCTGGGCAACACCTAACACTTTTGCGAGATTCTACAATCTCCGAGTTGAGTCATTATCTTCCCGTGTTCTCTCAGGTACCGAGCCCGTAGAACTCGGTGGCACGCCCACGATCTGACCGTGTGACTCGCTTGCACCTAGCGCCCTTCCCCCTAACCAGGGGAAACAGTGCGCCTTCATTCCTAGGAGATCTCAGGTTTGGGACACTGGTCGATTCCTCCCTAGCCCTCGTGGGTCGCAGTTCAGCTGGAGGAACTCGCTGACCCAAGCCACTGTGGGTACCGCAAGCTACCCTGTACTGGTATAGGTGCTCCACAGGTAAGGCCTCCTTAGGACTCCCCCTGTGTGTAACACCACGGTTCTGTCCCCTCTGGCGAGCTGACTCCTGTGTTTCCCTTAGGCAGTCATGGCTGCCTCGGCTGCTGTGCTGTGTGTTCCCCCCTCTATGAGGCTGGATCCACCACCGCACCAACTTTTCCACATAGGCCCTAAGCAGGCCTCTGATGGTTTTGCCACTTAAACTTGCCTCCCCTCTCAGGTAGGCGTGGCCTCCACAGGGTCTTCTCCACCCTGAATAAGGGCTAAGACCCCCTTCCCTCAATGCGTGTAAGGGCCCCGGCCTTAGTTGCTCTATGCAAGAAACATAGAGAGAAAAGAGGTCCGGCCAGGCTTGGCCCATTCCCAGGTTGGCGGCCAGCACCATGTTCCCCTCCAGGGTAACGATAAGGAATCCTGATGGCTTAAATGGGGCATTGGGGAAGGGTACGTGCAGCTTGATACAGTTGGTCGTCCTGCACGTATGAATACCTGCTCGCTCCTGTATCAGCAGTTCACGTACACGGCTCAGCGCATGGCACTTTTATAAGTGGACCCCTAGTGTCGCTTCTCTGACACAACGTGGAGAGAGCGACAGAAGGGGAACGTCTAGGTTACGAATGTAACCTCCATTCCCTGATGGAGGGAACGAGACGTTGTGTCTCCCCTGCCACGTCGCTGAGCCGAGCCACTGCTGTGGCCGGGCCATTTCCGGCTCCTCAAAAATCCTGAATGAACTCCCGTATTTGCGCCGCTTAAATACCCGTATGTCCGGGGGCGGGACATGCAAATACTGGTTGCCAACTCTCATTGGCCTTTTTTCATAGTCCAGAGGTGAATATCGGCGCTCAAGAGAGACCCCTAGTGTCACTTCTCTGACACAACGTCTCGTTCCCTCCATCAGGGAACGGAGATTACAAACCTAGACGTTGTTGATGGGGGGGTGTTTGAGATGATATGGCTGGTGGACTTCAGTCAGCTGCCCATGTTGCCGATACCTAAATCCACCCCTGACAGCAGCATTGGCTCAACCAATTGCACTCAGTATTGTTAGAATCACATGACCAGCTGAACACTACTCACTTAGCATGCAATTCCACAGCAACAAAAAATCTGCTCAAAGCCACTCACAATGCTAAGGAACAGCTTGCTCCACGCATTGGTCAATCCCACAATCCACCTTGCGAGCGTGGCACTCGGCTTCCATAGGAATTAAGTGAAAACGCTCGCTCAGCTTTGCTCACAAAGTAGCAATGAAAATGGACGGTTAGGCTGCTTGTTGTCTTGCTTTCTTATCAGTCAGTTATTCAAGAGACAGCGTTTGCATACAAAGGTACCTCCATAAACTGGTTTTGGACAAGCTACTGAGGCAGCATAATGTCACATCATTGCTATGATACCAGCAAGTGATTATCGCCATAAATTAAAGGTAACATGTCTGCTTCATTGAGTCCAACCGAACCACAATGTTCTAATAATCTAGTACAAAATCAAGATCAAGTTTTGGTGATAACCAAGTATATATTTTATAACTACAATACCAATTTCAAGATTTCATCTAAATCAAAATTTAGATAAAGTGAAAATTATAATAATAATAATAAATAAACATACATTTATACACAAATTGGCTTAACTGCCTCTTCGTCCACCATTTGTTTTCTTCAGCTTAACCGTTGTGGAACCAAACCCACAGGATTTTGGAATTTGATTGACAGCAAAGGTTACATCTGTGCTGTCTTCAAAAATTTATCAGATGAAGGTATCTCAGTAGACAGGATGTGACACAAACATTGTATTCAGACATATCTTGATCCCTTCCTACCTCCATATACAGCCTCTGAAGGAAGCATTTTCCTGGTTTTGGACGCAGCCTGTATCTCATTAACAACCCTGTTTTTTGGAAAGCGACCGGAAGAAAATAATTATAGTGAAAAGACTTAAATATTGGTGTATTTCTCACCCAAAGTGATAGTATTGCTTTAGAAGACATTAATTTAACCACTGGAGTCGAATGTGTTGCTTTTACTATGATTTTCTGTGCTTTTTGGAGCTTCAAAGTGCTGATCACAATCCACTTGCATTGTATGGATCTACAGAACTCAGATAATCTTCTAAAAATCTTAATTTGTGTTCTGCCGAACAAAGGAAATCATACACATCTGGGATGTCATGAGGTTGAGTAAATGATGAGAGAATTTATATATTTGGTTGAACTATCCTTTTAATCATGGCTGACAGTGAATAGTCAACTCCTACTATGGAATCTGAAAACTGTTGATTTTGAATAATGTTACTTGCATCCAAGCCAATAGGAGTCAGTGTATGTGCAAGACAACACAAACACACAAATACCTAACTTCAAAATAAAATACATGGCAAAACACATGGACACAAAACCCATCAAACCCATTTCAAGTGAACTGTCTAAAAGCAGCAGGTCATGATAAGATATTAAGTTATTAATAAATGGACTCTAAGTGTGTCTCAAGGGGTGGGCATAACATACAAAAACATATATATCCTGTGCCCCAATTTGCATACTACCTGTCCTAAATAATAGGCTATGCAGGATTACAGTCAGTGTGTCCTAAATTATAGATGGTGAAAATAGAATGTCAAAGGTGCCCAGATGATATACATTGAATTTGTAAGAGTGCACTTGTACGTGGTTTTTGGTCTACTATTGCTGACTTGCCCAATGGTAAAGAATGGATTTTTGAATTAAAACTTTATCAGTAGAAGAAAAATAGTGAATAATGTGACATCTGTGCATTTTTAAATGCATTAACCTAAATGTAATTTAAGTGATTGTTATGGTATTTACCTAGATGTTAATGCTTACATACACACTTGCCGAAAAATAATGGTGGAGGGGTGACAAGGAGTACCACACAAAAATGACCATGGTGCCCAGTCAACAGGTTTGCTTCTTGGAAATGAAACTCTTGTTTGACACATGTCCATATTTAGCTTTACAAAGTTAAAGCTGATAACAGCTTTACTGTTTCAAGTTCTCCAATGGATTTTGGAGTTGATGGTCACTGCATCTGTTGTCACCTTTCTTGGATTTCTGCACATTAGGCCTCTCGGGTGCTGCATCAACTAGAGGATGCCTCATCGTATGTAGCAAAGCAATTGACCACGTCTTCTTGCTGCTCACAATTTAGAGAACACCTTAATCAGAAGGATGCTGTGCTGGGCCAAGTAGTCTGCTGCAAGGTTGTCACAACAGGCGTGTACAGATTGACTGTGATGCCCTGTGCAGTGGTCATCCAATTTTCGGAACCTGGACAGGTGCGTGAGCTATGAGGCACATAAATTGCCTGGAGCTGCTTACAGTCCTCTTGGATTTGGAAGCCTTTCGGGCAGACTTGAACGTTTTTCAAGTTCTGGTCCATACAGACTATCCTCCGGTTTTGGTGTATGTAAATCGGCAACGGTTAATCATCAAGAGTACTCTTCACCCGATGTTGGCTCCAAGGCTTCATGTTCTCATCTGCTGTCTGTACATGCACTGCACATCAGTGGTTGTCTGGACTCCAAGGTAGACTTGCTGTCACTTCAGGGAGTCAGACCAGGAGAATGAAGTTTTCATCCTCGGACAGTTCAAATGATTTGGGAGGTACTGGTTGGAACCAAGGTGGGCACGTTTGCCCTGAGATGGCACATTGTCACATCTGGTTCCACTGCGAGTGGATGCCATAGCTCACAAACGGCCAGTCTTCCCTCATGTTTGCTTGATACAAGTATTATGTAAGGTACCAGATTACAATGAGCTGGTAGAGCTGTTCAATGCTCTTCCGTGGAATATTCCCTTGAGAAAATATCTGATCTCACAAGCACAAGGCGTGATCTGGTATCTGCAGACAGAGCTGTGGAGACTTCATGTCTGTTGTTGGCCACTCCCTTTAGGGCTCAGGTTGCCACTCTGCAAGTGTTCTCTACTCCACAGTTTGTGTCGAATGAGACAAGCATCTGCAAATATTTTGTCTGGTAAGGGCATTGGATAAATATATTGACCGTACGAGTCAATTCAGTCAAATCAGAACAGCTATTTGTTTGTTTCGGAAGTGGCACAAGGTTGGCCATCTCTCAGCACAGACTTTTTCATTGGACAAGCAGTTCACAGTCCAGGAGAATGGCTTCCTTCTGGGCTTGGGTGAAAGGGGTGTCTTGGAAGACACTGTCTGGCAGCAGGCTCAGCTTCCCTTACACCTTTGTCAAGTTTTATGGCCTGGGCATTTCCTCCTTCTCCTTCCTGGATTATGACTGCAAAGGAGGGTTAAATGTCAACATTCCACTACCCTGACTTGCATTGCTTGTAATGTTTTGCCAGGTTTCATAACCAGGATGTTTCTTCTTTCTCTTCCCATTTATGAATGCAAAGATGAGGTCATTCTCAACTATCCTTATGGCTAGTGAGCATTTTTTTCTGGTGCATCTGAATCACTAGGACATAATTATTGTATACTATTACCATAGCAACAGCTATTGAAGTTGCTTAGTTGTGTAGCTTTACCGCACTACTGTTTTCTAGCTGTTTAGGGACTGAGATATGGCTCCTCCATTTAGTTGAAAAATCTTGACAAAATAGCACTGTGCTGCAGTTTATATGCCTGTGATGACACACGCATAAGGTGTGGAGTGTGAAGCACCATCTGTCAATAGATTGGCATGATTCCATACGGGATTCGGAGATCATCACTCCTTGGAGGAGTTCCCACAGCGTCAGCTACTAACTCAGCATCTTGACACCCTGGAAAGAAAGGGGGTAACACTTTATTTTGTAAGTCCCAAGTAGATATTTATCTGACTATGAGTGACATTTCAACTGGCTTGCTATAGCTAGTAAACAGTGTTTCAACAAACATTCAGTAGACTTTCAGTAGCCTGTATATAGATCTCTATTAATGACCTACTTACATTATTGTTGAGAACATCAGTTCATTAAAAGGTCATTAATAAAGATCTATATAAAGGCTACTGAAAGTCTACTGAATGTTTGTTATGAATGTAAGTCACTTATAGTCAGTTAAATAGTCACTTATAGTCAGTAAATATCTAATTGGGACCATCAAAATAAAGTTTTACCAGGATGGGCTTCCTCAACAGGCATGGGGGAAAGATACTGGGTCTTGTTCACTGTAAATTGCATGCAAGTAGTATATTTAAATTAATAAAGTTTCTCAAGCAAAATTTCTGGAATTAACACATTTTATACAGACCTATTACTCTGCAATAAATAATGCTCTGCAATAAGATTCAGTTTCCAGTAGTAATATATTGTGGTTTAAATTGTTTCTAAATTGTATCTTAAATTGAGAAGTCAAGTAATATGTATTTGTATAGCACTTTCACAACACACATAGTTTCAAACAAGTTTTACAGAAAATTGTGCTTTAACAGAAAATGAAACTGTAATATCTATAAAGTCTTAGTCGTCATTGTATAATTGTAAATTGTGTATAAAATGAATAATTTAATAGTTAAATAGTAAATATATTTAAAACCCCATTGAGTGACTGTGGCAAGGAACACAAAACTCCATAAGAAGTTGGTTAATGGAGAAGAATAACCTTAGGAGAAACCAGGCTCACTGTGGGGGACAGTTCCCCTCTGGCTAAACAGCATGAATATAATGACAATATTAGTTATTTGTGGGCAATGCTCATTTGCTTAAATGAGTTCACATTTAGTATATAGTGTGCTGTTCAAAATTGTTCATAATGTTGACAAATTATACATCTGTATAATTTGTCAACATTATTAACTCTTTTTTGACTAGACTATAAAGTAAATTTGGAATAATTTAAGCAAAGTAAAGTCAATGAGGTGCATCGCAGTTCAACAGGCAGGCCATTTCGGTGAGGTTCGATGGGGTCCATCCTAAGTCCAAGGTTCAGGCAGTGACATATGCAGTATCCGATGTCTTACAGTTGGAGTTTGCATCATTTCATCCTCTGAAGTCTGTCGTAAAAGACTGAAGTGATGTTTGGCTAGCACCGGCTGTAGTTTGTCATCATCACTCAGCGACACCATGTAGGAACAGAGCTGGATCTGGCTGGATCTGGTAACCTAGGGATATAAATATGAAATGGGATATGACATTGAGATTGTGAAACAAATAGAATAATATTAGCGTAGATGCCATTCAATTTATTGCAGAGTTAGAGATTATGAGAAATGTTTCTGGCAGATGTAACTAAAGCAGCCTTATTATGAGTTGATGGATAAATTTGGTGTATCCTTGTCTGAATAGATGAGTCTTTAGTCTTGACTTAAATTGAGTGAGTGTGTCCCGAACAGTGTTAGGGAGACTATCCCATAGTTTTGGAGCCAAATAGGAAAAGGATCTACCTCCTTTAGCGGATTATGATATTCTAGGAACTATTAACAAGTGTGAACTTATTGATGAATCATGGTTTCCACATGAAAATATTTGCACACATTTTATGCACAAATGTTCATGTACCTGGTTCGTGAATGATTGGTTTGTGTAGCAAAAGCGCCATTGTGAGTTCTCAGTAGTTGGGTGGCTCTGTCATTGCACAGGACCTGATGTTCGCCTCCCACTGTGGAATTCGTAATGCATGTTTAGTGGCATTATTATACTTCTCATTGTTGTACCAACCAAATGGTGTCCTTGTCCAAAACGCAATAAGGAAACCGATTATTTTCCCCCAAAGAACATTTTCTGTCATGGCGGATGTCTTATTTTCAGATAAGCCAGTGGATTTGACGGAGACAGGAGAAAACAGAGACAGCTGTTACCTCCTCAAATTGAAATTTGGCATCCATTATTCAGTTGTCAACACACAAGAGCATAGATCCATTGATAATGCTGCTAACTGCTGTCTCTGCTTGTGTGTGTCAGCTTGAAAGAGAATAAGAGAAAGTGCCATGCAAAAAGAAACAGACATGCTGTGTTCAGCCCCATTTAGGCACAGTAATAATGTTGTAAAAAAACACATATGCATGTTCACATATTTCTGCCGTGCTTAAGAATTCTGTTGCCCTCTGATCTCTTAGCTTTATGCTCTCATGCGTCAGGGGTTCCTGGTGTAAAACACAATGAAGTGGTGGATATATTATGCAGATAGTATTTAAACCTGTAGTAAATATGAATAATACAAGTAGCTTGATATTAATATTAATATTAATATTAATTTAAACTATGTTAATTCATATATTAATCTAAAATATATTCAATAAAATTAGATGAATACCTGTCCAAAACAGCATTACTGAAAGTGTCATCTTTATAGATGTGTACATGGTCCATACACTAGATGTCTGCACGGGACTAGTTTTGCCATACCTCTCCTGCCCGCTCCTGCAAGTTCCTATCCCAAACCCGAATACTCCCAATTAATTTACTCCATATTCACCCACAGTGATTTTCTTCACGACCGCTCCCATTCCCACAACCCCACATTTGTTTTCCACATAGAGCAAAAGCCATACAAATAGACAACAAGTGTACACAAAGAACATTTTATATTTCTGTTATTGCTTTTATCAGATGATGTGTGAAAATGTTGCCAATTTGAAAATGTTCTATTCAGAGTTTCACATCCTTTGATGACAAAGAGTGCTCTTTGTTCTGCCATTCTTCTAAAGCCCTTTTGACTACCTGCCTGCTCTAAATATTGGATAATTTAATGCACAAGCTGTGTGCACATCTATTTTATGTAATAATTTTTTGGCATTCATTAATTAATTAATTAATTAAAAAAAAGAGTTCTACATCTGATTTTTCAGGCTATTCTCTGACCACTTGCTCCCTTACATATCTCATGGAAGTACCGTCCGCTCCTGCCTTCAACTTGTAAATTTAATCCTACACTACAAGAAAGTGTCGCGGGAATGCAGACTTCTATCATACACTGATAACTGTTATGTGATAAGTTATTGCTGTCAACTGTGTACAATTTAAATTGATTCTCTATCACCACATAATAATGCTAATTCCCTGAGGGAGGGAATGAGACGTTGTGTCGAATGAAGTGACACAAGGGGTCTTCCTTGGGAGCCTTGCGTACCTCTGAACTTGAGAAAAGTTCAATGAGAAATTGGCAGACAGATACGGGTACAAGGGGAAGCGGGCGTGCATCTGTCAGTCAGGTTTTTGCACTGAGGAGCCGAGAATAAGTTACGGCCGTTTACAGTGGTAGGTCTAGTGTTGGAGCAGAAGGGACACAACGTCTCGATCCCTCCCTCAAGGAACGGAGGTTACAACAGTAACCGTGACAATCCCCTTCTGTCACTCACTCGACGTTGTGTCGAATTAAGTGACACAAGGGGTCCCATTCAAAAGCGCCATGCACAAGACTGCGTTACGTGAACTGCTGACACAGGGGCAAGCAGGCTGCTGCGTGCTAGAAGCAACTGTATCGGCTGCACGTAACCCTCCCCACCGCCCCCAGAAAAAGGTGTTATATACAGACCTTAGGTTCCCAGCACCCCTGAGGGGGGAACATGTGCTACATGACTAGCATGGGAGCAAGCCCGGCTGCCGCGACTTTTCTCTCTCTTTGTCTCTCGCATAGAGTGTGAAGCAGATGGGTCTAATTTAGCGCTATGAAATGTGTCAGGGAAGCGATCTTTCCCGATCCTATTCTTTCAGGTGGAAAATACCCTGCACAGGCCACATCCTGCCCAGACTAGGGGGAAGTGACATGTGGCAAATACCCCATGTGGGTTGTGAAGCCGCAAGTGGTAGCGGAGTGGTGGTAGGTCCTACATGATGAGGGAGGAGCTCTACAAACATGGCGACTGAGGGCAGTGGGACTGCCCAAGGGAGATGCGGGTCTGCTGACAGGGGGACTGTACTGTGGAAAATACATCACAGGGAGTTGCCTGAATAGGGGATTAATCCTGTGGAGCCTGACGCCAGTACAGAACACTTGTGGCTCATAGTGGGTCTGGTCGCAAATTGTTCCACTGAATTCGTAGGCCAGAAGTCTAGGGAGGAAAAACATCCAGGAAGCGACACTTAGTGGCTAACCTGGGAGAGAAAGCGTACTTGATCAACTTGGTGAAGGGCGCTCGGTGCAGGCGGAACACCGGTTGTGTCCTCATTACCGTTTTCTACCGGATCGGACCTGACAAAACATGGGACGAGACCGACTCAACCCTGAGATTGTAAAATCATGCAAAGGTATTAGGTGTTGCCCAGCCCGCTGCTCTGCAGATGTCTGCTAGGGAGGTGTCGTTCGCAAGTGCCCACGAGGATGCCACACTTCTTGTCGAGTGTGCTCGAACCCACAAGGGGGTGGGCACAGCCTGGGTCTGGAAGGCCAAGGAAATGGCATCAACAAGCCAGTGGGCAGCCTCAGTTTGGAGATGGTGTTCCCTTTCCATCGTTTGCTGAAGCAGACAAAGAGCTGCTCAGAAAATCTAGAGCTCTGCGTGTGGTCCAAATAGATACGCAAAGTAGGTACCGGACACAGCAACGAGAAGGCTGGTAGCGGTCTAAGGATAACGTGAGTATGTACTGGACCGAGCTCCAGGCAAGTGTCGCTGACAGAGAACGCTTGCAGGTCCCCAACCCTCTTAATGGAAGCTAGTGCTATCAGGAGAGCCGTCTTCAAGGAGAGGGCCTTGAGCTCAACTGAGTCAAGTGGCTCGAAGGGGGGTCTCTGAAGGCCCGAGTGAGTGTTGTCCTGGGAGGCAAAGAGATCTACCTGTGCCATGCCGAATTGGCCCCAAATCAGCTGGACCATCTCTGCTGGACGAAACCAGTCGAGACAGCATGTCATCCATCGTGTTGCATTTGCCAGGGAGGTGAGGGGTGCGCAGAGACCTGAGTCGTGGCTGACTCCAAAGGAGGAGATGGCGGACGAGTTGTGACATATGACGAGAGCGCACACCACCTTGGCAATTTATGTACACTACTGTTGCGGTGCTGTCTGAATGGATCAAGACGTGCTTGCAAGGAATACAGCCAGCAACTCAAGGCAGTTGATGTGCCAAAGCAACTGGGGCCCTGTCCAGGAGCCAGCGGCAGTGTGCCCGTTGAGAGGCCTCTGTGATGACCACGACACATCTGGACACCTGCTGTAGGGGGACACCGGTCCACAGAAAACAGAGGTCTGTCCAAGGGTTGAAAGTCTGATGGCAGGGGGGTTGATTGTCAAACGGTATGTGCCGCGGCGCCATGCCCATCTCTCAAGTCTGAAGCCAGTGCTGAAGCGGTCTCATATGCATTAACCCGAGTGGCGCGGCCGTGGCTGAGGATGCCATATGCCCCAGGATACTCTGGAATTACTTAAGAGGAACTGCTGAGTAAATCTCGAGAGTGAGCCAGTCATCGAGTTAATTGAGTATGCGGATGCCCACCTCCCGTAGGTGGGCAAGGGCTGCCTCTGTGATCTTGGTGAAGATGCAAGGGGACAGGGAAAGGCCGAAGGGTTAGGACCTTGTACTGATATGCCTGGCTGTCAAACGCGAACTGTAGAAAGGGTCGGTGTCGAGGCAAGATGGAGATGTGGAAGTACGCATCCTTTAGGTCTACCGCCGCGAACCAATGTAGATGTCGAACGCAGTTAGAATACGTCTCTGTGTCACACTGCCTTTCTTGGGTACGATGAAGGGCTGTAGAAACCCTTCATCTCGGCTGGAGGGACGGGCTCTATCGCATCCTTGAGAAGCAGAGTAAAGCGGTGGCTTTTTTGCCAAGTACGGTGGTGGAGCAAATACAGCTGAAACGAGGCCGGTGCCGGGCAAATTTAATCGGGGCTGTGCAGTTGCGGGTCCGGAGGCGAGGTGACTGTGTCCGGGGAGCCAGGACTGTAGGATTTTGGAGCCGGGGTGCCGTGAAAATGGAACGCACCAGCTGGATGACCCAGGAAGCGGGGAAATCGCTCTCTAGAAAAAAAGGATTTTCCTGCTGGCCCTCCACCAGGGAACGGAGTGGTCTTGTTTCCAGCTGACTCCCTGGGTCATCCGTCTCCGGAGTGCTTAGGAGCCTTCCAGGTCCTAGAGGAAGTCCTGGAGACAGGGGGAAACCCTTGGCGGGAAGACGGGGCATGGACCGTGCTGGGGCGGTGTCACGACATGATGTGCGAGATCACTTCTGTCTGCCTCCTTACCACTGAAGACTGCTGGGTGAAGTCATCGACGGTGTCGCCGAAGTGGCCAAGCTTCGTCGTTCAGCCTTAGGTGACGTTCCTAGTGCCTGCGTGGCTCTGAGAGTGAGGTCGGTGGCAGAGCGCAGTTCCTGCAGCACGTCGGGGTCAGGACTACCCAAGTGCAGATCTTTAAGTGCTTTGGCTTGGTGGACTTCCAGGAGAGCCATGGCCTGCAGGGCGGAGGCGGCATGTCCAGTGGCGCTGCAGGACTTTCGAAGTCAGAGACAATGTCATCCTACAGGCCTTGGAGGGGAGTATCGGACGTTCCCGCTAGGTGGCGGTGTTCTCGGGGCACAGGTGGAACGCAACCACCCTATCCACCAGGGGGAACTTCGTTTACCCGTTGGCCGTCCCACAGTCAAGGGTAGCGAGAGCAGATGAGCGAGGAGGTCATCATCCAATTCCGGAGCCTCAAGGGAGAATGCCGGCTGGCCGCGAGGCGAGCCGCACTAATCCTGAGCTTGGATGGAAGCAAGCGAGCATGCCGGGGGGAGGGTGGTTCATGGGGATTTACCTGGCGAAACCGAGCCCGTCGTCATCCCCAAATCGCCTAGATCGCCAATCAGGTCATCCTCAATCCCATGAGAAGGAGCGATGCGGGGGGCGGCTGAAGTGGCTTTCACTCGTGAGTAAAGAAAGCCATGACAGTAACGTTGCTATGACTATGTTCCAACAGCAGTGCTTCTTGCCAACAGAGCTGAGTGGAACAGTGGTGAACTTCAGCTTGCTTTTCCACAACCGCTCGGCTCAAAAGAAAATTCTTCATCATTGGCCATTTCTCAAATTCAGAGGTATGCGATGCTCCCAAGGAAGACCCCTTGTTTCACTTCATTTGACACAACGTCGAGTGAGTGACAGAAGGGAAAGAAAATACACACACACAAAAAAAAACTAAATATTTATCAGCTCGAATGGTTGAATATGTTACATTATCTCATTATCATCTAGCAAATTATAGAGTGAAGGCTCACTTAAATTGAGTTTTTTAGTGTGTGAAAGAAACACACACTTTAGAAACAATAAACACAAAATTGTAAATTAAGGTTATGTAGACACAACATAAACTGTTAAGGTTAATTAGTATGTCATTAAGCAGAGGCAATCTCATTTTTTTAACCTCCACATCCTGCTGTGAAAATTAATTTGCCCACTGCATGTAATAAACCAAGTGTCGCCCTCCCCTTTGGCTGCACTCCTCTTTCTTTTTGAGGGCTTTCATCGCTTCCCACAAAAATGGCGCTATGTGGCATCCCCACATTAATCAAAGGACTGGGAGATAAAGGGACTGCTTGTGTGTAAGGCCAAAAATGATTAGCGGCACTGGATGTGAGTATGCCAATAGAGGAAGAGAGGGGGAAATATAGAGAGAGAGCTTTTAATAAATCTGACCTTTTCTGTTGTGGGCTTGTTATGAAAGACTCTGGCATAGGGAATAAATGAAAGTAAGGTGCAATGAGCCATTTGCATGGCAACTCTGAGATGAAATGTCGGTGTGCTGAAGATGAGATTGGGGATTGGACATTTAGGATGAGAAGGGTGGTTGACGAGTCAGGTTTCTCGATATGGATAAGGTTGATTTAGTAAATGAGAGAATGGAGAGAGAACTAAGCAAAAGAAGAAGAGATAATTTTGTCTCTCCCTGTCTCAAAAGCAAACAATACTCAGCAAGGAAACAATAACTTGATAGGAACTGACCTCATGCATCTACTAAAATGACCCTTGGCACCATTTAGTTAATTAATAGCACTTGCAAAAATGGTTTCAAAAAGTAATTCTGGGAAAAATTGTAGCTTCCTTTGTTTACAGATACTGCTTAATTTGATAATGTGTTACCTAATGCAACGACATGTATATATTTTTAAGTGTACAGTTTCTTAAGTGTTCAGAAACTTTTGAATTACAATAAGTTCAAAGTTATAAGTTATAGTTTTTGAATGGCTTTGGCTTTTAAATCAATTAGATTTAGTAGTACTGCATAAATGCTTCCAAGGAAAGCTGATGCTGCCATAGAGTCCACAGTTTCATGCCATTATTTGAGAGTATCAAATAAAAAATTCAAATTCAAAAACATCAAACTTTAGCAAAAATTGAGCTGCACAGACTGAATGGTATTCTCTGCACTAAGATGTTTAACCCAAAGCTGCTTACAGCAGCTTGCTCATACTTGACAAAGATTTCCCATTATCTCCAGAGCCCCCTGAGCATAGAGTACCCCAGGTAACCGCAAACTTCATCCAGCTTTCATGTCTCTGAAGGAAGTAGTCAATTTAATTGTTGTTCTGACAATAATATGAGGCGTAGTGGAGACCAGAACATTTCGACCAGATGTAGTTCGTTAGTAATTTGGTTATACACAAACATCCTAGAGCTTTAAGCTTCTAAAAAAACAAAAAACAAAGTAAACACCTTTAATATTTTTTATTTATTATTATTATTATTTATTCAGCTGTTCCATAGTGAAAACGTTATTTTAAATGCTGGTTACTGGTTATAACTGATTAATTTTTTCCCAATAATTCTTTCATGAAACCAAAGGCCTATGATCACAGTAATTGTTTGGAAATACACTACATCATGTTGCCCAAAAAAGTAAACATTTGTTTTGATCCTGATGGAAACTGCTGTATCACACATCTCTTTGCCTAATTGCCCGTTGTGGATGTTGAATTTTTTGAATGAGATCATTTTAACAACTACGTGTAATGGGGGCCTGGGTAGCTCAGTGTCACTATGCCACCACGAGAACTTAGACTGCATTGGGAATTGGCCTTTCTAAATTGGGGAGAAAAAATAAATAAAAAAACAATTACATATAATTACTAAATATAAATGCACGGCTAATCCAGATACAATTAAAAAAATTGTATAGATTAAAAAGTACATTTCTCAGTTATTTCTATGTCTTCACTCAATTATTGTTAGATTTGATGCATTTGATGCCGGTTTTGACTGAGAAGTACATCTGTAATTAAAATGATACTGTTAATTAACTGTATGCTTGTTATGATTTCTATGCTGATAAATCCACCACACAGGAAAAATTGTAATTGCTTATTTTCGCTTATTTTGGTGAGGCAAATGGCTAATTTTTGGCTTGTTTTTCCAGTCCAGTTTGCTTGTATCTCTTGCAAGATCTGGCAACACTACAACTGGTATTTCATCCAGCCCTTAATGCAGAGAATTGTTATCATATTTATCAAAAACTAACTAAAATCTTTTTTGTTAACTAAAATAAAAACTATTAAAATTATTGGAAAAACTTAAACTAAACCAAAATACCAAATTTTCATAACTCCAGAACGAACTAAAATAAAATATAAATTATCTTGAAATAATTTTTGTTTTGACATAATATGGTGAATATGTGAATTTTGGAAATGTTTCTTTTCTTGAGACTTTGAATTATGATCCAAACGACAAATAACCTAACATTATAATTTTGAAGAAAGCATAGGATGTCTTCTAACTTAGTCAAAAGTAAAAAATAAGAAATATTCAATACTGGGAATTAAAACCTTTGAAGATCTTGTTTTAACTATATCCCATATGTGTTTAAGCAGCAGGGCCTACTGGTAAATTTTTTTTAGGTTTTATAAGGTTTTATATTTTCTTCTACACTTTCAAATCATAACATTAAGTTTACTTTTACTTGTTTATAAGCTTAACTAGATGTACCTCAAATTTCTGTCATTTATTTATCTTTACGATTGCTTTTCACACCAGTGGTCATGAAATGAGTTCTGCCACACTTCCCAAAGTAAAGGATTGCCAAGGAGATTGCTGATGTCAGGATTTACAGTAAAATGGGATTTAAATATTGATCTGTTTCTCACTCATACCTATCATATCGCTTCTAAAGACATGGATTTAACCACTGGAGTTGTACGCATAACTTTTATGCTGCCTTTATGTGCTTTTTGAAAACTAAACACTTTTAAAAAACACTGAGAAAACGAAAAGTAATCTAAAACTAACAGACAAACTATGAAAACTAAAAAAAAACTAAATTGTAATTACAAATAGAATATAAAATATAAATAAAACTAAATAAAAAATCATAAAATATAATAACTGTGCAGAGTACTGTCATTTTAAAAATAACATTATTAACCATTCTTTTATTTTGTTCTAACCAGTTACCATTTGGAAGGTCCCTGCAGAACTTCTGAACTGGAATGAAAAAATACAGTTTTTCTCATAACTAACCAAAATGAAAACCATTTATTTTTCAGTACCTGTCACAAACTACCTGCAATCTAGTTTAAGCAGGCACAATCAGTATTGAAATTCTGCTGCATTTTCAGCATGTAAATGAGGTCATTGTCATTCCTTTCCCTGTGGTTGGTTCAGGGCCGGCCCAAGCCTTTATGGGGCCCTAAGCAGAATTTGATTTGGGGGCCCCTCGGTGCCGCCAATATGATTGAATATTGTCAATGCTTGATTATTCGAACACTATAAATCTAACACACCCCTTATCAATTTTATTAGTTGTAGCTGTGTTGCTTACAACATACCAATGTCTGCCTGGCATGATTTTACCCTTCTACGGTTTTAATTGTAACAGTAGCACACCTATATTCAACTCAGCTGGGTCAACTGGAGGAGCTGCTGATCCATGGTGTAGGCTGGAAGTTGCTAAGGGGGTAGATGTGACATTGATCCCAATGACCACAGAAGTAGAAGGACCTATAAGGAAATTACATTAATAATTATAATTAGAAATATTAATCTCAGGATATTCTACAGTAACTGAGCAAATACAAAGGCTGCTGTGCTATTAACTTGCCACATCCGCTGAGGTTGAAACAGACATGGAAGAAACAGTAGGATCAGTGGATGTACATGCTGGGAAGTGCTCCTCACCTGCAGAGGATGGACCTGATGAAAGATGAAAATAATAATAATAAAAGCTAGCCATGTTAGATGTCATATTAGAAGGTAATGCAACTGTCTGTCAAAAACAACAAAAGGTCTCACAAAAGGCATGGTTTATCCATATAAATATATTGATCTGGAATTGTTGAAAAATCATCATCAGCTGTAGCACTGGAACTTGGGGCAGGTGGCGTTGGTTGTGCCCCACCTCCAAAATATTTCAACAGTGCTCCTAGGGAAGTTTCATAAGTGTACATATTTGAAAGAACAGAATGTTATTTTCTCAACACAAATTATTATACACAGCAGCAAGTCACCTGTACACCTAAACAACAACTCTTAATCTATAACTTGCTAACTGAGGCATAATGATATTGGAATATAATTGCAAAGACCCCAAAATGGTAGACATGTAATGTAAATAATGTTAAGTTGTTATCAGTACCGAGTTTATGGAACAGAAGGTTATTTTTATTACAAAAAATATATACCCAGGAAAGTTATTTTAACACAGAAGACAAAAACCTTAATCTAAAACTAGCTAAGTAATATGTTGCACAATAATATATTAAGATCTCAAGGCTATTTACGGATGTTTAATCAAACTTTCCTAAAAAAGAAGATATGCTACCTAGGCTATGTTACTAGCCAGCTAATGTTAACTCGTAACATTGCTTAGCTACTTATACCTTTATCTTGCTGTTTTTCTCTTCCTCTGTTTTCTAATTTTTCCTTTTCTCTGCACCAGAGGATATGTCCTTTTTTGTGACATTGCTGTTTTGCTGTCTGAATGTGCTTGCATCCTGCAGCCCGTTAACTTAATATTGCGTTTTTGTATAATTACCATTGTCCATTGACATAGTATATCAACCTGGTGGCCACGGGGGCCCTAAGCAGCCGCTTAGTTTGCTTATGCCTTGGGCCGGCTCTGGGTTGGTAAAATGATACTACCACTACCATGTTTCACAACTGGTATTAGGTTCTTATGCTGGAATGCAGTGTTTTCCTTTCTGCAAACATAACGCTTCTCATTTAAACCAAAAAAGGTCTATTTTTTTTCTCATCCATCCACAAAACATTTTTCAAATAGCTTTCTGGCTTGTCCACATGATCTTTAGCAAACTGCAGACGGGCAGCAATGCTCTTTTTGGAGAGCAGTGGCTTTCTCCTTGCAACCCTGCCATGCACACCATTGTTGTTCAGTGTTCTCCTGATGATGGACTCATGAACATTAACATTAGCCAATGTGAGAGAGGCCTTTAGTTGCTATTATAACCCTTACCCTGGCTTCCTTTGTGACCTTGCAGGCTATTATGCACCTTGCTCTTGGAGTGATCTTTGTTGGTCGACTAAGTATAACAACGGTCTTGAATTTCCTGCATAATCTATCTGATTTTGGATTGTGGAGATTGTGGAGCCTTTTCCAGCCTTATGAGCATCAACATCTCTTTTTCTGAGGTCCTCAGAAATCTCCTTTTTTTTTGTGCCATCATACACTTCCACAAACATGTTTGTGAAGATCAGACTTTTAGAGATTCCTGTTCTTTATATAAAGCAGGGCGCCCACTCACTCCTGATTGTCATCCCATTGTTTGAAAACACCTGACTCTAATTCGCCTTCTAATTAACTGCTAAACCTAGATGTTCACATACTTTTGCCACTCACGTATATGTAATACTGGATAATTTTCCTCAATAAATAAATTTCCAAGTATAATATTTTTGTCTCATTTGTTTAATTGGGTTCTCTTTATCTACTTTTAGGACTTGTGTGAAAATCTGATGATGTTTTGAGTCATATTTATGCAGTAATATAGAAAATTCTAAAGGGTTCACAAACATTCATCCAGGACTGTAGTTTGTGTTCCACATAATACAAAGAGTCACACTGGTTTGGAACAATGTGAGGGTAGGGTAATGATGACAGAATATCAAATTATGGCTGAGCTATCACTTTAAAGGGATAGTTTACTCAAAAATGAAAATTCTCTCATAAATTACTCACCCTCATGCCATCCCAGATATGGATGACATCCTTTATTCTGCAGGACACAAATTCATGTTTTTAAAATAATATTTTAGCTCTGTAGGCAAAAATGTTCATGCTCCAAAAAGCACATAAAGGCAGCATAAAAGTAATCCATAAGACTCCATTGGTTTAATCTATATCTTCAGAAGTGTTATGATAGGTATGGGTGAGAAACAGATCAATATTTCAAATGTTTTGCTAGACAGCAGGCGGTGATATGCAGAGAAGAATGTGAATCACCAAAAACACAAGAAGAAGAATGTGAAGGTGATCTATTACTCTGTTTCTCATCCACACCAATCACATTGTTTCTGAAGATACTGATTTAACCACTGGAGTCTTATGGATTACTTTTATGCTGACTTGTGTGATTTTGTTTAGCTTTAAAATGTTGCCACCCATTCACTTGCATTGTATGGACCTACAGAGTTGAGAAATTCTTCTAAAAATCTTCATTAGAGTTCAGCATATGAAAGAAAGTTATACACATCTGGGGTGGCATGAGGGTGAGTAAATAATGAGAATTATAATTTTTGGGTGAATTATACCTTTAAGTGCTCTTGTCAGATCTGGATGAATTTGTCAATAAGAGAGGTTTGGAAACATTTCTAGAAATTATTACAGTGAAAACATAAAAATGTCCCACAAGGACATTATATAGAATGCTGAAATATAAACCAAAGCAAGATCATGTTTTATGTATGCATAATTTAGCTATTTCGTAGCTCTGTGTAAGTCCTGTGTGGATTCTTATTTCAATGTAGTTACAGTTTTCAGTGTCATAAATATTTAGATCATTAGTTCTGTACAGCAGTACCGCCACTCTCTAAATGCAGAGTACGAAGCCTAGTATGTTGGCCACCAACCCCGGTTGTGGAGCATTCGCTGTGTCTGAAACCACCCCTATACACTATTTAATGCACTATTTCGGGTGTCTGCCATTTTGTAGGAGTATCTGAATTCTGAGTGAGTCACTCATTATTACCCACAATGCACTCTAATTTCAAGTGTACATTTGATGTACACTCGAAGATGGTTAATTGCCCACAATCCACCATGGGGAAGATGTACGTGCTGGGAGTTTATTGCTTCCTTCACTCCTGCAATGTTTTATTTCATGCTGAATGTATTCAATTACTTTTTGACAAACCATTACTTGATTAAAATAACATAATAACATATCAAGAGGCAAAACATACAGATACATTTTAAAATGTTCTCTTTATTTTATAAAATGTGTTTACTCTTTATATTAAAACACAGTATATATAAAAAATGAGAAACAGAATGAAGATTTATTGTATTATTATATTATATAATAAGAATAACAAGTTAGGCCCAAGTATTTTAAAAGTTAATATGTGATGTTGTTTCTGTGACATCCCCAGAGATCCGACGCTTTGTGTACACTTCAGCATCCAAATTCACTCACTCATTTTGTGCACACACTGCTGAGATATACTGCACTAACTCCCATTCACTATATAGGATATAGTGAACGAGTGAATGATTTCGGACACTGCCGCTCTCTTCACCATACGATTGCCTCGTGCCCACACAGCTCATTTGCATGCACCTCATGCACCTCGCTGTGCACACCCAGAAATGTTGCTTGTCCGCACTCCAGTTGTCGATCACGTGAATGGTAGAGCAAAATACATTTATTTACACTTAACTTGGATGTTTACATGGATTTATACAGATAATCCGCCTGAAGTAGCTGCTATATTTTCCAGTACCCCTGTGAGGGCATTGGGGTGAAATGCGTAAATACTGCTCATGACATGCGAGAGGTGGTACAAAGCGCACTGATATATTGCTCCACTGATTTAAAACTGTACACTTAAAATTTGATGTTGTAAGAACCCAGATACAGAATCACCCTGAAAATGACCATCTCATTACACAGAAATGCCCACATTAGGATTAGAGCCAAAATTTACCTCAGTGTGCTGCCTTAAATTGGAGCTGTGATTTTAATCTTGAAATATCAGCTTGTCTTGGCATTAAATGAAGACATTGCATGACGAATCTGTTCTTTTTTTTTTCACTGTGCGGAGCGAAGAAAGTGTTTCACTTTGAAGAGTTTGATGCTGCAGCACTGATGACTTGAGTGAAAGAAAAAAAAGTTTAGGGTCACTTGCCTGAAATGTTTCTCATGATCTTAAAAACCTTTTGATCTGAAGGCATATGCTTAAAAGTTTTAAATTAGTTTTAAAAAATAGAATTGTGCCAACATATAAATGTATTTAATTACAAAAAAAAAAAAGAAAAGAAAAAAGTTTTTTGAAATGGATGACTTGGACCAAATAATTAAGAAAAGCAGCCACTAACATACCCCATATATGCCCAGCATATATATGGGAACTCCTTCAATGCTGTTTAAAAAGCATACCAGTGTGATACCTCAAAAAGTTGGTTGAGAAAATGCCAAGAGAACATGTCTGCAAATTCTAGGCAAAGTGTGGCCACTTTGATGACTTGGTTTCATTATGTATACATGATAATGTATACATTTATACTGCATTTAACATTCAATGAGACATGAGTTTCATTTTTTTCACAGTGAGTTTTATTTTTGCATCTGTGATTGGAGTATGTAAAGCTTTTTAAAATTAATTTCTCATGATATCGAGACACAGGGATTCTGATTTATGCTAATGAGACGAGCTGGTGAAGAAACCACATCAGCGCTGCATTTGAGCATATAAACTCAAAAGAGACTGCCGCCTGAGTAGCCGAATCAGTTGGGAAAAGATGATAAATAATTTCTGTGTACATTATATTGTGACTCGTTGTAAAACAGACCATACAGAGGAGGTAAGAAGAGTTATTCCAGGCAAATGTATACTAACGTAATAGCTACAAAGCCATAGCGGAAGTAGCTTTAACCTGCTGTGAAGTTGTTTCCGATTAATGAAAAAAGTCTAGTGGTTAACATGCGCCAGTGCGGTTCCCAGATATTAAATCCGGTAATCATTATACATGAATCATTGCAGTTCTATTCTTTAGTGTCTACCATCAGACCTTTTGGTTACCGTGGTCAATTTTTTTAAGTATCCTAAAAAACACAACCCCCAATTCTTTGATTTTAACTGATTTTTATATTTTATTTTGATATTTTAATGTGATTGTGTTTTCAAATTAGCCCAATTTTCATGAAACCATGGCAAAACTGCAGTCACATGCTGCTGCTGATCTAATGGAAGAGTGATCAAGAGGATGCATTTGCATCTCAAATCTGTGCTGTTCAGAAAAACAATCAATTTTCTCACTTGATTCATCCGATTACAATTTTAATAGGCTTGGTAAAAAAAAAAAAAAGAATCAAGACAATTTACAATGCTACACACTGCAGTGGGCCTAAACGTTACATTTCTCATTTCCCCAGAGCTGCTCATAAAACATCTTTGACAAAAATATGAGAAATTTTCTCCATACAATTAAGAGATTAGTATTACATTCTCTCACTAAAATGTATTCATTTGTGGTACATGTGTCATTTTAACACTGTTAGTGGACATTGTATGTGTGTCCCTTGATTAATTGTTATTATATTTTCCACTCTGACCTGGCCAATATTTTGCTGGATAGACATCTGATTTGTTTTAGTCATTTAGTTTGACTTGGTACATATCATGGTTTTAAGGTCACAGTTTTGGTACGGTTCAGTATTTTTTTATATTATAACATATGGAATTTGTAACCATTGTTTAACCATGGTATTTGTAGTAAACTTACAGTAAACACAAAATTGCTTGCTGTCATGGTTACAATACTATAGTAAAATCATGGTTACTATATTGAAACAACAGTATTACTGTTGTAAAACAATGGATTGTTAGTCCAATCTTAATGTGATGGTGGCAGAAATTTTAAACAATTTGAAATGGGGTGGGACTCAGTTGTGCCTTTATGGGAGCAAATGTGTTATAACATAAGTTAAGTTAAAAGACACATGTAAAAACATTTTTGAATTAAACAAACAATTGACCCACCAAAATGAGTAGAAAATGACTGAATAGTAATATATATATATATATATATATATATATATATATATATATATATATATATATATATATACCGATCAGCCACAACTTTAAAACCACCTGCCTAATATTGTGTAGGTTGTGCCACCGTGAGTTAATGTAGACTTTGTCAGTTCGAACAAATCTGTCCATTCTCTGCTGACCTCTCTCATCAACAAGGTGTTTCCATATACAGAACTGGCACTCACTGGATATTTTTTGTTTTTGGCACCATTCGGAGTAAATTCCCAGGAGATCAGCAGTTCCAGAAATACTCAAACCTACTCATCTGGCACCAACAAGCATCCATGCGATTATCTAAGTATTCAGATTCATAAAATCATTCAGATACGGGTCAGGAGCTTCAGTTAATGTTCACTTCAACAATCAGAATAGGGAAAAAACATGATCTCAGTGATTTGGACCGTGGCATGATTGTTGGTGCCAGAAAGGCTGGTTTGAGTATTTCTGTAACAGCTGATCTCTTGGGATTTTGACACACAATAGTCTCTAGAATTGACTCCGAATTGTGCCAAAAATTAAAAAACATTCAGAGAGGGGCATTTCTGCGGATGGAAATGCCTTGTTGATGAGAGAGGACAACAGAGAATGGCTAGACTTCAACTGACAAAGTATATATATATATATATATATATATATATATATATATATATATATATATATATATATATATATATATATATATATATATATATATTTATTATGTTTATATCCATATATTTCAATCATTACGTAAATTAGGGCACAATATAATCACATTTATCAAACTATAGCAAATGTACATATCACGAAATGCAAGGGCTTGTGAAAACAGAATGATTTTAATATTTCAAAAATGAACATTCATAGAGAGAATATAGAGAATAGTAATATTAATACAGAGAATGGACTGGGCGTGCAATTGTCACTTGTGTGCGTGCATGCAGTGTGCATAGACAACTGTGCCTATTCCACTTAATAATCACATATGAAGATATCACAATTATTATTTAGATTTATTACACTGCGCTCTGGAATGCTTTATTCTGACTGGTCAATTGTACAATCTAGCAGCCTGATATCTTTGAGTAACAACTGCACATCCGAGGATTAAGACATATCAGAACGGTCATCTGGTTATAGAGAGTCATTTTTCCTGTTTGACGGATCACTGAACGATTGCTACAAGCAAGCAAAAAAAAAACAAACAAACAACTCAAATCAATGTTTCATGTCCATTTATTTATTTATCTGGCAATTAATCTTGTAATAGGCTGGATAATGAGGGGTTGGACAGTCATTTTTTATAAAATAAACACCAACAGAACGCAAACCAGAAATGATTACAGCTGTTCAGTGATTTATTTCTTCTCACATAATTACATAATTTCAGCACAAATCAGTCTTTTATATCCATTTATTTATTTATTTGTTTAGTATCTGTGTAATAAGTGGGATAATGTAAAGTCATTATTCCTTACATAAACACTACAAAGTGAAAATGTGTATATAACAAAACTAGTAGTAAGTTGCTTGTTATAAATGTCCAGTATTCTGGTCAGGGCCACATTAACACATGGGCTTACCTGGGCTGAAGAGTGGCCCCCAACTCCTGGGGGGTAGTCTTGGCAACCGGCATGTTATTTTCCCCCGTCAACGCACGCCTGAGAAAGCACATGTAAACGCGTGCAGCTGGAGTCGTAAATGTAAACACGGAGATGTTGCGCAATAGAGCTAGCGGTCCGTGTAGTGTATGGTCACAGTGTAAAAATATTCTGCTTACAACCCCCCGTCCCCCACCCTGATCAGATGATTGGCAGGGCCCAGCAGAGTAGTAAGCCCCAGGGCCATGCAGTACCTTACTACATCCTTGATCCCGGTAGTCAGTTGTGTATTAACAAGCTGATTCACTGTATAATTTGCTTAAAAAGTGACTGATTCAAACTGCTAACCTGAGCTCCTGAGTTCAAGTCCTTTTTGTGAATCTTTTCAGCTGATTCATAAAAAGACCTGGTTCAAAGTAGTAATTTGTCTGCAAATTGGACAGCATGTTTGTTTTTGAATGCACATCTCAACAGAAAGGGTGAAAAGCAGCATAAGACTGGCACACGTAAAGATGTCATTCAATTACTCACAAGATGATATCTGATGAAACCACAAATGAATGCACACGAAGTGTTCCCCACTGTCCCAATGGTGAATATATTTTAGAATAAATGTCCCAATTATAAATTATTTTGTCGCATTTGCCCTATATACACTCACCTAAAGGATTATTAGGAACACCATACTAATACTGTGTTTGACCCCCTTTCGCCTTCAGAACTGCCTTAATTCTACGTGGCATTGATTCAACAAGGTGCTGAAAGCATTCTTTAGAAATGTTGGCCCATATTGATAGGATAGCATCTTGCAGTTGATGGAGATTTGTGGGATGCACATCCACGGCACGAAGCTCTCGTTCCACCACATCCCAAAGATGCTCTATTGGGTTGAGATCTGGTGACTGTGGGGGCCATTTTAGTACAGTGAACTCATTGTCATGTTCTAGAAACCAATTTGAAATGATTCGAGCTTTGTGACATGGTGCATTATCCTGCTGGAAGTAGCCATCAGAGGATGGGTACATGGTGGCCATAAAGGGATGGACATGGTCAGAAACAATGCTCAGGTAGGCCGTGGCATTTAAGCGATGCCCAATTGGCACTAAGGGGCCTAAAGTGTGCCAAGAAAACATCCCCCACACCATTACACCACCACCACCAGCCTGCGCAGTGGTAACAAGGCATGATGGATCCATGTTCTCATTCTGTTTACGCCAAATTCTGACTCTACCATCTGAATGTCTCAACAGAAATCGAGACTTATCAGACCAGGCAACATTTTTCCAGTCTTCAACTGTCCAATTTTGGTGAGCTCTTGCAAATTGTAGCCTCTTTTTCCTATTTGTAGTGGAGATGAGTGGTACCCGGTGGGGTCTTCTGCTGTTGTAGCCCATCCGCCTCAAGGTTGTGCGTGTTGTGGCTTCACAAATGCTTTGCTGCATACCTCGGTTGTAACGAGTGGTTATTTCACGCAAAGTTGCTCTTCTATCAGCTTGAATCAGTCGGCCCATTCTCCTCTGACCTCTAGCATCAACAAGGCATTTTTGCCCACAGGACTGCCGCATACTGGATGTTTTTCCCTTTTCACACCATTCTTTGTAAACCCTAGAAATGGTTGTGCGTGAAAATCCCAGTAACTGAGCAGATTGTGAATTACTCAGACCGGCCCGTCTGGCACCAACAACCATGCCACGCTCAAAATTGCTTAAATCACCTTTCTTTCCCATTCTGACATTCAGTTTGGAGTTCAGGAGATTGTCTTGACCAGGACCACACCCCTAAATGCATTGAAGCAACTGCCATGTGATTGGTTGATTAGATAATTGCATTAATGAGAAATAGAACAGGTGTTCCTAATAATCCTTTAGGTGAGTGTACACCCTACATACACCTCACTTAGTGAACTGTTGCACTGTCAGATTATAGGTATCCTCACAGAGCATTTATTGGGTTATTACACCTATTATTTTCAGATACTTTTGAATGTAATGTTGATTTGATCATCTTATGTAATGGCCATTATTTGATTACATTGTTTATGACATAAATAGCTTTCATGATGTTTATTGTATTTATATATTCAAATATCATTGTTTTAAGAAGAATTGACAAGAGTTCACGAATATTAATTTATGAGGGATTAAAACCAACATAATGTTAGAGAAACCCCATTTTTTATAATTGGACGTTTGACTAAAAACTGTATAGTTAGAAATATAGCACTTATGAAAACTTCCCTTGTGACAAGTTAGCCCCTGGGTTATAATTACAGTAATAATTACAAATGAGTTATACATTGTTCCAAAGTGTGGGAAGTCTTCCTCTCATTCTTTTTTGTTCTTCACACAGTAATAAAATAAATAAATAAATATGTTCTTACTGAGCATGTTTGTCTCATTTTCCAGGTAAATAGCAAAACATTCATGAAACAAGAGAAACAGACCTACATCGCAAGAAGAATGACATAAGAAATTAAGATATTAATTTCATAATGGTATTTATGCTTAAAAAAAATCAATACCAATGGGGTTAAAAAAAAAAAAAACATATTTTCCATTTGAATCAAACTTTTATTTTATTTTCTTAGCCTATTTCCAATTTTTCCCCTTATAAGCATAAATGTTACTAAATATTGTTCGATTCCTCTGAAAACAAGACAAAGGGGCCGATTTACTATGAATGAATTGTGCCCGGTAAAAGCTAAATTTTTTATAATTTGTTTGGCATTTGCTGTCTGCAGTGGTTTAACGCCCAATACATTAGAGGAATTAAGCAGATCAGGCATTTATTTTTAATTTTTTTTGCATTGTAGTCCATGCTTTTCTCTTTTTATTTTCTTGTCCATATTGATTTCTTTCTCTTTGTAATTGTCTTATGTTATTAGAGACATGCTTCCTTGACTTTCACTTGCTGTATTTCTAGACAACCTCTTATCCAATGACTTTCTCTCACACTCTTGTTGAATGGACATTTATATATCACAGCAAAGAAAGCAAAATAAGTGCTGCACAGGGTGTAAAATCTTGGTGCTCTTTGGTTGCTTGGGATAATTAAGCTCAAAAACAAAATATTCCAAGGCACTCGATTTGGGTAGAAAAAAGTTAAAAAGCCTTTATTAAATCATGGCTTTTATCAGTAAAATTGGTGACAGATACACCTACGCGTTGCGGCTTAAGCTTCGTCAGGGTGTGTGTAACAAACAAAGTCACAGGTACATTTTAAGTAGCAGTTAATTAATCAAATAGCAAACACCTGGTCACACTATGCAAGGCAACCTGAAGGGAGAAAAGTTCAAAAAATGTTCAAAAAATTTTATCATGTCTCACACAATATGAAGTTAAATTAATTAAAAAAAAAAAAAAAAAAAAAACAATCACAAAAATGGTACAAAATCCAATTCACCATTTAAGCCTGGAAATGTAGTAGCTTTCAGTGTATAGATCCAAAAAGACTCTCTTTGTAATAGCTTGTTAACCCTATCTCCTCCTCTTATGGACTTGGGGACATGTTCAATGCCAATTATCTTCAATGTACTTGGGCTACCATGATTTGTATCTCTATAATGTATGGCCATAGGGTATAGAGGGTTACAGACTCGAATAGCATTTTTATGTTCTGATAATCTTATCTTTAATTTTCTAGTAGTCATTCCTATGTAAAAGCATCCACATGGACACTCCAACCTATATATCACAAATGAGGTATTGCAATTAATAAAATATCTTATTTTCAATTCGGAGCCCGAGGTTACATCTCTAAACATTTTAGTCTTAATCATATTATCACAGTGATTACAGTTGCCACACCTGTAATTTCCTGCACTTAAACTTAACCAGGTATTTGATTTCTTAGAGGGAAGATGGCTTCTCACTAATTTATATATGGTTGTGTGCTTTAAAGACAAAACCTCAAAAAGGTTGTCCATTTCTAAACTATTATGTCAAGTCCAGGATTCATCATGCATTCAGACGTCATGAGGATTTCAACAAAAGGCTGACATACTGACTTCCTGCTGTCATAATGGTTAGCTAGTGGGTAATGAGGCATCTGCACTAGGGAGTTCTTGCCTGGAACTCAAATAAATGGGCCTCCACGTCATGGCAGCTCTACCTTCATCTTGCACTTCAGCTCAGTGTGATTGTGCAGCCTCTGCTTTTACCTCATCTTTTTATGTTTGGCAGTCTCTTTTCTTTTTCACATCCTGCAGTTTCACCTTCACCTATGTTTGATAAAATACTTTTTGATGTGCTCTTACACTCTTTCACTTAGTAAAGCTATGATTTATCAGTCTTAATGTCTGCTGAACTGACAAAACGAAAGTCTAGGCCTATACATTTCCAAATCCCTTCGATCTGTTTTTGTTGATTTAATGATCATGCTAAGCTCATTTACACTGCCAGTCAAACGTTTGAACACACTTGACTCAATAGAATTTCATTTCTCATAATCTTAAATTGCTTTTGGCAATTTGGTTGATGCATATATATTGATAAACCTCTGAAGTTGCCCAAGCCAGAGTATTGTGGCCTGAAAGAACAACTTTGATGCAGCTTCAAAAGAAACCTGATATAATATGGAAACCTGCCGATAAGGGCGGGGGTTTGGTTCTAATGGATACAATGACTATATCTGATATTAAATCACAACTTTCAAGTGTTATCTGTTACATGAAATTGGACTCTCATTCAACTTTGCTTTTCAAAAAAGTGATTGATGCCTTTTCACATGATGCATGTGATAAAGGTTTAATTAGATCTTATTAAGGATTTTCCAGTAACTTCTGTCATGAATGTCTTGCCTAAAGTTCGCAAGTCTTTGATTCATCCTCCTGGTCGCTCTTTAGTGGCTTCCAATCAAAGTCAAATCAAGAATTCCAAAATCAAATTTGAATCAAGAATTGAAAAAACTCAACCATCTAATTTTATTCTTGACATGACATCCATGCTTCTTTTTAAGAATTATTTCTTATTTGAGAATCGCTATTATCTCCAGAAACAGGGAGGTGCAATGGGTTAAAAATTTGAAATAATAACCCTTTTACAAATACATTTTGATTTGGAAAAGATATGTTGATGACGTTTTTTGCATTTTCAGGGGATCTAAAGAAAACTTTGAGGACTTTCCGATCTTCCTATATAATGACTGATTCTGTCAAATTTAATGCTGAAATAGACCCAAATTCTGTACCCTTTTTGGATACAAGAGTCTGTTTGCATTTAGGATCGCTATATACAACATTATATACAAAACCCACTGACACAAACGTACCATTCCTCCTTTGCCCCAAAAGCAATAGAAAATGCATCTCTGTGGTTTGTACAACAAACATTTCTTGACACAGCCAAGAAATTAAAGAAATAATAAAAAAAAAATTGGTATGTTTTAAAGAGCATTCCTATTTGTTTCAATCTTTTTCAGGATCCTACACTCTTTGCACATTATAGATTTTTAGTAAAAGCAGACACTTTCACTTCATATAAATAAGAATGATGGGCGATTGGACGAATCCATTGTTTTTCCCATGTTTGAATTGCGCCACCTGTATAATAACAACTGAAAAATCAGCTCGTTTAGGAGCTGTATAACAGACAGAGCTGTATATATATACAGTATAAAACAGTTTGTCACTTGTAGTTCTGGGAATGTAATTTATCACATTTTTGTCCATGCAACAAACAATATGTGGGAAAAACCATTAGACAAATTAGAACATGTATAAATGACCATATAAGTGCCATTAGAAGGAAAGTCTCAAATTGCATGCCACTTTTTAGAAGCTGGACATCCGGTATCTGCTTGGTTATTAAACAAGTTAAGCGTCCACATAGGGGGGTAAATATAGAATGGATACTCCTACAGAAAGAATCCTGATGGATATTTCACTTAAAATCTTGGGAATGAATGAAGATTTGTCCCTCAGCTGTTTTCTGTAGGATTATTATGACGCATCTCTATTTGCACACGCTTACGATTTTAATCATGGTATATTTGCAGATATAACTATGTACAGTTTACATTTGGAAATACGTGTAGACATTTTTGAATATCGGGAGATTGTTGCACTATGCCCATACTTTTGAATTATGCATGATCAGCATTTGTATTGACATAATTGACATTTCTTAAAGTATAATATAATATAAATATATAATATATATATAATCCCTTACTGATTTCTATGCATACAACAATTCTTCTTTGAATAATGAATATTATTGGGATATGATTGTGATATTATAATATAATGGGTCATTTTTGTATATGTAATTTTTATATAATTTGTGTCCTTCTCTATCTCCTGATACTGGTCTTGGTCATTTGTCTTTATTACTTTAGTAATATATGTGAATGCTGGTATACTATATTAAGTATATGTCAATAACATTTAGCAAACATTTGTTATTTTTAAGTCAATTATATTAGGACAAATATGATAAATACTCCCTCTTTATAAATGTAATGAGGTGTGCTATTGTTAATGGGACACTGATGATGATGTAAATCAAAAATGTTTTGTCTTTGCACTGAGCACATTTGAACTTTGTGGCCTCTCAATAAACAAAAACATTATATGACTTTTTATACACATTGTGTGCGAGCTTCCCCTCTCTTTTGGACTACACTCATAATCTTAAAAAAAAACCTTTTAATCTAAATGCTGATGCTTACATTTTTTTATTTGTTTTCTCGACAATTATAAACTGTCTACACACAAATGTAAAAAATAAATAACTAAATGGATGAGTTGGATCGGAGAGTGGAGAAAAAGCAACCAACCCATCCAAAAAGGCAGTAACTACACCTTTTGACAATTAAGTTATAACCTAACCAGCTGTTCTGTGACAGACCAGAGTGGTTTAAAGAAATAGTTCAACCAAAATATGAAAATTCTCTCACCATTTACGGTCGGTACACCTTTGGATAAATCGGTTTCACGTTCCCTGTCAAAAAGCTACACTTGCTTTTTGACAGTTTTATGCAGTACTTTGGGACCAAATTTAGGTGTGACCAGCTGTGAATATGTGTGCAACACGTCAATGAAATTGACCAGAATTTATAGCCTCTGCTAGTGACATCATTGGAAGCACCTGTAGTAGGGCTATAAATAGATGCGTCACAGGTGCATCGTCAGATCTTTTGTCTTCAGATCATTCTGTGTGTGTTGTGCTTCTTGACTGTCAGAACTTTCTACTTTCCTCTGTTAGGAGTTAGAATTGTTAGGCGGTGTGCAGAAACCTGCAGAAAAAGAATGACTGATAAACAAAGCAAGCAGCGTGTGTTCCAATGTTTATGCTCTATGGCTGGAACGGACACACACCAGTTTTGTTTTGTGGGGCGGGGAGGGTGAGGGTGTTTTTGCGTTGGGGCGGGGAGGGTGCGAGCATTGCGATCTGTTTACAGTCAAAATGCTTCGCACTCGTCTCGCTTACTTCCAATAGCCAGCGCCCACTCTTTCAACGTGGGGCTCTCGCATAGATCTGGCTGATCTCTCATGGAGGAAACCTTATGCTTCCCATGTCTTCGTTCCCTCGACGTCGACATATTTGATTATCATGGGCGCCAAGGCACAGGGGTTCAGTGATGCCACCGGTAGAAGAGACAGTTGCGGGTTATCTCTTGCCTGGCTCGACATTATCACTAAAGAGACCCACTCTCCCCACAAAGCCATGCAGGACCACCTCCATGCTTGTGGGGAAGGATTATCAGCAAGCAGGTCAGGCTGGTGCTGTTCTGCACACTATGGCAGTGTTACAGGTATTCCAGGCTAATCTGTGAAGGACGAAGAGGCTTTCTCTGAGCTTCGTCGAGCCACGGATCAGTCCCTCCGCGCGACCAAGCAAATGGCTCGAGCCATTGGCCAGTCAATGTCTGCTTTAGTCAGCAGGGAAAGACACTTATGGCTCAATCTGTCGGGCATCAGAGACAAGGACAAAGTTTTCCTTTTTGATGCCTCGGTGTGGTTGTGGCATAGTGGGCTAAAGCACATAACTGGTAATCAGAAGGTTGCTGGTTCGAACCCCACAGCCACCACCATTGTGTCCTTGAACAAGGCACTTTACTCCAGGGGATTGTCCCTGTGATAAGTGCACTGTAAGTCGCTTTGGATGAAAGCGTCTGCCAAATGCATAAATGTAAATGTAAATGTTTTGCCTTCTGGCTTATTTTGTGATGCTATGAATGTAGTTATCACCAGGTTCCAGGAGGTAAAGAGTCATGAGGAAGCCTTTGGGCAATTCCTTCCTTGCCACATTCAGGGAGAGGGGCCGTCTGCCACCCATCCCCGCCCCAGTCCTTCTAGAAGGGAGGCTCAAAAACAAAGCGTGGTGAGTCATGCTCCCCCTCGTAGAGACTGGGGGCTGGCTCGTCGCCCTCAGCAGCCCCCAAAGCAAGACCTCAGTACAGTAATTTCTAAGAAGAAAAAACCCTGATGGTCTTGCGCCCAGCCTTGTGGGGGTAGCCCCCCTCGGGTAGGGGCATTCAATTCAATTCAATTCAATTCAATTTTATTTGTATAGCGCCTTTCACAACACACATCGTTTCAAAGCAGCTTCACAGAACATCAGCATTAACAGACGACAAAAACTGCAACGTCCATAAAGTCGATTAATCGTCATTGTGTAATTTAGACAAAATTTGATTTTAATGGTTTAAAAATAATTAAATGATAATTATATTAACTCTTTCCCTTCCAAACACGGAATTTTCCGGGTTTTATGAAAAAAGCTTCCGCCAAACACGGAATTTTCCTGGTATCCGTGTTTTAGGTGGAATACGGTAAGAAAGACCCGCACGCATGTTTTGAAAGAGTACGCAACTCTTTGATCAAAGAAACAGACTGCGATCGTCTTAAACGTAAAGTGGAGTTTTGAGAATGTAGCTCAAAATGTAGATAGAAATGCCTTTTTCTCAGCTTTTTGTCCGAAATGTTGTTTTTGACAAAGCCTACCTTTAATGCCTTAATGGCATTAAAAATAACAAATGAAGATAAAATAAAATCGTTTTTTATTTGCCTAAAAGCAGAGGCTCAGATCTTTATTTTGATATATAGCATCTTCATATATTCATGGAATTAAATATTCTGCGGGCCATTAAAGTTTTGCGAAAATCGTCAAAAACCCTGGCGGTGGCTGGCAACTTTTTTTTTTTTAAAACGCTGGCGGGGAAAGAGTTAATAACCCCAGTGAGCAAGCCGTAGGCGACTGTGGCAAGGAACACAAAACTCCATAAGATGTAGATTAATGGAGAAAAATAACCTTGGGAGAAACCAGACTCACTGTGGGGGCCAGTTCCCCTCTGGCTAACATTATGAATGTAATGTAAATATTAATTATGTATAGGTAAAATCATGTTTTAAAATTATTAAACTAAGTGTTAAGGTGTCAGTGAGTAAAAATCGATTGTGTTTGAACTGTAAGATTAATGACCAAAGTCTTTGAAGTCCATCTAGATTAATTGTAGAGGTTCACATAGATGCAAGTGTCCCTGTCAATTGGCCGACGAAGGCTTTTGTGGGCAATAGTTAGTCTATGCATTCCATTTCACGATCGTAGTCCATCAATCGACCGCATTTAGTCATCATCATTCAGCGACATGTAGCAGTGGAGTCCAACATGAAGCAGGAATGGTGCTGGATCCAGCCGGTTCTGGTGACCTCAGGATAGGAGTCCCGAGGTTGAGACAGGGAAACAAATAAAAAGATGTAAGCGTAGATGCCATTCAATTTATTGCAGAGTTTGAGATCATGCTCAATGTTTCTAGTTCCGGCAGACTCAACTAAAGCAGCCTAAGTGTGGGATAAATTAGGTGTATGCCTGGCTAAATAGATGAGTCTTTAGTCTAGACTTAAACTGAGAGAGTGTGTCTGCATCTCGAACAGTGTTTGGGAGATTATTCCATAGTTTAGGAGCCAAATATGAAAAGGATCTTCCTCCTTTTGTGGATTTTGATATTCTAGGAACTATTAATAGGCCAGAATTTTGCGATCTTAATGAACGTGTTGGAATATAGCGTGTTAGAAGATCACTTAAGTACTGCGGAGCTAGACCATTCAAAGCTTTGTACGTAGATAACAGAATTTTAAAATCAATACGAAATTTAACAGGTAGCCAATGTAGCGATGATAAAATGGGGCTAATATGATCATATTTCTTGGTTCTCGTCAGCACTCTGGCTGCTGCATTTTGAACCAATTGAAGTTTATTTATTGATCTTGCTGGACATCCTCCCAGTAATGCATTACAATAATCTAGTCTTGAGGTCATGAACGCATGAATTAGTTTTTCGGCATCAGCAACCGAGAGCATATGCCTTAATTTAGCAATATTTCTTAGGTGGAAGAATGCTGTTCTACAAACATTTGTAATTTGATTTTCAAAGGACAGATTTGTATCAAATATAACACCTAAGTTCTTTGCTGTTGAAGATGATGTAACGGTACATCCATCTAGAGTCAAATTATATTTTAGTGGCTTATTTTTAGAGCTTTTTGGTCCAATAATTAGAACCTCTGTTTTGTCAGAATTGAGTAGAAGGAAATTTCTGGCCATCCAATCTTTTATTTCATTGATACACTCTGTTAATTTTGATAATTGTGAAATCTCATCAGGTTTTGAAGAAATATAAAGTTGTGTATCGTCAGCATAGCAGTGGAAACTTATTCCACGATTCCTGATAATATCTCCCAGGGGAAGCATATACATGGAGAAAAGCAGAGGCCCTAAAACTGATCCCTGTGGCACTCCATATTTTACTTTTGTTTGGTTTGACAATTCCTCATTTACATAGACAAAGTGGTAACGGTCTGCTAAATATGACCTAAACCATGCTAATGCCACTCCACAAATTCCAACATAATTCTCCAGCCTATTCAAGAGAATGTCGTGATCTATCGTGGTCGAATGCAGCACTAAGATCTAAAAGCACTAGAAGAGAAATGCTGCCGCGATCAGATGATAAGAGCAAGTCATTTGTAACTCTGATAAGTGCAGTCTCTGTACTGTGATGAGGCCTAAATCCAGATTGAAATTCTTCATATATACTATTTTTCTGTAGAAATGAACATATTTGGGAGGATACTACCCTTTCTAGTATTTTTGACATAAACGGGAGATTTGAAATCGGTCTATAATTAGCAAGTTCTCCAGAATCAAGTTGTGGCTTCTTAATTAGCGGTTTGATAATTGCCATTTTAAAGTTTCTTGGGACATGTCCTAAGCATAGCGAGGAGTTAATGATATTAAGAAGAGGTTCTGATATTACAGGAGATACCTCTTTTAAGAGCTTAGTTGGTATTGGATCTAACAAACAAGTTGTGGCTTTTGATGTTTCGATAAGTTTTGTTAGCTCTTCATGACCTATGATAGCGAAGGATTGAAGATGCACATGAGGGAAATTAGTCGACTCTGATTTCTGAGGTGCTATGACAGATGATTGCATAATTCCAATTTTATTTCTGATTATTTCAATTTTATCTGTAAAGAAATTCATGAAGTCATTACTCTTGAGGTGTGACGTAATATCTGGTTCGGTTGAGGCTTTATTCCTAACCAATTTAGCCACAGTACTGAATAAACATCTAGGATTGTTGTGGTTATTTTCTATGAGTTTACTAAAATATGCTGACCTGGCAGCTTTTAGTGCGTGTTTGTAGCTACAGATACTATCCTTCCATGCACCCTGAAATACTTCTAATTTTGTATTTTTCCACATGCGCTCCATTTTCCGAGCTGCTCTCTTGAGAGCATGAGTGTGATCATTGTACCATGGTGCAGGGCTTATTTTTTTTATTTTTTTTAATCGAAGTGGGGCGACAACATCAAGGGTGCTAGAGAAGACTGCATTTAAATTTTTTGTTATTTCATCAAGTTCTTCTGGGCTTTGCGGTTTATTGAGTATATGAGATAGATCTGGAAGAGTATTAGTGAAGCTATCTTTAGTGGTCGAAAGAATAGTTCTACCTAAACGATAGCGTGGTGTAGATTGAGTAACAGTAGCTGATCGCAGCATACAAGAGACGAGGCAATGATCCGAGATGTCATCGCTCTGCTGCAGAATTTCTATATTATCAACATCAACTCCATATGAAAGAATTAAATCTAGCGTATGATTATGGCGATGAGTTGGTCCTGTTACATTTTGTCTGACTCCGAGAGAGTTGAGAATATCGATAAATGCTAATCCCAATGTATCATTTTCATTATCTATGTGAATGTTGAAGTCACCAACAATTAAGGCTCTATCTACAGTAACTACAAGATCTGATAGAAAATTTGAAAATTCACTAAGGAAATCTGAATAAGGCCCGGGTGATCTATACACTGTAGCAAGGGTAAAGGACGACAGAGATTTTTTATTTATATTTGTATTTGACGGTGTCACATTAAGCATTATTAGTTCAAAAGACTTACATTTATATCCTGTCCTCTGAGTAACACCAAAAACTTCACTGTAAATTGTAGCAACACCTCCTCCTCGGCCCTTCAGACGAGGCTCATGTTTATAACAATAACCTGGGGGAGTAGATTCATTTAAACTAATATATTCATCCGGTTTAAGCCAGGTTTCAGTCAAACAGAGCGCATCCAATCTATGATCTGTAATCATTTCATTGACAATTAGTGCTTTGGTAGCAAGAGATCTAATGTTTAGTAGCCCTATTTTTATATGATGTTTATTTTTAATTTGTTTGTTTTGTTCAAGTTTGACCTTAATCAAATTTTTTCTAAATGATTTAGTGAGGGTATTGTGTTTGGTAGTTCGGGGAACAGACACAGTCTCTATGAGATATCTAGGTGATACTGTCTCTATGTGTTGTAGTTTATGTGACCTGTGTGACGTCTCATGGCAGCTAGCAGACGTTCGGATTAACCAGTTTGTCTGCTTCCTGACCTGGGCCCCAGTTAGTCAATTAATATCATTAAGTCTATGAGCCAAATTACTAGAGAGGAGAGCGGCACCTTCCCTGGAGGGATGGAGTCCGTCTCTCTTTAGCAGGTCAGGTCTACCCCAAAAACTTTTCCAATTGTCTATAAATCCTATTTTATTCTGCAGACACCACTCAGACATCCAGCCATTCAGTGACACTAATCTACTATAAACCTCGTCACCACGTCGAGCAGGGAGGGGACCAGAGCATATTACAGTGTCTGACATCGTTTTTGCAAATTTGCACACCTCTTTAACATTATCTTTAGTGATCTCCGACTGGCGAAGCCGGACATCGTTAGTGCCGACATGGATAACAATTTTAGAAAATCTACGTTTAGCATTAGCCAGCACTTGTAAATTTGATTTGATGTCAGACGCTCTGGCCCCGAAATGCAATTAACAATAGTGGCTGGAGTCTCTATTTCCACGTTCCTTACAATAGAATCACCGATAACAAGGGCTCTTTCAATATGATTCTCAGTGGGTGTATCACTGAGTGGGGAGAATTTATTGGAAACCCTAACAGGAACGGGAGAGTGGTGTCTCTTTGCTGAACGAGTATGCCGCCGAGACGTCACCCAAATGCCCTGCTGCAGGGGCTCTATAGCCGGAACCAAAGTGTGTGTGTTGCTCTCTGTACTGCCCGCATCCGAAACAGTATCTACCGGCTTCTCTTTCTCACTGACCTCTACTAGCGTTCGGATGCGAGTCTCTAACTCATTAACCTTCTCCGTCAGCCTGACTAATTCCTTACATTTATCACAAGTGAATCCCTCACTGCTGACGGAGGAGGCTATTGTAAACATGTGACATGCAATGCATGAAAAAATAACATGAGCTGATGCCATGACTTACCGCAAATTGTTCGTTGTTCCTGAGCGGTGAGGGTTTTGAGGTTGATTTGAATCCCTCACAAAATTGTTTGTTGTTGGTGGTGGTTGTTCTTGATAAGCGGTGCTTTGAGATCGATGCAATAATCTGTGTACCGCAGAGGAGAAAAAACGGGTGCGCGCTGAAAAAAATGCACGCAGTTTAATCGCTATAAAAATAGAACGCGGATGCAGGTGGAATATGCACACAGTGAAGCATTTACCTGTACCTTCCCGATACCCCCACGAAACCTCACCATTCCTGCCACCTCTTGTGGTTTGGGAGTTAGAGGTTTCCAGCTAAATGTTGGGTGTTCCGTTGCTTCCTGCCTTAGTCCAGGATGTGGAATACTCGACATCCCCTCAACAGGAAGTGTCAAAATGTATATCCATCTCAGTGAACCTGGCAGCGCGGAGGCTACTGTCAGGTGTTTCTATGTGGGTTCTAAGAACAGTAGAAAAAGGCTACAGAATTAAATTTGATCGGCGTCCTCCTCATTTCAATGGCATGGTCTCCACTACCGTGAAACCGGAACAAGCATGTCTACTGTGGAAAGAACTGCAAAAGCTCTTGGTCAAAGGGGCCATAGAACATTTTCCCCTTCCAGAGAAAGAATCAGGTTACTATGGTTCCCAAGAAGGGTGGGGGGTTGCATCCAATTTTAGACCTTCGAGGCTTGAATTGCTCAATCAGGGCGTTCAAGTTCAAGATGCTAAACTGTCAAGATGGTCGTGTCTCAAATCCAACATCACGATTGGTTGGTCATGATAAATCTCATGGACGCATATTTTCATATAGAAATTCTGCCACAAAACAGGAAGTTCCTGAGTTTTGCTTTCAGGCTCGAAGCTTTCCAATATTGGGTTCTTCCATTCGGCCTAGCTCTATCACCCCGCACATTTATGAAATGCATGGATGCAGCACTGGCTCCTTTGCGACTCTGTGGCATCCAAATTCTGAATTACATAGACGACTTGCTGATACTAGCACCGTCACAAGAACTGGCAGTTCAGCACAGGGATATCGTCTTAGCTCATCTGGTTTCTCTGGGTCCGAGACTCAACGACAAAAAGAGCGTTCTCTCTCCCACTCAGGAAATTACCTATCTGGACATCGTATGGAATTCGATCATGATGCGGGCACAATTGTCTTCCACTCGAATTGTGTCCATTCAGAACACCCTGAGCAAAGTCAGGCTTGCCCAAGGTTGCACTGTTCATCAGTATCAACGAATACTAGGTCTCATGGCATCTGCATCCTCGGTGATCCCTTTGGACCTTCTGCACATGAGACCATTTCAGATGTGGCACAAAGCCAGGGGATTTCATCCAAGGGCCAGCCCCCTATGGCAGATAAGTGTTACACGCCGCACGTTTTGTACCCTTTCTATGTGGTTCAGCCCCTGGGTCCTTACTTTGGGTCCAACTCTAGGTGCGCCTTGCTGTCGCAAATTGCTAACAACAGACGCCTCCCTGGCGGGCTGGGGTGCGGTCTTACGTGGTCGTCCAGCTCAAGGGGAATGGGAGGGTCATCAGCTTGATTGGCACATCAACTGCCTCGAGTTGATGGCGTTATTTCTGGCTCTGAAATACTTCCTCCAGTATTTGAGAGGCTGCCATGTCCTGGTGCGGCTGGACAACACAGCAGTAGTCTCTTAATTAAACAATCAAGGAGGTCTACGTTCACGAGAGTTGGCCAGAGTTCGCCAGCAAGGGTCTTGCCTCTTACTGATAGCGCCGTGTTGGCTGAACAGGGTATGGTTTTGGAGATAATGTCTCTCCTTGATGGCTTGCCTTGGGTGAGTCCGGACAGGAGGGACCTTCTGTCCCAGGTGCAGGGGACAATATTTCATCCCCGGCCCGAGCTGTGGAACCTTCATATTTGGCCCCTGAAGGGTACCAACTGAGGGACACTGGGTTTTCACCTGAAGTTAGCGAGACCATTTTAAGTGCTAGGGCTCCCTCTACTAGAAGAAGTTAGACCAGTAACTGTCTTTGAAAGATGGTGCAGTGCACATAATGCAGATAACTGCCAGATTGCTTCAGTTCTAGACTTTCTGTTGGAAAAATTGTCAGCAGGCACATGCCCAGCCACTCTCAGGGTTTATGTGGCCGCTCTATCGGCTTTTCACACCTTGATTGACGGGGTGCCGTTGGGGAGACATCCTCTGCTTGCTTGCTTCGTTCGTGGAGCCATGCGACTGAGACCTCCTGCTAGGACCAGGATCCCTTCATGGGACTTAGCAATTGTCCTTGAGGGTCTTTTTGACACCCTCTTCGAACCTCTAGAGTCAGTGTCTGACAAATCTTTGACTCTCAAGATGGTTTTTCTTATGGCAATTACTTCTCTAAAAAGAATTGGTTATCTACAGGCTCTTTCTGTCTTGCCAGCCTGCTTAGATTTTGCCCCAGGAATGGCTAAAGCAATTTTACACCCTCATCCTGACTACCTGCCTAAGGTTCCTTTCTTGACTGTACATCCAGTCACTCTCGAAGTCTTCTGCTCCCCGGCGTTTACAACGCTGGAGCAGGAAAGACTACATGGACTTTGTCCAGTCCGTGCCCTTCAGACTTGTCCTCTTCGCACACATTCATAAGTTTTTAAAGTTTGGATGTTCATGCCATTCTGGGCTCTTATGTCCTTGAGTCTGAGTCTGAGACCTCTCGCGCTCTTGTGAGCACAACTACACCACTGTAAGGGGTCCGGACATCCACAATGCGGCGGCGTGGGTATTCTCGTTCCCAAAGTGCTAAATCAGCGCAGCATCAAAGTGTAGTTTTTTGACATGGAATGTCTCGGGTTACTTGAGGGTAACCCCCTGTTCCCTGATAAAAGCGGAATGAGATGGTGCGCTTCATTACTGCACTGGGATCCCCCGGGACTGCTCTTCAGACCAAATACCTGACGATGCACCTGTGACGCATCTATTTATAGCCCTGCTACAGGTGCATCTAATGATGTCACAGGCAGAGGCTATAAATTCAGGTCAATTTTCATTGACGTGTTGCACACATATTCACAGTTGGTCACACCTAATGTTGTTCCCAAAGCGTTAATTTAGCGCAGCATCTCATTCTGCTTATATTAGGGATCAAGGGTTACAGTCAAGTAACCCGAGATGTTTTAAGTACACTCTTAAACATTATTAATTTAAACGTTTTACAACTGTAAGTATTAAAACAACTTTAAGGAACATCATTCATTCACCACGGTGTGATTCTACTTTTAACTGCCTTGGTCCCCATCACAAAGCGTTTTTTTATATAATTAATCACATTAAATGAATCTGTTGAATTGACAACTATATTCATTATACTTATAAATATATTATTTTAGTTACATTATATTATCACTTTCACATTTTAGATCCCTTAACCCAACCCCATCCTAAACCTAAATACTTGTAAACTATATAAACACGTAGCAGGTAGGTAAATGTTGTCAACATAATTTGATTTATATTGTAATATAATTTTGTAAAACAATGCACAAATAGCATGGGTTTTTTTTTAGGATTATTATATTTTATGGTCCTTTTCAATTTTTTTAAACTGCTACATGAAATTCATGAAATTCATCTCCATTTTTATACCATATCAAACAAAGCAATAAGCAAATAATAATAATTAAATAATTATAAAGAAATGAGTAAACAATGACAGGATCATTCATTTATTTCATTTTAAAATGTAGCCTTGAGTAAAATATTAAAACCTCCAAAATTTGTTTCATATATAATTAGTGTGACATTTAAAATTCGGACAAATTGTTATGTTTTTGTGATGCATGTAACAAACTATGGAGGAACTTTTATTTGTGTATAAAAGTCGCTATTGGGAAGTATCTGTTTGAGAGTGTGTTGGCACAGATTTGTAGAAAACAGGCTGAGGCCATTTGCATTAGACCAGACAATCAAAAACTGAAGCCGTTTTTCTCAGTTTCATTGTTGCACAGTTACTGCGTTTTGGCTTTGCATGGAAAAAACCGGTGACTGCTTTAAAGAAGCTAAAATAAGATAGTTTTGATTTAATTATATTATTTTTTGGCCACTACATTCAATACAATTCCTTTACTTTTGTTTTTATTTCCTTTAGCATACTTTACTCATAGTTTTGGTTACTATTATTCTAAAATTATTGAAAGTGGCATTGATTAAGAATGCTCAAGACATGTCCAAAACTTTGACAGTTAGTCTAAATATTCCTCCATCAAATAAAATGTTTTGTTCATATGATAAAATGGTTTTCTTTCCCCATCTTGTTCTTGCTATGTCATCCTGAAGATTTGGATGAAATGGTATAAATGCTCATAGAGGTTGAGTTACTCAGAAATTGTGTGTGCAGCACCATTAGCAGACTGGGATAGTTTGGAATGAATAAAGATGGGTCCTGACAGCCAATTATGAGAGGATAGGAGAAGAAGGAAACTTATATAAGAAATACTGGCCAGCTAAAGGGCAAGCTTCTGCTGTATTCAGCCTAATCAGGTTTTAGTTGTCAAATTTGACTAATATCCCCTTGTCCCAAGCACACTTCCCCAAAATTTACACAATGCTATGCAGTGTGATTCCTGAATGAAAACTGAAATTAAGTTTTATTCAATGCAGGATACTGTATATTGCAGGTGATTGAAAATGAGATATATCCATAAATTCCAACCACCTTAACACTAATGAAAAGTTGCAAATGTCTGTGGTTAAATGTTCTTCCTACAGTATTTTAATGAAGAACAATTTGGCATTCAAGAACTTTCTTGAAGGCCTTGTTTACCTCTGAACTTCAGAAAAGACCTATGAGAATTTGGGGCATGATATGGCCTCAGTCTGTCTCTTCACTGCTGAGAACTGCTGGGCAAAGTCGTCAATGGTGTCACCGAATAGACAGAGCTGAGAGACGGGGGCATTGAGAAAGTGAGCTTTGTCAGCCATAGATGACGCTCCTGGACCACGAGGGTGGCCATTGCCTACCCGAGTGTCCGCGCTTTGACCATGGCCCAGAAAGCGTGGTCGGTTGCATAGCACAGTTCCTGCAAGATGTTGGTGTCAGGACTGCCCAAGTGCAGATCCTTGAGTGCCTTGGCCTGGTGAACTTGCAGGAGGGCCATGGCATGCAATGTGGAGGCGGCCTGTCCAGCGCTATAGGCTTTGGCGGTCAGTGACGACATCGTCCTACAGGCCTTGTAGGGGAGCACCGGGCGATCCCGCCAGGTGCCGGCGTTCTCGGGACACAGGTGGATCGCAACCGCTCTGTCCACCTGGGGGACCTCCGAGTACCCGTGGGAGTAGAGAGAGCAGATGAGCGAGGAGGTCGGGAGTGAAAGATGCCCTCCATGACCTCGCCAGCTCATCATACACCTCTGGGAAGAAAGGAACCGGGGTGGCATGGCTGTGAAAAGATATGCTTCTGTGAAATGGCCGTGTTGATAGCCGTGAAAGCTGTGGGGAGGATGGAGGGTTCAAGTCCAACCCCGCACAGACGTCGCCCTGGGCAAGCATGTCGGCCATCTGGGCATCAGCCTCATCAGTTGAGTCTTCCGCGTCAGATGGCGGAACGCTCTCAGATGCAGCGGCGAACTCATCCTCCAGCTCGGGGGGCTCGAGGGAGTAAACAGACTGGCCGTGAGGCTAGCCGCTCTCACCTCCAGCTCAGACGGAAGTCAACGAGCGTGCCGGGGGTGTTCATGGGGGTCTACCCGGCAAAACCGAGCCCGCTGCTATCCCCAAATCGCCTCTATCGCCAGCCGGGTCGTCCTAAATCCCATTTGAAGAAGGAGCGACGAGGGGGCGGCTGGAGTGGCGTTCCTCTTTAAGAAGGAAAGCCATGACCACAACGTTGACATGGTAAGGTTCTCGCATTGAGAGCACGAATCATCCACAAACGCTGCCTCAGTGTTAGCGCGTTTCAGACACACGAGGCAGGGCCTGTGACCGTCAGGAGCGGAAAGAAATCGACCGCATCCAGGAACTACACTGGGGCGGAAGGACATCTTTATGAAGACACGTCCTGAAAAGGACGTTCCACGCCAGCTGTTCATTGCTCTTTGAGAAATAAACTCTTTAAAAAAAAAAATACTCTCTTTTTGCATCACGGTCGAAGCGCCTAGGGGCAAAGCTGCACTGCCGTGCAGAGAAGGAGAAAGCCTCTGATATGCGCCATAGATCCAACACCTTAAGCTCTGCAGAGGTGAGCGGAACAGTAAGTGATCTCACTTTCTCACTCGGCTCCAAAGAAGAAATCTGAACGAACAGAGGCATGATTCCCTCACTTTATACAAGTATGTCTGGAGGAGGGACATGCAAATTCTGTCTGACAAATTCTCATTGGCCTTTTCTCAAGTTCAGAGGTAACCAAGGCCTTCAAGAAAGTCCCCTAGTGTCGCTTCACTCGACATAACATTGAAGTGAGCAACAAATGGGAAACACCGTATTATGCTTTGTGAAAATGTTCCAGTTTTGCTGGCTTTATTGGGAACTAAGACTAGCTTTGGTCTAGTTTATAATGACAGACATCCTTCTGGATAACTCTTCCAAGACCCTGTTTTTGTATAATCTACCATTTTCTTGGGCTTTAAAAGCATTGTTTTTTTTTTTTGACAAACATTCCAATCTGCAAGCTTTCTCCACCTAGTTATATTTTTGTAATATGCTGTTACTGCTGAAGTGTGTCATTTTTTGGATGTTAAAATACCCATCTTAAAGGTTTATATTTCCTCAAGACTGCATAATTCTTACAATAAAATATATATTTTTAAATTCCTTACATTGAAAAAATTATACCTCCTTTTATTTCCACTAGGCTACACAGAGTTCTGATTTTGAGGTTACAGCAACAGTAACACATTTTATGCTTTAGTATCACTTCTGTACTCTGACATGGGTGTAAGGACTGCAAAAAGTAAAGGAAAGAGGTATTTTCATGAGGTAGTACAGTATGTAACACCAAAGCCGGAAATGGTAGCAAAAAAGTTTCTCAGATTTTCACTTTCATAAACTATTGAGAATTGTTTAAATGGGCCTTAGCAAAGTAATTCTAAGTATTTACAATATTTGCTTAACTCTTTCCCCGCCAAACACGGAATTTTCCGGGTTTTATGAAAAAACGCTTCCCGCCAAACACGGAATTTTCCGGGTATCCGTGTTTTAGGTGGTATACGGTAAGGAAGACCCGCGCGCATGTTTTGAAAGAGTACGCAACTCTTTGATCAAAGAAACAGACTGCGATCGTCTCAAACGTGAAGTGGAACACCATACTAATACTAAAGCACTTGTTTGATAAAAATGCCTTTTTCTCAGCTTTTTGTCCGAAATGTTGTTTTTGACAAAACCTACCTCTGTTCAAGTGGCAATAAAAAAAGAACATATGAAGATAAAATAAAATCGTTTATTTTGCCTAAAAGCAGAGGCTCAGATCTTTATTTTGATATATAGCATCTTCATATATTCATGGAAGAAAATATTCTGCAGGCCATTAAAGTTTAGCGAAAATCGTCAAAAACCCTGGTGGTGGCTGGCAACTTTTTTTTAAAAACACTGGCAGGGAAAGAGTTAATAAACTTGTAACGAAGCCCAAAAGACCTTAAGTTTTTGACAACACCAATGACAAAAATATTATACACCATCATTTGTGGATTAGCATATCCAAGCAATGCATTTTCCTGTAGGGATTATTGACTCAGGATTTCTACATCTAAATATTTGTTCATGAAAGAGCTTTTAAAGAGAGACCTGTATAGTATTTCAAGCTCCCTGCTTTGTGACAACAACGCCTGAAATAATTTCGGCCGTTAAAAATAACTAACTCATAACTACATTATACTGTTTGTAACAAATATACCTTGCAGAGTTAGTGAATACTTGTATGAACAAATAGGCCTCACCACTTTTTTTTTCCTGTTGCATTGCTAGGTCCCTGCATGTGATTTACCATGGCCAAAGTGCTCTGCAGCCTCCTTCTCCTGGGAAGTGCAGTGATGATGACCACCGCCTGCCCTAAATATTGTGTCTGCCAGAACCTCTCAGAATCTTTGGGTACACTGTGCCCATCCAAAGGCCTGCTGTTCGTGCCCTCTGACATTGACAGAAGAACTGTGGAATTACGCTTGGGAGGAAACTACATTATTAAGATCACCCAACAGGACTTTACCAATATGACTGGCCTTGTGGACCTTACATTATCACGGAACACCATAAGCTTCATCCAGCCCTTCTCATTTGTGGATCTGGAAACCTTACGTTCGCTGCATCTGGACAGTAACCGGTTGACAGAGCTGGGCCCGGATGTACTACGAGGCTTAGTGAACTTGCAACACCTCATCCTAAACAACAACCAACTGACCCGTATCTCCAAAGAAGCTTTTGATGACCTGCTGCTTACCCTGGAGGACCTAGATCTCTCCTACAACAACCTGTGGAGTGTGCCCTGGGAGGCCGTCCGGAAAATGCTCAACATACACCAGCTGAGTCTAGACCACAACCTCATCAGCCATATTGCAGAGGGCACTTTTACTGATCTTGAAAAGTTGGCGCGGTTAGACCTGACATCAAACCAACTCCAGAAGCTTCCTCCAGATCCTATCTTTGCTCGATCACAGAGCAACACTCTTCTCAGCACACCTTTTGCCCCAGTCCTGTCTCTTAGCTTTGGTGGAAACCCACTACATTGTAACTGTGAGATTCTCTGGTTGCGTCGTCTAGAGCGGGAGGATGATATGGAAACATGTGCCTCCCCTCCAAGTCTAAAAGGTCGCTACTTCTGGTATGTGCGAGAGGAAGAGTTTGTCTGTGAGCCACCATTAATTACTCAACACACGCATAAGCTACTGGTCCTAGAGGGGCAGACTGCCAGCTTACGCTGCAAGGCTGTGGGTGACCCCATGCCTCTAATACACTGGATTGCTCCAGATGACCGACTAATCAGTAACTCATCCAGGGCTACAGTCTATGAAAACGGCACTTTGGATATTATTGTAACCACTTCTAAGGATTACGGGACATTTACATGCATTGCAGCAAATGCAGCTGGAGAATCAACAGCCTCAATTGAGCTATCCATCATCCAGCTCCCCCACCTTAGTAATAGCACTAACCACACATCCCAGCCCAAATCCAGACTATCAGACATCACCAGCTCCACTAAAACCAGTAAAGGGGAGAAAAAAGTGCAACCAGAGCAGGTAGTTTCAGTGTCAGAAATCACAGCAGTCTCTGCTCTGGTCAAGTGGACAGTTAGCAAAGTGGCACCCAAAGTCAAAATGTACCAGCTCCAATACAACTGTTCAGAAGATGATGTCCTGATTTACAGGTTAATATTTCATGTTTCTATTCCTTAAAACCTCTACAACTACATTCACACCAATTGCAATGTTCCCACACTTTCTTACCAATAGCTTCCATTACTTTTTCATGACCTTGGTGGTACTTATACACGATGAATAAATTCAAGAACACAATTTAGCCTTATTAATGTAATTAATTCAGATCATTTAATCAGATAGATGTAATGTTTTTTGGGTTAACACCGAAGGTAGTATCTATGGTGGCATTTAAAAGAGGCAGCCTAGACACCAGTTGCTACATCCTGTTTTCAGTAAGCAAGTATGTACAGTAAATGACAAGTGTCTATTACATGACAATTGCTGGTATTGGTAATTCCACAGTAATTCCATTGTGAAGTGCAGTATACGGTAAATGCAGCCATAGAGAAATATCAGCTATAAATGAATTTCAAGAGCATACACACAGTAAAAGTCTGTTTATGTAAAAGGTTACATGCAATTTGTAGATAACTGAAAGGAAAGCAAGATCACTGAAGAACATGTTTTGACAGCTAACTTAAAAACGGGCTATTCAAATAAATATACAATATATATATATATATATATATATATATATATATATATATATATATATATATATATCAATCAGCCACAACATCAAAACCACCTACCTAATATTGTGTAGGTCCCCATTGTGCTATTCTTCTCACCACACTTGTACATAGCAGTTATCTGAGTTACTGTAGACTTTGTCAGTTCGAACCAGTCTGGCCATTTTTTGTTGATATCTCTCATCAAAAAGGCAATTCTTTCCACAGAACTAATGCTCACTGAATGTTTTTTGGCACCATTCAGAGTCAATTCTAGGGACTGCTGTGTGTGAAAAGCCCAGGAGATCAGCAGTTACAGATATACTCAAACCAGCCCAGCTGGCACCAACAATCATGCCACGGTCCAAATTCCCATTCTGATAGTTGATGTGAACATTAACTGAAGCTCCTGATAATCTGTATGATTATCTGTATGATTTTATGCACTGCACTTTGAACTGTATTCCACTACAGTTACATTTGAAACACTGGTAATTAGAATACAGTTACATAAAAAGAGATAACTGCATTTTATTGTCATTTGTTTCAATTACTATTTAGTCCTTTCATATGGAAAACATTTATCCATATAAATGATGTGATCCAAAGAGCATTTGAACAGCGGTGAAACACTTTCTTATGATGTGTTACATTCATACAAGCAGGCAGAGGAGTACGTTTGAAGTAAGTTTTGAGCAGAAGAAATATAAATAAACCTTGTGTAAATTGTCAGCTTTACGCTAAGCTAAAATGCTATTTCACATGCAGGAACCCATAAGGATCAGTAACTGTTAATATACAAAATATCTTCCCAATTACGTTTGACATTATTAAGAAAATAAAACATTGTTTCAACATACAGACAACAAACAAACTTTTATTTTTTATAATATAGCTAAAATGCTGTTTCACATGCAGGAACCCATAAGGATCTGTAACTGTTAATATACAAAATATCTTCCCTATTACATTTGACATTATTAAGAAAATAAAACATTGTTTCAACATACAGACAACAAACAAACTTTTATTTTTTATAATATAGCTAAAATGCTGTTTCTCATGCAGGAACCCATAAGGATCAGTAACTGTTAATATACAAAATATCTTCCCTATTACGTTTGACATTATTAAGAAAATAAAACATTGTTTCAACATACAGACAACAAACAAACTTTTATTTTTATTTTTTACTAGGAAAAAGGGTTTACTACCTCACTTCCCAGGAATTATTCTGCCCCAATGTTGAGGGTTAGTATCTAGACTAAAGTGTCAGTCTATTTGGAGGTCATCATCAGTGATCTGTAACAATTGTGGTGACTTTCACAAGGGGCTATGTGGGCATGGGCAAAAATTTATTTGTGCTCTGAACACAGTCTTCGTCACAGTTTGATGGACTCTCAGCCACCTCAGTCTTCACAGATGGTGATGGCGGATGTTCACAGTCCTGAGTCTCTAAGGGAGACACTAAAGTTGCCTGTTCGACTGAGATGTCACTGAATTTTGTAGCGAGTATCTGATCCACATGTTATCTCCAGATGATGATGTTGTTGTTGTTGTTATTCATTTTGACAGTGTACACTGGGCCAGTCTGTGTAAAAAGTGTAGCTGGTATCCATTTGGTGCCCTTACCATAGTTACGAGCAAGGATCTTATCTCTGTGTATAAAGCTTTGATGTTTAGCTTTAGTGCGTCTCTCCACCTGAGTGTACTGTTGAGCATGGGCAGTCTGTTTTGTCTTTAGTGGTTTAAACAGATCCAAGTGGGTGCGATGTTGTCTTTTGAACATAGCTGTGGCTGGAGACACTCTTGTTGTGGCATGAGTGTTTCAACAGGTCAGCAGGAAGGTATTAAGGCACTTGTTAAGTAATCCCTTACCCTGTGATGACTTTACAGCTTGTTTCATTGAAAAAATCACTCAGGAAACATTAGTTGAAGGATGATAAGGTTCTGATCGGATGTGCTGGATTCCCTTCGCCTTAATAAAAACTTCAAGCCCCGTACACACATGCAGCAACTTCCAGCAACAAAGTGACCTGATCAAATTAATTGCGACAACCAATAGGAGTTAAGAGGGTGTCAGTGGAGCTCACGTCACCCATCTCCTTTGAGATAATGGAGTTGAGGGCAGGCAGGACAGAGGAAAAGTTTCTGTGAGTGATTTCACAGTTCTATGTGATTTGTCTGTCATGGATGTGATACAACAAAATAATAAGTGGAAAGGAAAATGTTGGTAGCCTATTTGAGTTTGATTCATACATTGATAATTTGTTTATGTGGTTAATGAAATGATGCGAAGAGCAGTTGAGCACTGCTGCAGATCACATTAAACATTCTCCCCTGCATAAGATTCTGTTTTAGGGACAAGAAAATTGTCAAATTTGAATGACTTATTAGAAATTGTTGGCAGTCTGAGTTAGATTCTTTCATATATTTTGAAGATTGTTAATCTGTTAATGATTTAATGCATTGAGCTCTGCATTAGTTTACAAAACAACACTCCACAGAAGAATGTAGATTTTTAGCAACACAAAAACAAATTCCTTGTCAAATTAGAATTATATCTTAGTTTTACTTGCAATATATCTAATCTGTGATCACATTTACCAATTAAGTAGGAACACCCATGAACGACTTTCATAGTACAGAGACTTACGACTTCAGACAATAAAGTCGCTGCATGTGTGTAAAGGGCTTCAAACTCCTCAGAGACCAGCAGGGGTCCATTGTCACTAACTAGTTGCTGGGGTAAAAATAAATTAGCAAAAACTGATCTAAGAGCTTCAACAGCTTTTTTAGATGATATGTTGTAGGAAATTTTAGTTGATGTAGATGTACACGGTATGGATTAAAGTGCCCGTGTACCGCCACCATTATATATTTGAAAACAGTATGTGTGAGCTAGGAATTAAATTAAACTGTCTTTATTCAATATTATTATGTAAGGAAACTTATAATGGAATTAGTCGTGTTTGAAAACCATTATAAATTAGATAAATGACAAATAACTAGATTATTTGTCTGAATAAAATTCTCCACCATTAAAATTGTAATACAATGTTTGGTTGTATCCGCTCACAATTTCTATAGTAAGTATTTAGCTTTAATGAGGATTATGTTCATATTTAATTATGATTAATTCACTTTTATGAGTAATATTATTATCATGGCTTATTGAAAATAATATTACACATATTTAGGTACAGTTTTCAAGCGAATTATTTTAAAAACAGGGATGAGATTATTTATCAAAATATAGCACAGTCAAATTATCATTGAATACAGACAAAACTTTATTGCTGTTCTAAACATAAACTAATATAAACATAAAACATGAGACAGGTTGGTGAGTAGTGACAGAATGTGAAGTAAATGATCAATACAGAGAAAATGAACTTTATGGAGTCTGTTGACAATGCCTTAAGAATTATCCTTCTTTGTGTCTAAATCGATTTGCAATTGGATTACCCAAAGTATTTAACTAATACACCAGCACTTTGAGCAAAAGTCTGGAGATGTACTTGCGTATTGCTGCGTTTCGTTGCTTGGTTCTTTGGCTCTTTGTCGAAAGTTTGTTCCGTTGATATTTTGGACTCCGTTGTGATCGCGGATAGTTATTGTCTGGATGAAGCAAGGCCTTCTGCAAGGAGGACTCGTGACTCCCGTTGGGTTTGTGAACCATAGAGCAGATAGTGAGAGGCTTCCTCTGGACTTTGTGTGTCCCGAATTTTCCATGGACTCTACATGGTATGGAGGATCTGGAAGCAGCAATATAGCCAAAGAGGAGAGACCAAGCGACATTTCAAAGAGAGCGTTGCAAGAAAGAAATTCAGCAGAAGAACAAGTTCTTCCTTGGGTAGGAAAGTTTTGATCTGAAATTGGCAGCACCCCAAAGGTGTCCTGAGCAAATCAGAAGTGGCTTTTCAGAGTCACAGGGTCGACTGGTCTGTCCATTTTGATTTTGTTGATTTACGATTCTTTGTGGAGGATTCTTACAAACTCCCGCTCAAAAATAGTGCATGTTTAATCATGAACATTTATATCTTGACAACAGTACAAGAGACTTGACATTCGTTGTCATCACCATACTCTACGTAAACAAGCAAGCATTTACATACTAAATATGACATTCTTTCATGAATATTATATGTGTAAGTAACACAAAAATCCCTATTTACAAATTATACTGGTTAATTAATTGGTTTTACAACATGTAAAATACATTACACATTATGAGAAACCTAATTGTTGGGGTATAATATCCATTAGAATGAGATGAATCATACAAGATTAAAGATTATAATCATTGATTTGTCAATTATAAGTGATTATCAATCATTACACATATTTTATATTTAAAGGTACATTGGCTATAATCATTAATTTATCAGTTATACAAGTGATCACAGGTCATAGAGTCATTTTCAGAATTATCTAGCAAGGCTTGGTATGATGTATATTTTATAGGGTTAAATCACAAGTAATGGGACTGGGATGAGTATCTCATGAGGACCTCACAGGGAACCTTTTCAAAGAAAACCTGCTTTAGCTCTGTGTGGAAGTTTAGAAGTTCATGCTGACGCTTTAAGTTTGTGGAACAAAAAAGGATCTTCTTTATTGGTCAGCTCTCTCGTTACAAATCCTAGTTTTAGATTAAGCAGGCATTGGAGAGACAGTCTCCTCTTAGCAATTTAGGCACCATGGATTCTTTTTTTATGATTCTCTAATGGCTCGACGGGGATCACTCTGATCCGTGGAATGTGATGTTGATTTTGTTCATGGATAATCCTACAATGTTTTCATCACAGCGACCTCAGGACACTTGCTGTGATTGTCGATGGATAAAAACATGTGGTCTTCCAATGGGCACATAAAGTCTATATGGATTCTCATCCAAGGTTCCTCTGGCCATTGCCATTGATGTAATGGTGCTGGCTGTGGTATATTTCTCTATCTTTGGCATGCACTGCACCATTTGTTTTTCCTCAATCTCTGAATCTAAGCCTGGCCACCAGAAGTAGCCCCACTAATAACAGACAACCAGATTCTACAGTTAGCCAATTTCTCCTGGTCATATTAATCTTGTCGTCTGTATTTGATGTCATACTGAGAAGCAGAAAGGAGCAGAGCCCAATGCTGCATTCTAGTAGCTGCTAGTGAAAGGATACCAGTATGTGGGCTAAAGATTGAGATGAGTGGTATATGGTCTTTTTGGAGTATAAATCACCTTCCAAACAACAACTGATGGCAAGCACATCACACTCTATTTTGGAAGGAGATATGTATTTATCCTCCTGATGGCATGAAGTGTGACACTACCACGACCATATCATGAGGTGATGCATCACATGCCAACTGTACTGGCAAGGCAGATTTGAAATGAGCCTCCACAAATTTCTTTGGCCCAATTCCACCATTTGGATATGTTCAACGATTTTTGCAATGCCTTAAGCATGTTTGCTAGGTTTGGTACATACTTTATATAGTATGCAAACAGTCCCAGGTTTGACTGAGTTGACTCACATTCTGTGTAAATGGGGCCCATCACTTTTGAGGGTGGTTTGTGGAGCCCAGAACTACCCAATCACATGGCCCAGGTAATCTACTGAGGAACAGAAAAACTCACAAATGTCATTACAGACTTTCAAAACATAGTTCTTAAATCTCAGCAGAGCAGCATCCAGATGAATTAAGTGCTCCTGTTCATCTCTCCCTGTGATGAACAGATCATCAAGGTAGCATTTTACACCTGTCAATCCACTGAGGATTTTAGCCATCACACTTTGGAACAATTCTGGCACTGAAGTAATTCCAAAAGAAAGTCTCTAATACTATTACATTACTTTGTGTGTTGCAATGGTCAGAAATTATTGTGAGCTTAGGACAACTTGCATCTGTAGGTATACCTGGCACAGGTCTATCTTGCTAAACTTATTACACCCAGCTAGACATGAATAGATGTCTTTAATTAGATTGAGGGGATGTCTGTGCAGCAAGGACATAATTTACAGTCACCTTAAAATCACCACATAGCTGAAGAAATTCATATTTTTTATGACCGGCACAATGGGCGTAACCCATTCACTGACATCTACTGGTTGCTATATTCTGGTCTCCAACAGTCTCTCTAAACTAATCTCTGGTCCGGATGGACAACACTGCAACCGTGGCATACATAAACTTGCTCGCCACCTCCTCCTTTGGGGTCAGCAGATGTTGATGTCTCTGCGAGCCACTCACCTACTGGGAAGTCCTCAACTGTGCAGCAGATGCGCTGTGACAATAGGTAACACTCCGTGGACAATCTAGACTCCACCCCCACGCAGTACATCTGATTTGGGAGAAAATCAAGAAGGAAGGACAGCCAGTCCTAATGGTTGCGCTGTACTGGCCAAACCAGACTTTTCTTGCAAGTTTATTTATATAGCACATTTCATACACAATGGTAATTCAAAGTGCTTTACATAGAAGAGATTAAAATAAGACTTGGTTCTTAGACCTGATGCTCCTGGCAGTAGCCCCACCCTGGCGCATTCCCCTGGGGTAGGACCTTCTCACTCAGGGGCAGGGCATGCTCCGGCACCCACGGCCGGACCACTGGAACCTCCACATCTGGCTCCTGGATGGGAAGCGGACTTCCATCAGTGGTGATAGACACGATCACTCAGGCCAGAGTCTCCTCTACGAGGCGGCTGTACCATCTGACATGGTGTCTCTTCGCATATTGGTATTTTTCCCATGGGGAACATTCACAGAGATGCATGGTTGGGTCTGTGTTGTCCTTCCTACAGGAGGGGCTGGAGAGACAGCTGTCTCCCTCCACCCTGAAGGTGTACGTGGCTGCTATAACAGCATATCATGATACACTGGATAGGAGACCCTCACGGCAGCACGACCTCATCAACAGGTTCCTCAAGGGCGTGAGGAGGTTGAATCCTTTTAGGATAGTCATGTGTGCCAGGAATTGAACCGCAACTCTGCGATCAGTGGCCAACCTGCTCTACCACCTGAGCCACAGCCATCTGGAGCAGGCCGATCTCAGCACATTGTCTCTGAAGATGGCCCTCCTGGTGGCGCTTCTCTCAAGAGGGTTGGGGACCTGCAGGTGCTCTCTGTCACCAGCAAATGCCTGGAATTCAGTGGTGAACCTGCAAGCATTCCCTTCAGAGGAGGAAAACCCGGCCTTGTCATTGCTGTGCCCAGTTTGTGTCCTGCACATCTATCTGGGCCACACACAGAGCTTTAGATGCTCAGAGAAGCCCTTTGTCTGTTTTGGAGGTCAGCAGAAGGGGAAAGCTGTCGCCAAACAGAGGCTGGCCCATTGGATTGTGGATGCCATTTCCTTGGCTTACCAATCACAAGACCTACCGTGCCCTTGGGACCTTGGGAGTCCGGGAGCACTCCACTAGAGGTGTTGCGTCCTCCTGGGCACTGGCAAGGGGCACCTCTTTAACGGACATATGCAGAGCAGTGGGTTGGGCTAGACCCAATACTTTTGCATGTGGAGAATACCTCACATGGACGTACCAACAGGGATGTTCACATATGGAATGAAGCCACTGGAAGGACCTTATCTACGGAGGGGATACACAGCAACAGTGGCCAAGGCAGATCGAAGCTCTGTTGAGGGTAAAGACAGGGTTCACCTGAGGGCAAACCGAACAGTGGAAATGCATCACACGGGATTACTGAGGGGGAATCACCACATATGGAGCACTGAGCCCGAGTATGTTGGCTCACCTGAAACTGCTTAATACAAAAAATCAGGTAAGGCCACCACCTGTAGCCTCCTCAGGTAAGTAGCCTCCACCCTTAACAGGATCAGGGAGATGCCTTACCTAACTCTCTGGAAGGTCATGATATGGTTGAGCGCTCGCTGCGAGGCATGCAGCAGCTTGCCCGTGTCCGCTCCTTTTTGACCCTACTTTTTGACATGGCTCAGCACCAGCGGCATTTTGTATAGGAACCGCTAGAGTCATACATTGACACAATATCAAGTGAGTGACAGACAGGGAATGTCTTGATTACAGATGTAACCTCTGTTCCCTGATGGAAGGAGCAAGACGTTCTGCCGTGGTGCTGAACCAATTGCTGACATGGCCGGGACTCTCTCTCTCTCGGCACCTCAGCACAAATCTGAATGTGTGGTGCATGCCCTCTCCTTTTTTACCCAGATGTCCGGGGCGGAGAGCCACACACCTATTCCACACACCTATTTTCATTGGACTTTTCTGAATAAAGCAAAGGTGATTGGGGCTCTCAAGAGTGAACCCCTAGTGTCACTACATCGACACAACGTCTCTTTCCCTCCATCAGGGAACAGAGGTTACATCTGTAATCAAGACGTTTACTGCCTGGTTTCACTGTCAGTTCGACAATGAACACATCTGAATACTTTTTCAAAATTCTTTGGAGTTTTGTGTTTTTGTGCTAAAAACTGTACTCAATTAAAAGTACAATTACTTTAAGAAAATAATTACTCCCCTGCGATGGACTGGCGACCTGTCCAGGGTGTCCCCCGCCTTTCGCCCAATGTTAGCTGGGATAGGCTCCAGCCCCCCGCGACCCTGTACACAGGATAAGCGGTTGACGATGGATGGATGGATGGATGAAATAATTACTCAAGTAGAAGTAGAAGTACTAACATTAATACTTACTTGAGTAAGAGTAAGAAAGTGTCCAATTAAAAGAGTACTCAATTAGTGAGTAACTCTTTACTTTCACAAAGGACATAATAGACGTTTAATCCCCTATATTCCAATACATAATATACATTTAACATGTATTAAAGAATTATTATTATAATTAATGGAACTTATGTCATCATCACTGTCATGTTGTTCCAAACCTGTATGACTTTCTTTCTTCCATGCAACACAATGAGAAGATATTAGACAGAATGTTAGCCTTGGTCACCATTTACTTTCAGTGAATATGTTTTTTCTCCATATTTTGAAAGTGAATGGTGACAGAGACTGTCAGTCCCTTTGTGTTCCGCATAATACAAAGCGTCACACTGGTTTGGAACAATATGAGGGTAGGGAAATGATGAAAGAATATTAAATTATGGCTGAGCTATCACTTTAAAGGGATTGTTCACCGAAAAATTAAAATTTAACTTTTCTATATATATATATATATATATATATATATATATATATATATATATATATATATATATGAAAAGTTAAACATATTATAATATTAGGCTTTCTATAAGAGCTAGTAAGATCATCCTGCCAACAATGATACATTTGAAAATATGAAAAGCTTAATCACTCAACAAGATGATTATAAAAAGGGGATGAATGCCTCCCTAACTCCTTTGTTTCATGGACTAGAGATGAACATACAGCATTTCATATGAAAATCAATATTAGCTGTAAACAAAATGTGTATTAAAAACAATTATCAAACGAAAATAACTAGACATTTCATTTAATGGAGACTCTCAATTTCTTAATGACATCAAGCTGTTGAAATACATGTGGCCTTATGTATAAATCTGTTCCTTTACAAAAAGCTTCACTATGATGCTGCGCTGCTAAGCGCTATGGGGAACAATCCTCGTTGTGACCGAGCTGAATAATGTGTGTAACACATCAGTGAACATTGACCGGAATTTATAGCCTCGGCTGATGTAATCATTAGATGCACCTGCGGCCAGGCTATTAATGGATACGTCACCAGGTGTCGTCAAAAACTCCTTTTTCAATAAAAAAAACAAAAGAGGTTATCGAGACCATTTCAAATGCTGGGCTCCCTCCACTTGGAACTGATCTGGGTAGATTTTACAGGGCAGAAGAGGACCTCTTTGCCTCTGTTGATAGCGCAATGTCTCCTCTACTTCTCCCCGAGTCACCCAGCCCCCTCCTTGGGAGGGGCTGATCGTAGTAACGCATACATAGCACAAATGCGCCTGCATGCGTTTCCTTCTACTAAAGTTCATATTACAGAACCAGCTAACTGCCAGTTTGCTTCAGTTCTGGATTTTCTGTAGAGAGAACTGTCAGCGGGCACTTGCCTCGCCACTGCCAGCTTCTATGTGGTCACTGCGGTTTGCCACGGCTTGGTGGGCGGGGTGCCCTCAAAGAGGCATCCTCATTATTGCCCGGGCCTCACGAGTACGCGGTCAAGCTTCGCCAGTAGGTTTTAGGGCGCACTCTACCAGAGGGCTCTCCTCCTCTAAAACCTTGGCTAGAGGTCTCCCTCTGCTGCAAGTTTGTAATGCGGCAGGTTGTCCTCTCCGCACACATTCATTAGATTTTTATAGTTTGGATGTTCTGCCACTCCGGGCTCTTATGCCCTTGAGTCGACATCTCAAGCTCATGTCTGGACAAGTTTGTGATGCGGCAGGCTGGTCCTCTCCACTCACATTCATTGGACTTTTTTTAGTTTGGATGTTCTGCACTCCGGGCTCTCATGCCCTTGAGTCGACATCTCAGCTCATGCCTGAACAAGTTTGTGATGCGATAGTGTTCTCTTCGCACACATTCATCGAACTTTATGGGTTAGATGCTTTGCTACTCCAGACACTTATGTCCTTGAGTCGACATCTCAGCCCATGCCTAAACAAGTTTGTGATGCGGCAGGCTGGTCCTCTCCGCTCATATTCATCAGTTTTTATGACAAGTTTGTGTTGCGATAGGGTTCTCTTCGCACACATTCATCGAACTTTATGGGTTAGATGCTTTGCTACTCCGGACTCTTATGTCCTTGAGTCGACATCTCAGCCCATGCCTAAACAAGTTTTGTGATGCGGCAGGCTGGTCCTCTCAGCACACATTCATCAAAATTTTATGGTTTAGATGTTTATGCTACTCCGGGCTCTTATGCCCTTGAATCGACATCTCAAGCTCATGTCTGAGACCTCTCCCGTTTTTGTGAGTACACTGCACAACCGTAGGGGTCCGGACAGCCCCAAGTGCGGCGGCATGGGTATTGCGTTCCCCATAGCGCTTAGCAGCACAGCATCATAGTGAAGCTTTTTGTAAAGGGAACGTCTCGGGTTACATGTGTAACCCTTGTTCCCTGAAAAAAGCGGAACGAGATGCTGCTCTTCTTTGCCGCACTGGGACGTCCCAGGACTGCTCTTCAAAAAGAAGTATCTGACGACACCTGGTGACGTATCCATTTATAGCCTGGCCGCAGGTGCATGTAATGATTACATCAGCCGCCACACATTATTCAGCTCGGTCACAACTAGGATTGTTCCCCATAGTGCTTAGCAGCGCAGCATCTCATTCCGCTTTTTTCAGGGAACATGGGTTACACATGTAACCCGAGACGTTTTCTTCCTCTAGTCTTGGAAGAGCAGTGTTAACCCTTGGTTGCAACAACAGGGGGAGGGGGGGGGGGAGAAATCACAACTGCTTGAGTGGAAAAAGTTGAGTTCTCTTGTTCAGCTGTCAACACTGAATGTAGTATCTTACTGTGTGATGGGAAGGGACTTATGAATGAGTAATGAACTAGCTGGCATCAAAGACGTTTTTTGTCAGGCCACCATTCTATAGTTCTAGCATGGTCAAAGATGTCTCTTACACAGTGTATGAGATCCCAGATGTGCCACAGCTCTATATGCAGATTGTAGGATTGAGAACCACATCAATTACTTAGTAAACATGGCCTGAAATCGCTGAGTGTATATTGCATCTTGGTACTTCATTATATATTATATTTTCTTATTATACCTCTTCCATGATTTAAATACTACATATTATGGAATAAATTATTGATGTTTTATGTAAAAGTGTCTAAAACCTGTGCCATTAGCATCAGAAAGTTACAACCTAAACTTGTGGCATCTAAAGTCAGTGTTGCTATATTGGGCTGCTCAAACAAACAGAGCAATGCTTGGATAGCGCCACAGTATTTACACATTTTGGGCATATCAGCCTACCAATGGCTTTACAATAGTTGTCTGTGCATATTAAACTGAGAATATAAAAAAATACACTTCAGCTTTAATAGTACTACAAATAATAAAAATTGTGAAGTTTACATAATATATAATGAAATCATAATGAGTACATGCATTGAATTGCATAGACATCTGTCTTCTATGTGCACAGATCCTGAGAAATTAAATAAAAAAGGAAAAGAAAACTGAGCTGATCCATTAAACAACTCAACTTTCTCAGAGCTGAGTGGTCACCAAATTACAGTGTAATTAGTATTCTCAGTCTAAATCCACTGCCAGGAATGTGCAAATAATTTTGTAGATAATGATACACTAATGCAGTCAGAAACAGATAAATTGTAATTGTCTCTCTACTTATGGTGCTTTTTAGGATGTTGAGCCCAAAATTGCTATGATATGCAATTCATTTATTAAAATCTAACTGAAGTTCCAAGGTTTATATGATCAGTACTTTCCAAGTAATTATCTTTTAAAAATAGTAAAATTAGTAATGATTGTTTTCTACCAACACTCCATGCACTGGGTGTATTTAATCCAACATAACACATTGAACAATGAGACATTAAGAATAACTACCTGCTGTGTAATATATGCCTGTGATTTCAATCTACTGCATCTACTCTATGCATGTTTTCCTTCTAGAATGGCAAAATTAATACTAAGTATACTAATATTCCAAAGTACTGGGCAAAAATGTCAGAAGTAATGGCAAAAAATAAATCTTTTATTTAAATGTAAACCTGGAACGTGCATTCTGTTCCATGCAGCAACATTTTGCTTAACCACGACAATACTCAAAAATGTATATAAGTTGATGTTTCTACTGGTATATAATTTTAACCAGTAAAATGCCTTCTCCTATTAATGCCATTCTCTTCTCTTGCTTTTCACAGGATGATTCCAGTGACCAGCAAATCCTTTGTGGTCAACAACCTGATGCCAGGGATGCAGTATGACTTGTGTGTGCTTGCCATCTGGGAAGACACCGCCACAACACTCACTGCGACCAACATAGTTGGTTGCGTGCAGTTTGAGATGCATGATGAGTACCCCCGTTGCCAATCACTTCACAGTCAGTTTCTGGGTGGTACCATGATCTTGGGGATTGGTGGAGTGATTGTGGCCACCCTCTTGGTATTTATTGTAGTTCTTATGATTCGCTACAAAGTGAACAGCGGTCTGCAGGTTGCAAAGTTTGTGACAGTGAGCAACACTTACTCCCAGACCAATGGTAGAACTCAGGTGACTCAGCAACTGAACAATGGCGCTCCAACATTGCAGGCTCCAAAGACTGTAGTGGTGATGCGGGACGAAGTGGTGGAGTTTAAATGTGGCTCCTTGCACGGTAGCATCTCATCCTCATCATCATCTTCAGCAGACTCCCTTGGTAGTGAGAAAGTAAAGTGTTATAACATGTATGGTGAGTCCAGCACCTTGCCCAAAAGGTGGAAGCAAACGTCAACCAAGACACGACCAAACCTGGACAACCTACTTGGGGCATTTGCTTCCCTGGACCTGAGGGCTCCTACAAGAGATCCAGGTTGTCCATCTTCCTCAGGGACTATGGCAATGGCCATGAGACCACCCACTGACAAGGAGCCTTTACTACATCGTGTTGATTCCAGGCTTGGAAGTCTTGTAATGCTACCAACAGAGAACAAGCCCAAGCGCAGCCACTCATTCGACATGGGCGACTTTGGTGCTTCACAGTGCCTTCGCAATGCCCCGCGACGCATCAGTAACATTTGGACTAAGAGGAGTCGCTCTGTCAATGGCATGCTCCTGCAATGTGACGAGAGTGAAGGGGAAGGTGATAAAGCAACATTTGATAGCTCTGAGTGGGTAATGGAGAGTACAGTCTGACATGGAACAAAAGACTAGCTCTGCCAAAAAAAACAAGAACAACAAAAAATAACATATTGTCCAAACATGCCAGTTGTGAAGGAACTTGTCTTGCTGCATCATATGACATCAAGAAGGACTCAAATGGCCATAATGAAAAGACACCTAATGACTGTGGCCATGACTGTGTAATGCATGATTTTCCATGTAAATGATATTGTCCTTCTGTCCATTTGATCACAAAGATGTTCAAAGGTTTGTGTCTGAGTAAGGCAAGCACCTGAGGCCAGTGCTGGCCCTGTTTATTGATATTTGGATGTGAGAAAACTCTAGTTGCCTTCAAGCATTAGAGCAGATATGCATAAATACACAAGAAATAGAATTTATCTGACTGTGCACTGCAGTTTGCCAAGAGGACTATCTTCAGCAAAGTGGATGTGCATCACAAAGGACCAACTGTTCTCATGAGATGGGACAACAGCAGTTGTTCAGCAGTTGAAATGAAAAAAGAGATGCAAATATAGTGAATTTTTGTAGGTTCTTTTTAATAATTTCTGTTGTTTTCCCCCCCAGCTTTAGTGTTGTAACCTGGTGTCACACCATTTTGTATGAGCAGACAAAGAAAATGTCAGAAAGTCACTGATCAACACCCTTTAAAGTCGGCATGAAACGGAAGTTGCTACCAACTTTACTTCCATATTGTGATGTATTTCTGAGTGAAATGGCATATCAAACAAGAGCAAATGTCAGGTTATTTTATCCATTGGTTGTTTATTGGATCTTGAAAGGTCGGCATTGTATACCTGAATGGAGGCAGATCTGAAGGCGAGTTTGCAGTCGACACAAACACACACCCCTTCCACCCCTTCCACCCCTTCCACTGGGGAAATTTAGTTGAGCAGCGATTTCAACACACTGATGATCTAACTGACTACATAGCACAGGAGTACATCATGATCTTTGCACACGACAAGGCTGTACAGAAGCTGTGGAGAAACAAGTGAGTACAAGATCACAATATTTCAACGTTTTAAATCACAATGCACTTACAAAGTGAAAAAAAACCTTGTGCTGTACATCCCAAGATACCTGCATTAAAAAATATGAATAAATTCCAGAGGCGTAAGTCACATTGTATTCAACTGCCGTAAAAAAACCTCTTCATATCTGCAATAGCTGCTTTAATGGCAGGTTTGTTTACAAGACTGTTTAAGAGGTGGGGTTAAACCTGACTAGCACTTTCAAATGTAAGCAGAGAAAAGTTTCGAGTCTGGAAGAGCAAGTTATGACATTTTTAGTTTGAGTATACAAGGTCTATATATATATATATATATATACACACACACACACACCAATCAGCCACAACATTAAAACCACCTGCCTAATATTTTGTAGGTCCACCTCATGCTGCCAAAACAGCACCAATCTGCATCTCAGCATAGCATTCTGAGATGATATTCTTCTCACCACAATTGTACAGAGCGGTTATTTGAGTCACTTTAGAAGAACATCCAGTCAGCGGCAGTTCTGCAGATGGAAACACCTTGTTGCTGGGAGAGGTCAACAAAGAATGACCTGACTGGTTTGAAATGACAAAGTCTACAGTAACTCAGATAACTGCTCTGTATAACTGTGTTAAGAACAATAGCCTTGTGCCATAGCATCTCAGAATGCTATTCTAAGATGCGGGTTGATGTTGTTTTGGTGGCACGAGGCTATTATTCTTACCACAGTTATACAGAACAGTTATCTGAGATACCGTAGACTTTGTCATTTCGAACCAGTCTGGCCATTCTTTGTTGACCTCTCCCAGCAACAAGGCGTTTCCATCTGTAGAAATGCCGCTCACTGGATGCTTTTGTTTTTAGCATCATTCAGAGTAAATTCCAGAGACTGTTGTGTGTGAAAATCCCAGTAGATCAGCAGTTGCAGAAATACTCAAACCAGCCCATCTGGCACTAACAATCATGCCTCAGTCAAAATCACTGAGATCAAAATTTTCCCCATTCTGATGGTTGATGTGAACATTAACCGAAGCTCCTGACCCATATCTGAATTATTTTGCCATATGTTTAGCTGATTAGATAATCTCATGGATGATCGTTGGGTCCAGATGGGCTGTTTGAGTATTTCTGTAACTGCTGATCTCCTGGGATTCTCATACACAACAGTCTCTAGAGTTTACTCAGAATGGTGCCAAAAACAAAAACACCCAGTGAGCGTTAGTTCTTTGGACGGAAATGCCTTGTTGATGAGAGAGGTCAACAGAGAATGGCCAGACTGGTTTGGACGGAAAAGCCTTGTTGATGAGAGAGGTCAACAGAGAATGGCCAGACTGGTTCGTACTGACAAAGTCAATGGTAACTCAGATAACCGCTCTGTACAATTGTGGTGAGAAGAATAGCATCTGAGAATGCTATTCTGAGATGTGGGTTGGCGCTGTTTTGTAGGCACAATGGAGACCTACCCAATATAAGGCAGGTGGTTTTCATGTTGTGGCTGATCAGTGTATATATAATAGCAAATGTGCATGAATAAATCATACATAATATGATCAGTAACATGCATTAATAAAATAAACAGGGTCAATTTTGATTTTATGCCGACTTTAAAGAAATTCATCATTGTAACCATAGTTTCTACAGAAATATAACGGTAACAATTTACAATTTGTTGCATTCATTAACATTTATTAATGTATTAAGCATCATGAACAACCCATTGACAATATGCTTTTACAGCATTTATTGATCCTAGTTAATGATAATTAATAAAAATACAACTGTTCAATTTTAGTTAAGAATGCATTAATTAATGTTAACTAATGTTAAATGATTAGTATGTTTTAATTAACAATATCTAAGATAAATAAATGCTGTAAAGTATTTTTCATTGTATATTCATGTTAAATAATGCTGTTAACTAATGTTAACCAATGGAACCTTATTGTAAAGTGTTACCAAAATATCTACACTAGTCATTGTCACTTAAGTACATTTCATAATATATTCAAATTTGTAAAATAATCTGAACCTTTTAAAAAAAAAGATTCTTCTTCTTCTTTTTTTATTATCTAACAGTGGTAGCTAATACCAGACTACCACTATTTTATTCTGGTAATAGTGACTGCAGTAACTATTTGGTGGAACCTGTGGTTATCATGGTGAGTTTTCATAAGGGTTGAAAATAGCACAATTTTTCACAACTGTTTTCATTGAAGTATTTTGACATTAGAATGAATTAAATGCTATTGTTCAGAAATATTTTATTTCACAGTCATATCTGCAAACTTTATCTGCATATCTGTATCCGTGACATTATGTGCCTCTCTGTTCAACTTGTGAAATCATCGCTATTGTTTTTATTATTAAGTTCTCATGTACATTTTTGAAAACTGGCTGTTGCATATTACATTCAGTACTCATACACATCAGTACCAGTCACTAGTACAAGTACAAAAGGCTGTCAGAAGTACAGTACTTACTGTTTGTGCAAATAGATACTACAGGTGAAACTCGAAAAATTAGAATATCGTGCAAAAGTTCATTAATTTCAGTAATTCAACTTAAAAGGTGAAACCAATATATTATATAGACTCATTACAAGCAAAGTAAGATATTTCAAGCCTTTATTTGATATACTTTTGATGATTATGGCTTACAGCTTATGAAAACCCCAAATTCAGAATCTCAGAAAATTAGAATATTGTGAAAAGGTTCAGTATTGTAGGCTCAAAGTGTCACACTCTAATCAGCTAAACACCTGCAAAGGGTTCCTGAGCCTTTAAATGGTCTCTCAGTCTGGTTCAGTTGAATTCACAATCATGGGGAAGACTGCTGACCTGACAGTTGTGCAGAAAACCATCATTGACAACCTCCACAAGGAGGGAAAGCCTCAAAAGGTAATTGCAAAAGAAGTTGGATGTTCTCAAAGTGCTGTATCAAAGCACATTAATAGAAAGTTAAGTGGAAGGGAAAAGTGTGGAAGAAAAAGGTGCACAAGCAGCAGGGATGACCGTAGCCTGGAGAGGATTGTCAGGAAAAGGCCATTCAAATGTGTGGGGAGCTTCACAAGGAGTGGACTGAGGCTGGAGTTACTGCATCAAGAGCCACCACACACAGACGGGTCCTGGACATGGGCTTCAAATGTCAAACGTCTTACCTGGGCTAAAGAAAAAGAACTGGTCTGTTGCTCAGTGGTCCAAAGTCCTCTTTTCTGATGAGAGCAAATTTTGCATCTCATTTGGAAACCAAGGTCCCAGAGTCTGGAGGAAGAATGGAGAGGCACACAATCCAAGATGCTTGAAGTCCAGTGTGACGTTTCCACAGTCTGTGTTGGTTTGGGGAGCCATGTCATCGGCTGGTGTTGGTCCACTGTGCTTTATTAAGTCCAGAGTCAACGCAGCCGTCTACCGGGACATTTTAGAGCACTTCATGCTTCCTTCAGCAGACAAGCTTTATGGAGATGCTGACTTCATTTTCCAGCAGGACTTGGCACCTGCCCACACTGCCAAAAGTACCAAAACCTGGTTCAATGACCATGGTATTACTGTGCTTGATTGGCCAGCAAACTCGCCTGACCTGAACCCCATAGAGAATCTATGGGGCATTAACCAAGAGAAAGATGAGAGACATGAGACCAAACAATGCAGAAGAGCTGAAGGCCGCTATTGAAGCATCTTGGTCTTCCATAACACCTCAGCAGTGCCACAGGCTGATAGCATCCATGCCACGCCGCATTGAGGCAGTAATTAATGCAAAAGGGGCCCAAACCAAGTACTGAGTACATATGCATGATTATACTTTTCAGAGGGCCGACATTTCTGTATTTAAAATCCTTTTTTTATTGATTTCATGTAATATTCTAATTTTCTGAGATTCTGAATTTGGGGTTTTCATAAGCTGTAAGCCATAATCATCAAAATTATATCAAATAAAGGCTTGAAATATCTTACTTTGCTTGTAATGAGTCTATATAACATATTAGTTTCACCTTTTAAGTTGAATTACTGAAATTAATGAACTTTTGCACGATATTCTAATTTTTCGAGTTTCACCTGTATGTAATGCACATTATATACCCAACCAAGAAGTGGTGCTGTGTGATTTCAACTTTTACTACATTTAAAAATACCATAAAGTTTCAAAATGGTATATACAAAAATGTTATTATATTGGTGTTTTGGACATGGTACCAAGGTATGCAAATGGTATATGAAACATTTACCATTTTAAATGGTACAAATCGTATCAAAATATGGTAATCATTCCTCGTAAACCATTACTGTGCCATGGTATCGCCCCAGTACTTTTTTGTAAGGGTACTGACCTTCTGATATTTAATGTTGGGATTGACCACATGAAACAGTATAAGTAAATCTATCCCCTTGTTAAAAATGATTTGATGTTTCTGATTTTCCTTCAGTCATGAACACAGAAGACAAGTCTGGAATATTGGTCAGGGTGTTACGCCAGAGAATGTAGTGACAGAACTAGGACAGGTTTAGGACAGGACCTGGATCACATATGTCCCTAGAAACCTTAATTTGTGCCAAATGGTTTGATTTCACATAAAGGTGTAAACCATGAACTGGGAAAAAAAAATCTATCATCTTTGTGCCCATGAGCAAGGCACTCAACCTCAGGTTGCTCCATGGGGACTGTCCCTGCTATTAGTGTACTGTAAATTACTTTGGATAAAAGTTTGCTAAGTGACAAAAAAAAAAAAAAAAAAAAAGAGTGTTCAAGATATGCATAAATCATGTATAGCCATCATTTCAGATGTTAAAATGTAAAAACGGGGGAACTTCATGTGAACACATCTACAGTACATTATGCATACATTTTAATATAGTGGTGATTCAATATATGAGTGTTAGGTATTATGACAAAAAATTGCAATTGACTTGGCCAGGTTTTGGGTTAGGTGCTAGAGGGTGCCTGGTTGCAAAACAAAATAAAAACAATTAAGAAATCCTTTAGTTATAATTGTAAGTCTGTTTTTACAGAGTGCTTTCCTAGCCTAAAGTGCTAATTTACTTTTAAGTTTCTGTGACCTAATTTTTTATATTTTAATGTACTTAAACTCCCAATTTTAAACATTATTTTGGGAAAATAGTTTTTCTACAGAAATTATAGACTGCAATATTATCTGTAAACATCCCCAGTTGATATCCAGTGTTATTTTATAGTGCAGAAACCATAATGTCATTTTAAATTAATTTATTGTGTACTGTAGATGGGCTGTTCATGAAGTTTTACCCAAATGATCATAACATATAATGTCTATTTTTCTTATTTTGAAATATGTTTATTTTTCTATTTTGTGAAAAGCTAACAGTTTTATTGCCTTTCTTTTGTTGGATACTGTTGTATGTTGTTTGGATAATGCTTCATTATCACAGATATCTGCAGTGAAGACACAGCTAAAACAAACACAAAAAAGCATATTGTTATTTTTGTTTTATTATTTTAATTAAATATTGAAGCTTCATTTTAGATTTGAAACATCCATTGTTTATGTTACTGCTCTTGGTAAATGATTATTTCTATGATTTTTAAATTTGTTTTGTATAAAAAATACATAAGAATGTATGATGGTAATATGTATATCTTCACATTTCTGGTCAGAAAAATTGGGAAGGTGCTTTAACGCATTGTTATGACACAAATATATGTATGTGAAGCTACATGGTCGCGTTTTTCACTTGGAGTTGTAGAAAAAAAAAGAAAGACTAAATCATTCTAAACCATTTCTATGTTCAAAAGATTTTGCTACACCAAGATAAACAGAATTTATAATATTTATGATGTGTTCTTTCTACTTCCTTCTCAGCTAAATTTAAGTTTTAAACGTGAGCATGTTGTCTCTTATTATTTATTTTTTTCTTTAAGGTTTTCCCAAACAGAATAATGATTTATTTTTTGTCATTCCGACTCGGGCCAATGCAATAGGGGGTTTCATTCTTACAAGAAAAGTGTGTAGTTTTAGCAAAATGTTATTTTTTATTATTTATTTTGAGGAGAAATCCATAAAGATCAAATGTAAGAAAACTTATTTGGCTGTAGACTACAACATTCATTAAAACTTGACACATGGCCCACTGAGATACACTCACAGACCCACCATAATGTGTGGTCTCATATTAAACGTACTCCTCACATTGTTTGCCTGCCTCCTGAGACACTTCCTATACAGTTATTTTTATTTATTTTGTATTTACACGTCATAAACGTATGCTTATGAATCATTTATGTTTTTGTGGTATTTTAAAATCAATAGCAGCCAAATAATATCCTCTGGTACCAACAAGTGAGTTACATCATTTTTACTAAAATATATAATTCGGCTGATATGTCAAGAATCATCTTCTAGATACTTAGAAGAACTAGACAGAAATGACTATTTGCACTAGGTGTAAATAGTGTCTGCAACACAGCACGGCTATTTTACCTCCAATTATTGCCTCCCATCCTGTGAAATATGGGATCGTCCCATATTTAAAGATTAAATTAGATATAAAGATTAAATCGTATCAAATCAATAGAGGATGTGATTTGTCCAGTATTTAAGCTGGTCCGATGGCATCAAGGCAAAATAGTTTAAGATCGGTTATTATACCTAATTAATAAACTTTGATATTCCTTGTAAATTTAGCCTACAGTGGAGAAGGGATCATCTGAAAAGTCCACACATTGAGCAAAATGTGGAGGGTGTGATAAGGGACCATCTGAAAATATCAGACAGAAGTCATTGCTTTAATGCAGGTAACCATGGTGTTACTACAGTAATATGGTGCTAATATAGTAACTATGTTTAATTTTGTGGTTACTGGGAATTTACTACAACATACCATGGTGATACTATGGTCACTGTGGTTAAACCATGGTTATTTTTTTGTAAAGGAAGGTTAGGGTTAGGTTTAGGGTTAAGGGTTTGTTTAGGATATCTGTGAGATTGTAAGTAAACACAATAAATAAACATGATATAGTGATGCACTATACTGTATGCCAGTATTTAATTAGGAGTTTAAATAGTATCTAACACAGTGCAAAAAGCTTATTCCATTCTTTAATGAAATACTGTTAAAAACAAATGTTAAAGATTAAATCTTCTAATTTCGTTCTTATGGTTGCTACCAGTGACAGTGTAAGCATCTGTTATTCATGTTAATCTATTAACCACCAACCAAGGAATAAAATAAAGATGTTTGTAATTTCAAAGGCATTAAAACTTTAGACAGCTAAAGAAAAATACTTAACATCTAAAACTCATTTTCAGTTTATTAGGGGTCAAGCCCCGAAGGGTCGCTTTTGAGTCTATGGCAGCCCATAGAACTGCTTGTGGGAAAGTTATGAAATTTGGCACACAAATAGAGTACAGTCTGATGTGTCACCACAGTAAATTTGGCATCTCCATCTCAAACCCTCTAGTGCCACCAACTGCCCAAACTTGCACTTTTGAACCGTAAGTCCTAGAAACAAAAATATTTTTTTCCTCTGATTCTATGGCTCACGGCGATTAGGTTGCACCCTTTGACGTCATTTTCGTTTTGCCATTTTTAATTTTCTGAAATACATACGTTTTTTAACTTGTCCTAGGCCATTTGTCCGATTTGCTCGAAAATTGGCCTGAATCATCTAGACGCACTCCCGATAAAAAGTTATTCACTGACTTTTGATAAACTATACCGTGTTCGAATGGCACTTCAACGAATTTGACAAAGAATGTGCAAAATTTAACTTGAGGCAACACTTTGAGGGATTGGGACGCAACCTGGTACATGTCATCATCATTAGGCCCTGAGCTTACCTGCAGCATTTTGATGCACTGTCCCCTACTGGTCAGGAGATAGATAAAAAAATATTTTTTGGGCTTATAACATTTGAACACTTTTGCTGAAATATAATGAAAATTGTCTCTTTAGATCAAGTGCTACATACTGAGTTGAATGATACCACATTTTCCTATGTCGGACATTTTTTAATTAATCGTAAAATGCTGTATTTACCAATGACATGGCGTATACGAAACTTGGTATGTGTATTTGCCATCATGCTCTGAAAAAGTTTCAGGAAAGCGCCACCTTGTGGTCAATATATATAATGCTGTTTCTATAAATGCTAATAGCGACTGAATCATTTTGTCTACTGTAATGACAATGGTCTTGATAGATTCCGTGGTTCATGCCGAGAACAATGATACCAATTATGTCATGATCGAGCTAACTTCCTGTCTGCCACTTTTAAATGTTTTGAAAAGCTACTTTTTCAAACTCCTCCTTGACTGTTTCTCTGATTTGCACGAAAATTGTTCTGCATCATCTAGAGGCACTCACGACAAAGAAATATTCACATAATTTTGATAACCAATACCATTTTCGAATGACTCTTCAATTAATTCTACATTATTAAACTTTAATGAATTAATTAAACTTGAGGCTTTTTCTCCTCAATGCTTTGAGGGATTAGGATGAAACTTTGTACGTGTCATCACCATTAAGTCCCAAGGTTACCTGCAGCATTTTGGCACACTGTCCCCTACTGGTCAGAAAATAAAAAAATGCTATTTTGGCTTATAACTCTTGAACACTTTGTAGATAGTACCTCAGCAGTTTCAGAACAATGCCACAAACTGGAAAAAATTGAAATAGCAATTTTAGTTATTTTTCTAATAAATTGGGTTTTCTATGATTGAAAGTTTACTTTTTCTGACTCCTCATACGCTCTTCATCGGACTCTAACCAAAAACATATCACAAATCTTCTTTTGGTGCTCATGGTGCCAATAATTGGCTTGACCCTGGTATCGCTGCTTGCAGCTATATTTATTATTATTATTGTTGTTGTTATTATTATTCCACTTTTTATCTAGCTTCTATTTAGCTTGTTTGTGATTGAAGAAATGTAATGTATTACAATTGCCCCTGGTCTCCCCTACTTCTTTTTCAGCATATGTGTTTGACAGTTAGAGACATTAAAACAGAAAAGAAGCCTTGTATAATGGATAGGCATGAACACCAGAGACTGGTTTTACCCTCCCCCTAGAATGAGGTCTCTTGTCAACACTTAATCAGGGTCCTGAGTGTAGACTCACTTCAGCACTACCCTTCTTACTCATGCTGGAAGGAGACTCATGCAGGCCACGCCAGAGAATAAGACCTTAACACATGTAATCTATAATATAATAATGTTAACAATACATTGAACAGTTATAATATTCACAAGCAGCATTCAGGTATATTATCTGTGGTGTGTAGAACATCAAGTCCAATATAAAATTGCCGCTATAACAGATGTTTCTCAGTATTACATATTTCTTTGTTGTGATTGGTGAAATTGGTTTACCTTAAGTATTCTTCATGGGCCTGTGTTGGTCATATATGAAGGGTTTGTTGTGTTGACATTTCATAGAGTGGTGGCATTTACACAGAACTGTTGAGTCACTTTAGAAACATTGAGTTCTTTAAAAGTTATGCTGTTCTCAAGCACAGGTACAGTGAAGTTAAAACAGTAAACAAGAGGTTGTTCCATTTATATGAACAACCCCAGGTGGTCACAAGGTCTGAATTTTATTGGCTAATGGCGCATAAGGGATACCCAATAAGGAGCTACATCATGGGGTCCTTATAAGCATCTTCTTGCCACCAACTTCTTAGATTGTTTTTAGAAGTGTACGATTTGTCTCAGCCCATGTTGTTCTAGTGACTCATGCTGAAGCAAGGGTTATGTTCTATTTTTTGAGTGGCAACATGTTAGGATGTCTTTGGAAACAGCATGACATAAACTAGCATTTTCCTATGTGAATTCACGCATTGTGATGGACAGAGGATGACAGTGCCCCTCATGGAGGCTCACCCCTTCTTCCCAAGGGCAGCACATCCCCCTCACTCCAGTTCTGCTGCCTCTGATATAGCAGAGCCTTGAGTATCCAGTTCTTTACTGAAGAAGATGGAGAGAGGACAGACACTGGATTGGTGGATTCATTGCAGGAACGATGGAGAAGTTAGACCCCTGTTTTCATATTTTCTTATATTGGGTTTTTCTGAAAGAGACAGTGACATGAATTAGGCATTTTGGGGTGCTGCCCCCGACTTCTCTTTCTTTCTGACCTGTGTGGGAGCATTGTTTTGCAGCAGGTGAGTTGCTGCTCTTACTTCGTTTCACTGGAGTGTCATTGTGTTTGGAAGGCCAAATGCGTCATAATGCCCCACTTCTTGAAAAAAACAATTTTGATATAGAGGTTACACTGTAATAAGCACCACAGATTGTCACCCCACTGCACATGGTGGGGCTCTTATGTTGGTATATAATAATAACAATAAAAAAACAGCATCGGTGCACTCTTGTTCAGCATCATATAAGCAGTCTTGGTAAGAAACACAGGCAATGTTAACAGGTTCTCTGCCTCCGAGAAAATTTGGGCCGTTGAACTCTCCCCCTTCTTCGTCAAACACACAAAAGCTTCAAAATTGGATCAGCACTGGTTTTTCAGCCAGTCCAAACAAACCTGATGTGTTTGTGAAGCGGAGGACATCCCACTCATCTTATACAGCTGGATCATTCAAATGATTCAGTCTCTATTATTTTTTTCCTTCATGCACCGTCATTAAAAATTCACCCTTTGGTATGTTTGAACACTTCCACCTCATAATCAGACTTAATTAGTCTGCCCACATGACTCAAGCAGGGGAACGAGAATAAAGAGTTCAAAACCCAAGGCTTGCCTCTGCCCCCATGGTCAAGTGCCTTGAGGTATATGAACACTATGCAATGTTCAATATCACACTGTCCCCCATTACACATGCAAAAGGCCATTATGAGGAGTCAGTCAGTTGAAATGCTGGGAAGTTAATTCAAATTTGGGTTCTCCTGCTGTAAATACATTTTGACAGTATCAAAATGGGTAAATACATTTTGACAGCATCAAAATGGGTAATGTCATTTAATTCAAGTGACATACAAATACATATGTCTCAAATCCAGCTGAGGGATTAGTTTGTGATGATAGATTTGAGGGATGCGTAATTTCACATTCACTTTGCGTCCATTTGTCTTTTTTGAAACAAAATGTACCAATTTTGCATCCTTGCGTTCCATGCCTTGTTACCAAGACAAATTACTCAGTTGCTAGGAGTGTAGCTAGATTTGCAGATGATGCAGGCACACCTGCTTCAGACATTATGCAAGTGCCTTACAATGTTTAAGGAGGAGTGTGCTCTCCCTGCAAGAACATTTCATAGCCTGTTGAGGCTTATAATTGTGGGGTCTACTATCATTCCCTGGGCCTGTTGCACATGAGGCATTTTCAGTGCTGGATGAAATCCAAAAAGGAACCTTACCTGCTGAGGCATGTGTGTCCCTTCAAAGTCCACAGATGCCTCGTCCGTGAGTTGGGCACTGTATATTAAGGTCATCCAGCCTACGGGTTTTGCCTCTAAAATAGCATATATATTGTCTGGAAATGTTGCCATGGTGTATTATATCAATCATTAGGGAGGAGTATACTCTTGTGCCATGCTGACGTTGGCACACCTCACTGTCTTGTGTGCGTGTCACAGTATATTGTCTTTTCGAGCTGAACACGTGCCAGGTATTCTGAATCTGTGGGCAGATCTCTTGTCCAGGCATGGTCTGAGACCCAGGTAATGGACATTACACCCTCAGACTGTGAAACAGATAAGCAGACGTGGACCTGTTCGCCTCAATCACATTGTCCCCTGTGGTTTTCCCTCTTGCCCTTGGCCCCTCTGCACATCGATGCTTTAGCGCATCAGTGGCCGAAGGAGTACCTGTATGCAATTCCACCAATCAATCTGCTTCACCCCCAAATGGATGTTACCCTATGTTTCCACTGGCATGGAAAAACTCAGCTGAACACCACACAAAATGCCACAGAGCTGGTCCTTAGGGGTGTCTTTGTAATATGCAAAGCCAATGTGTATTTATGCTGAGACCTACACTTCTTGTTTTCAGTGAATGAGCAATAATATAATTTTATTTATGCACAATTACAGTTGGAAAGATTCCAGCTTCATTTCTGAATGCCCACAATATACAAACAGTGTTGATTTATCACACGATTATTTACCCAGTCTCAGTATTGCCACAATAAATGTGTGGAATTATCATCTGAAGTCTTTTTGAAGTCAGAAATATACATGATGATGTGATTAAAGCACTGAGTCCAGCATCTAATATTAATATAAATCTAATAGTAAACGCATATTTTAAGTGCTTATAACAGACGTCACTGCTTTCAGCTCACAGTGATTGGCTGGTGCCCAACATTTTTTGTTCCTCATTTGCATAAAGCAGAGAAATGTAAACTTTTTCAATGCCCTTGGCTGCTCCCCATGCTTGCTCCACGCCACTGTCAGTCCCACAATGCACCTTGTGAGCGTAGTGCTTTATTTCCATAGGAATACATTGAAAAAACGAGCCCACCTTCGTTTGCCATGCGCCAGTGGAAATGTACGGTTACTGTATCTGTTTGGCCACTCAACAGATTGCTGTCTTGATTGATGGTTTATCTTCCTTTTTGGTTGAAACAATTTTGAATGCTAGAGCCCAATCTACTAGAAGGCTGTGGCAGGGCGGAGGGCGGGGCTGGGGCGTGATTATACACACCCGGTCCCTTATCAGGCTTAGCCGCCGAGAGGGATAAAGGCCAATTGCGGGCGGTGGTGCGGGAGAGAGAGATCGTTTACAGACATGGTCTATTAAACTATTATTTATATTGCCAAGCCAGTTCTTGCCTCCTCCTTTCCATCGAACTGCTTTACAAAGGCTATGCATGCTTAAGTTAAACTTTTTTGCCTCTTGATTTTCGGCTTGATCTGAGGACATAATTCACATTGTCTTAATGGCTTCAGTGCTCAAAATGTTACCAGAACGTTTTTGGGACAGGGTTGCCCTGGCAACACTTAAAGTTTAAGTCTCTGTTTGTATCCATTCATGGGATTTGTGGTGTTAGAGGCACACTTGGGTTCTCCATGTGAGCCCTTGGCATCAGTTCCTGATAAGTTTCTGACTCATAAATCTGCCCTGTTTCTGGAATTGGCATAGTTTAAGAGGGTTGGTGATTTACATGACCTATTGATCAGTCCATCGTGTATGTGATCAGGTTATCAAGGGTAGATTTGAGACCTTGCTTGGGTTATTTACCCAAGGTCGTAACTACCCCATTCTGCCTGAAGGTTATTAATTTGCAATCCTTCTCTCCTCTCCTATTTAAGTCGACTGAGAGCGATAGGTTGATAATGTTGTGCCCTGTTAGAACTTAGCAAGTCTATGTTTAATGCACTAGCCAGTGGTGTGAGTCAGAAAGCTGTTTGTATGTTTGGTTGCCGCAACAGAGGGTTTTCGGTTACAAAGTATCATAGGTTTGTGGATTCAATTTCGATTGTTTATGAGATATGCACTTTGCCTTTGCTTTTGAGTATACTGAAAACAACCTATGGTATTAAGACCTAATATACTGTAGACTTTGTGGCAATTTGGGGCTTACATACACAGTGATTGAAGCAGACATGAGACATGTTTTCCTTTTGAGATACAATGTTCTGCATTGATTTGTTTTTTGTATTTTTTAAGACCAGAAATAGTTGTGTACTCAATTTTCTGAAGTGTATCTGTGACTAACGGGACTATTCTGCAATTGCCTAAAGTATTATATTGCTCTACAAAGGTAGATACTTTTCTATCAGGCATTAAAAAACTAAATAAAGGCTGAGCTTATAAATTTACTTTACCATCTCTACTTCCCTGTTAATTTATTATTCAATTTAACAATCTCTACATCAGCGGTCTGTTTTAATATATAAAAAAAAATTTAAATTTATAGAATTTTTTATGTTTGTCGCAAAGCAGACAGGTTTACTTATTTTTTTCTAAAATATTACCTGTTTACATGCTAAAAGTGGCATGATAAGGGTCTCCTGGATGGTTTGACTTACAGCACACAACTGAATAACACAGGCTGCATGACTATGATAAATGATTACTGCAAGAGTTAGATTAACATACAGGTGCGAAGGGACTTCAACATTTCTAAATTGCACAAATCAAAAATACATATACATATTTGTCTCTTGGCTTGCTTTTGCTTGCATGTCAATGATGCTGAAATCTACTTTTATATCTACTTTTATATTTAATTTAATCACTGAGAAGGTTTACCTGCAAAGTAGCACCAAACATCACAAGCAGCCTCAAGAATGGACACAGAGTAGCCTAATACAATTTTTCCTTGAGCAGATATTGCTACGTTTGTTCAAAGGGGAAAGCGAGAGACAGAAAAAGTGCACTCGCTTGCATGGTTGCCAGATTGCACAAAATAAATATAACATTAAGCAGAATATTTCCAATTTGTGCAAGTATAAATCTCAAACTGTGTGTGTTTCGTGTGTTTACAACCCTGAGCATGGTAAACACTTGTGGAGACGCGTTAGGTCCCAATACATGTTAACTGAAATATCCAATAAAAAAAAAAAAAGCTTTGACGATAAATGAGCCGCAGGCCACATTAAAACATGTGGAGGGCCTGATCTGGCCCGGGGGCTGTATATTGTCCATGTCTGTTTTAGATGCTCCCATTGATTTTCAGTGTGATAATGCACAGTGAATCTATTATTTCTAGGATAAATTAGTCGCATTGTCCTCGTTGGATTACGATCTGTTTAACAGTGTGCTGTTTTGTGATAAAGCTGTATTATAATTTTTTTATGGAATATCGGATGAAACTACAGATATTACTCTTTTGACACAAACAGGCTTCAATGTAAAAACCTAGTTAAGTTTCTTTCCAGATGTTGTTTTGTTGGCATTTCTCCAAAGACAAACTTCACTGAAATCGGTACCATGCTGTTTTGTATGTGACACTGTGTGTTGAACGTTTAACCCTTTAATGACAACCCAAAGTAGCCGGAACTGAGATCAAGGAAATTTAATTAAGCATAGTGTAGACAAAACCCACATGTAAGTGCATGAGGACGCTGGGTCGCACAAGGTTAAGAGAGATGGGGGAGTGACTTAATTGCATCACAGAGTTTACTGTGCTCACAGCTGATTGGTTCAATATCTGTTAGTGATCTGTAACACAGAACAAAACCTGCTATGAAGCAGATTAGCCATGGAGCATAAATTACTATGGCAGTTAAGACCGACTGACTTTCATGGTACCCAAAAGCAAACTCAACTAAAACTTATCTGGCTGACCACCTACAGTGCATCCGGAAAGTATTCACAACGCTTTACTTTTTCCAAATGTTTTTATGTTACAGCATTACTCCAAAATTGATAAAATTCATTATTTTCCTCAAAATTCTACAAACAATACCCCATAATGACAACGTTAAAGAAGTTTGTTTGAAATGTTTGCAAATTTATTAAAAAGAAAAAAAAGAAAAAAATCACATGTACATAATTAGTCACAGCCTTTGCCATGACACTCAAAATTGAGCTCAGGTGCACCCTGTTTCCACTGATCATCCTTGAGATGTTTCTACAACTTGATTGGAGTCCACCTGTGGTAAATTCAGTTGATTGGACATGATTTGGTAAGGCACACACCTGTCTATATAAGGTCCCACAGTTAACAGTGCATGTCAGAGCACAAACCAAGCCATGAAGTCCAAGGAATTGTCTGTAAACCTTCGAGACAGGATTGTATCGAGGCACAGATCTGGGAAATGGTACAAAAATATTTCTGCAGCATTGAAGGTCCCAATGAGCACAGTGGCCTCCATCATCCATAAATGGAAGAAGTTTGGAACCACCAGGACTCTTCCTAGAGCTGGCCGCCCCGCCAAACTGAGCGATCGGGCGTGAAGGGCCTTAGTCAGGGAGGTGACCAAGAACCTGATGGTCTTTCTGACAGAGCTCCAGCATTTCTCTGTGAAGAGAGGAGAACCTTCCAAAAGAACAACCATCTCTGCAGGACTCCACCAATCAGGACTGTATTATAGAGTGGCCAGACGGAAGCCACTCCTCAGTAAAAGGCACACGACAGGAGTCTGGAGTCAGTGCCAAAAGTCACCTGAAGGACTCTCAGACCATGAGACACAAAATTCTCTGGTCTGATGAAACAAAGATTGAACACTTTGGCCTGAATGGCAAGTGTCATGTCTGGAGGAAACCAGGCACCGCTCATCACCTGGACAACACCGTCCCTACAGTGAAGCATGTTGGTGGCAGCATCATGCTGTGGGGATGTTTTTCAGCTGCAGTAACTGGGAGACTAGTCAGGATCTAGGGAAAGATGAATGCAGCAATGTACAGAGACATCCTTGATGAAAACCTGCTCCAGGGCACTCTAGACCTCAGACTGGGGCGAAGGTTCATCTTCCAACAGGACAACGAGCCTAAGCACACAGACAAGATAACAAAGGAGTGGCTATGGGACAACTCTGTGAATGTCCTTGAGTGGCCCAGCCAGAGCCCAGACTTGAACCCGATTGAACATCTCTGGAGAAATCTGAAAATAGCTGTGCACTGACGCTCCTCATCCAACCTGATGGAGCTTGAGAGGTCCTGCAAAGAAGAATTTGAGAAACTGCCCTAAAATAGGTGTGCCAAGCTTGTAGCATCATACACAAAAAGACCTGAGGCTGTAATTCGTGCCAAAGGTGCTTCAACAAAGTATTGAGCAAAGGCTGTGAATACTTATGTACATGTGATTTTAATACATTAGCAAAGATTTCAAACAAATTTCTTTCACGTTGTCATTATGGGGTATTGTTTGTAGAATTTTGAGTAAAATGATTTAATCAATTTTGGAATAAGGCTGTAACATAACAAAATGTGGAAAAAGTGAAGCGCTGTGAATACTTTCTGGATGCACTGTATACTGGCTTCATGGTACAGACATGCCTCTGAAGCAATCTGCAGTAATTATCAGTACAGAGTGAAAACTCTGACCACAAAGTCAGAGTCTTCTCTGTAGTCTTCAGAACATGCACAATTAGTTTCTACATTCATCTTCATATATATATATATATATATATATATATATATATATATATACAGTACTGTGCAAAAGTCTTAGGCACATTCAGCTTTAGTGTGTCAATAGGAAATATAAAAGTTAGACTCCCAAATATTACTTTTGCAAATAGAAAGATTAGAACGGAACTAGATTAAAAAGTTTGAGTACAAACTTTCGGTTGGCTTGAGGTAGGGATAAGATCCGGTGGTGGCTCAATGGTTAAGTTCAGGGTTACCACTTGAAGGTCGGGGGTTGAAGCCCCAGCACCACCAAGATCTTAATCTTAAAAGGATAAATAGAAAGAAGAGATGCAGATACAAATATTATAAATAAATATAGATATAATTAATTAATAAATAAATAAATAAATATAGATATAATTATTGTATATACTTATCAATATTGTAAATGCAGTCTTTTAAATAAATTTGATTGAATTTCATAGAAATAAAGATTTAATAGAGTGGCCCTCTGCATTTTAAGAGACAGATAGAAATAGAGATTTCTCAAGCCAACTTAATTACAGAGATTACATAAAGAGACAGAAGCAATTGAGACAGCCTAAATAGATAGAATAACTGTGGCGAATTCTCCAAGAAGCTTGAAGCATCCTATTGACCAACAACTTAGAAAAACTCCAGGTGTACCTAGGAGAATTGTCGCTGTTTTAAAGGCAAAGGTGGTCACACCAAATATTGATTTAGCATTTTATGTTTGCTGGACTTTGTATGACATTAAGTGAAAATGAAAACTATATATGTCATTATTTTTGAAGACATCGTCACTATGCAAAATTTTTCACGAGTGCCTAAAACTTTTGCACAGTACTGTATATATACAATGGTGGCCAAAAGTTTGGAATAATGGACAGATTTTTGGTAATAAAATTGGTACTTTAATTCACCAAAGTGGCATTTAACTGATCACATATTATAGTCAGGACATTACTGACGTAAAAACAAAAACAGCACAATCACTATTTTAATATTTTTTAAATATAAAATCTAGAAAGGCCCCATTTCCAGCAGCCATCACTCCAACATCTTATCCTTGAGTAATCATGCTAAATTGCTATTTTGGTAAGAAAATCACTTGCCATTATATCAAACACTGCTGAAAGCTAATTCGTTCATTAAATGAAGCTCAACACTATGTTTGTTTTTGTGTTTCCACAGTATGCAATAGACTGGCATGTTTTAAGGTCAATTAAAAAGAAAAAGCCTTCTCTGTAAACTCATCAGGCAATCATTTGTTTTGAGGAATACAAAGGTCTACAATACAATCTTCAAAGAACAAATGACAACTGGCTCAAACAAGGATAGAAAGAGATGTACAAGGCCAGATGTACAACTAAACAAGTGGATAAGTACATCAGAAACTCTTGGTTGAGAAATAGATGCCTCAAATGTTGACATCATTCATTGAATTCTACCTGCTCAACACCAGTTTAATGTACAACAGTAAAGAGAAGACTTATGGATGCAGGCATTATGGGAAGAATAGCAAAGAAAAAGCCACTTTTGAAACAGAAAAACAAAAAGAAAATGTTAGAGTGGGCAAAGAAACACAGACATTGGACAAAAGATAATTGGAAAAGAGTGTTATGGATCTTAACCCTCTGGGGTTGACGGATGCACCGGCGCGTCCTGCTGGATTTTTCATTCACTTTTTTGCGCGTTTGATTGACAGCACGATACACAAGTCAGAAAACTCCTGGATAGTGACGAAGAGTTCAAATTTTCCTCAGAAGAAGGTGGGACTCCGATGAATGATTGTATTTTGAATAGAGACTTGATTCAGGCCGAGAATACAATTTCGGACGAGTAAGTAATTTAGTTTTAATTAGTTGATATGCTATTTTATATAAACATGTACATATTTTACTAGTGGGACTAGGATTCAGAGTATTGACATTTGAAATATGTCCTAATAAGCAAGTTTTAGTTACATTTAAATGCTGTTTCATCTGAAACAGGTATTTCAATTTTATGCTGTATGATCAAAGTATGATATGTAATATAATATAAAAATAATATGAATGTTTATATTATATTTTAACTAGTGTTTATGCTGCCTCATCATCAACAAAGCTTGTGCTTGCAAATACACTCACCTAAAGGATTATTAGGAACACATACTAATACTGTGTTTGACCCCCTTTCGCCTTCAGAACTGCCTTAATTCTACGTGGCATTGATTCAACAAGGTGCTGAAAGCATTCTTTAGAAATGTTGGCCAATATTGATAGGATAGCATCTTGCAGTTGATGGAGATTTGTGGGATGCACATCCAGGGCACGAAGCTCCCGTTCCACCACATCCCAAAGATGCTCTATTGGGTTGAGATCTGGTGACTGTGGGGGCCATTTTAGTACAGTGAACTCATTGTCATGTTCAAGAAACCAATTTGAAATGATTCGAGCTTTGTGACATGGTGCATTATCCTGCTGGAAGTAGCCATCAGAGGATGGGTACATGGTGGCCATAAAGGGATGGACATGGTCAGAAACAATGCTCAGGTAGGCCGTGGCATTTAAACGATGCCCAATTGGCACTAAGGGGCCTAAAGTGTGTCAAGAAAACATCCCCCACACCATTACACCACCACCACCAGCCTGCACAGTGGTAACAAGGCATGATGGATCCATGTTCTCATTCTGTTTACGCCAAATTCTGACTCGAGCATCTGAATGTCTCAACAGAAATCGAGACTCATCAGACCAGGCAACATTTTTCCAGTCTTCAACTGTCCAATTTTGGTGAGCTCTTGCAAATTGTAGCCTCTTTTTCCTATTTGTAGTGGAGATGAGTGGTACCCGGTGGGGTCTTCTGCTGTTGTAGCCCATCCGCCTCAAGGTTGTGCGTGTCGTGGCTTCACAAATGCTTTGCTGCATACCTCGGTTGTAACGAGTGGTTATTTTAGGCAAAGTTGCTCTTCTATCAGCTTGAATCAGTCGGCCCATTCTCCTCTGACCTCTAGCATCAACAAGGCATTTTCAGCCCACAGGACTGCCGCATACTGGATGTTTTTCCCTTTTCACACCATTCTTTGTAAACCCTAGAAATGGTTGTGCGTGAAAATCCCAGTAACTGAGCAGATTGTGAAATACTCAGACCGGCCCGTCTGGCACCAACAACCATGCCACGCTCAAAATTGCTTAAATCACCTTTCTTTCCCATTCTGACATTCAGTTTGGAGTTCAGGAGATTGTCTTGACCAGGACCACACCCCTAAATGCATTGAAGCAACTGCCATGTGATTGGTTGATTAGATAATTGCATTAATAATCCTTTAGGGGAGTGTATGTGTTCAGGTTAAATTAGTAAAACGCACTCAGCATATTATAATGATTTCTGAAGTATCATGTGACACTGAAGACTGCAATAATGTTGCTGAAAATTAAGCTTTGATCACAAATTGCATTTTACAATATATTCAAATAGAAAACTGTTCTTTTAAATTGTAAAAATAGTTCACAATATCACTATTTTTACTGTATTTTGGATGAAATAAATGCAGTCTTGGTGAGCAGAAGAGACATCTTTTAAACGGTAGTGTAGGTCTAAAATTAAGTAAAGTCTTTATGTAAACAAAATGTATAGTCAGATTACTTCTTTTAACTTAAAACTTGTTTTTGATCATTATGGCTCCTCACATTCACTCTCTTTCTGTCACATTCCTCATTGATAGGCCCAGGGGATGGGTCTTTTGTCTCCTCAGGTGTGAATTACAATCTATATTCATGATAGTTCATGCCTCCTCGCATATGACCTTTCTAACACTAAAAGTGTCTTACAAAAGTTAAACTACTATATTGTTTTGTATGAATGAGTGATCAGGGTGGTTTTCACATCATTTTGTAGAAAAAACTCTAGAATACAAGATGCAGTTCTCAAAAGGCTTGTGGAAAAATGTTTAGTATGTGTTATATGACCGTATTTCAATAACTTAAAACTTTAGTTTTTTCAAAAACCATGCATAAACATTATTTTCTCAAAAATACAAACATGTACATACATGTTGCTCACATATTATTGTAGCCCAGTTTGTGCTGAATACAGTGTTATCAGACTTTAGCCATTAATGTGTTTTTAAGCAACTGAAAAAAGCACAAATGTCAAGGCATGTCAAAACTTCTCCAGGGCCCAAAACACCCTCAGACCCCAGAGGGTTAACCCCATTGAGCTTTTGTGGGATCAGCTAGATTGTAAGGTGTGCAAAAAGTGCCCAACAAGACAACCACATCAAGCTACAGAAAGCGTGGGGTGAAATGTCACCTAAGTTTTTGGACAAACTAACAGCTAGAATGCCAAGGATCTACAAATCTGTCATTGCTGCACGTGGATGATTTTTTTTATGAGAAATCTTTGAAGCAGTTTAAGAAGTTCTGATCTTTTCAAATTGTATTGGTAATGTGACGCGTTATTAATGACCTGACTATACATTGTGATCAGTTGAATGACACTTTGTAGAATAAAGGTACCAATTTCTTTCAATAAGAGCAAAATCTGTACATTATTACAAACTTTTGGCAACCAGTTTATATGTAAAATTATTTTAAATTCCTTTATGAACATAAAATGTGTGAGTTTGAGTTACCCACCTCCGAGCATTCCGGGCATGATAATAAATCATCGGTCACGCGAACTTCGAATTTCTGTCTAGTGGCCAGGGGAAGGGAATGCCTCATCAGTCCCTTCTCTTCTTTGATGACCTCCATGCTGACTAAAGCAGACATAGACCGGCCAATGGCACGGGCCGTCTGCTTGGTCACACAGAGAGACACTTATGGCTCAACCTATGGGCATCAGAGATAAGGACAAAGTTTTCCTTCTTGATGCCCCGGTTTCGCCTTCTGGCTTATTTGGGGATGCTATGAATTTAGTTATCACCAGGTTCCTGGAGACGAAAAATCATGGAGGAAGCATTCGGGCAGTTTCTTCCTCGCCGCACTCAGGGGGCGGGGCCATCGGCCACCCAGACCCGCCCCGGTCCTGCTAGAGGGAAGGTTCAGAAACAAAGCATGGCAATTCGTGCTCCCCCTCGTAAAGACTGGGGACATGCTCGTCGCCCTCAGCAGCCCCCAAAGCAAAACCTCAGGGGAGTAATTTCTAAAAAGGAAAAAACACTGATGGTCTTGCACCCAGCCTTGTGGGGGTAGCCCCTGTCGGGACGGGGCATGTGTATCATCCACTTCGACCCTCCTGGTACCCCCACGAAACCTCTCCATTCCTGCCGCCTCTGGTGTCTCGGGAGTTAGAGATTTCCGGCGAAATGTTGGGTGTACCGCTGCTTCCTGCCTTAGTCCAGGATGTGGAACACTCGACATTCCCTCAACAGGAAGTGTCTAAATTAATACCCATCTCAGAGAACCTGGCAGCGTGGAAACTTCTGCCTGGTATTTATATGTCCTGCATGTAGGCATGTCTATTGTGGAAAGAACTGCAAAATCTCTTTGTCAAAGGGGCCATAGAACATGTTCCCCTTCCAGAGAAAGAGTCAGGTTTTTCAGCAAATACTTCCTGGTTCCCAAGAAAGGTGGGGGGTTGCGTCCGATCTTAGATCCTCAAGGCTTGAATCACTCAGTCAGGGCATTCAAGTTCAAGATGCTAACAATCAAGACGGTCGTGTCACAAATCCAACATCACGATTGGCTGGTCAAGATCTATATCATGGACGCATACTTTCATATAGAAATTTTTCCACAGCACAGGAACTTCCTGAGGTTCGCTTTTGGGGTGAAGCCTTCCAATATCGGGTTCTTCCATTCGGCCTAGCCCTATCACCCCGCACATTCAAATCAATCAAATCAAATCACTTTATTGTCACACTACCATGTACACAAGTGCAACAGTAGGTGAAATTCTTGTGTGCAGTTCCGAGCAACATAGCAGTCATGACAGTGACGAGACATATACCAATTACAATAAACAACATACACAACAACAATTTACATATCAAATGTACACATACTTACACAACACAATAATTATATACAATGCACAGTAAACAATACACAATATAGAATACACAATATACAATAAGTGGGAGTATATGAAATATATATAAGTAGTTGAATTGAGGAGAATATGTTGACAGTCCAGTGTGAGATTTAGATTAATAAAGTGCAGTGCTAATTATTGATCCTGATAGATCAAGTGTTCAACAGTCTGACTGTTTGGGGGAAGAAGCTGTCATGTAGTCGGCTGGTGCGGGTCCTGATGCTGCGAAACCGCCTGCCTGATGGTAGCAGTGAGAACAGACCATGACTCGGGTGGCTGGAGTCTCTGATGATCCTCCGAGCTTTTTTCACACACCGCCTTGTGTATATGTCCTGGAGGGAGGGAAGCTCATCTCTGATGATGTTTCTGGCAGTTCGCACCACCCTTTGCAGGGCTTTGCAGTTGTGGGCGGTGCTATTGCCGTACCAGGCGGTGATGCAGCCAGTCAGGATGCTCTCTACAGTGCTGGTGTAGAACCATGTGAGGATGTGTTGGTTCATTCCAAACTTCCTCAGCCATCTCAGGAAGAAGAGGCGCTGGTGAGCCTTCTTCACAACAGCCTCAGTGTGGACGGACCATGTGAATTCCTCAGTAATGTGGACACCGAGGAACTTGAAACTGCTGACTCTCTCTACCGGTGCTCCATTAATGGTGATGGGGCTGTGTACTCTGTCTTTTCTCCTGAAGTCCACTACAAGCTCCTTGGTTTTACTGACGTTGAGGGAGAGGTTGTGCTCCTGACACCAGCGTGTCAGAGTGTGCACCTCCTCTCTGTAGGCTCTTTCATCATTGTCAGTGATCAGACCTACCACCGTCGTATCGTCAGCAAACTTAATGATGGTATTGGAGCTATGTGTTGCCACACAGTCATGCGTGTATAGGGAATACAGGAGAGGGCTAAGAACACAGCCCTGCGGGGCTCCAGTGTTGAGGGTCAGTGATGAGGAGGTGTTGCTTCCCATTCTAACCACCTGACAGGAAATCCAGGATCCAGCTGCACAGTGAGCTGTTTAAGCCCAGAGCCCGGAGTTTCATATCAAGCTTGGAGGGCACTATGGTGTTGAATGCTGAGCTGTAGTCTACAAACAGCATTCTCACATATGTGTTCCTTTTTTCCAGATGGGAGAGAGCAGTGTGTAGTGTAGATGCAATGGCATCATCAGTGGAGCGGTTGTTACGGTAGGCAAACTGCAATGGGTCCAAAGAGGGGGGCAGAACAGAGCAGATGTAATCTCTGATTAACCTTTCAAAGCATTTGCTGATGATGGGGGTCAGAGCAACAGGACGCCAGTCATTTAAGCAAGTGATTGTGGCTTGCTTCGGTACAGGCACAGGGGTTGATGTTTTGAAGCATGTGGGGACTACAGACAGGGAGAGGGACAGATTGAAAATGTCCGTAAAAACACCAGCCAGTTGATTCGCGCACGCTCTGATGACGTGGCCCGGAATGCCGTCTGGACCCGCGGCTTTACGGATGTTCACCCGTCGGAAGGATCGGGTTACATCTACAACAGAGACGGAGAGTGAACCAACCTCTGTAGCGTCAGCCGCGAATACTCTCTCCGCGAGGGTGGTGTTATTGGAGTCAGTGGTGTTGAACTGACCTTCAAGCTTGTGCCTGTACTGGCGTTTGGCTGCACTGATGGTGTTACGGAGGGCATAACTGGCTTGTTTACGCTCCTCTGTGTTAGGAGAATTAAAAGCGGAGGTCCGCAGATTGAGTGCCGCGCGAACATCGCCGATAACCCATGGTTTCTGGTTGGGGTATATCCGTATTGTTTTGGTCGGAACAACATCCTCTACGCACTTCCTGATGAAACACGTTACGCTGTCAGCGTAAACCTCGATGTCGTCATCAGAGGCAGACCGGAACATCTCCCAGTCCACGTGATCAAAACAGTCTTGTAGCGCAGAGTCTGATTGGTCCGACCAGCACTGGATGCATGGATTCACGAAATGCATGGATGCAGCACTGGCTCCTTTGCGACTCCGGGGCATCCTCATTCTGAATTACATAGACAACTGGCTGATACTAGCACAGTCACAAGAACTGGCAGTTCTTAAGAGGGATATTGTCTTAGCTCATCTGGTTTCTCTGTGTCTGAGACTCAAAGTCAAAAAGAGTGTTCTCTCTCCCACCCAGGGAAATACCTATCTGGGGGTTATATGTAATTCGATCACGATGCGAGCACAATTGTCTCCCACTCGAATCATGTCCATTCAGAACACCATGAGCAAAGTCAGGCTAGGTCAAGGTTGCACTGTTCGTCAGTATCAACGAATACTAGATCTCATGGCGTCTGTGTCCACGGTGATCCCTTTGAGCCTTCTGCACATGAGACCGTTTCAGTTGTGGCTCAAAGCCAGGGGATTTCATCCAAGGGCCAATCCCCTGAAGGGTACCAACTGAGCGACACTGGGCTTTCATCTGAAGTTATAGAGACCATACTAAGTGCTAGGGCTCCCTCTACTTGGAACAAATCTGGGTGAGATTTTACAGGGCAGAAGTGGACCTCTTCGCCTCTCAACAAACAGCGCAATGTCCCCTCTACTTCTCTCTGAGTCACCCTGCCCCCCCTGGGGCTGGACGCGATGGCGCATACATGGCCCAGAATGCGCCTGTATGCGTTTCCCTCTACTAGAAGTTACACCAATAAATAGGATGTCTTTGAAAGATGGTGCAGTGCACATAATGCAGATCCAGTTAACTGTCAGATTGCTTCAGTTCTGGAATTTCTGCAGGAAAAATTGTCAGCAGGCACATGCCCCGCCACTTTCAGGGTTTATGTGGCCGCCATTTCGGCTTACCACACCTTGATTGACGAGGTGCTATTGGGGAGACATCCTCTACTCGCTCGCTTCATTCGTGGAGCTATGCGACTGAGGCCTCCTGCTAGGACCAATTTCCCTTCATGGGACTTAGCAATAGTCCTTGAGGGTCTGGTTGAGACCCCCTTTGAACCTCTAGAGTCAGTGTCTGATAAATTTCTGACTCTCGAGATGGTTTTTCTTATGGCAATCACCTCTCTAAAAAGAGTTGGGGATCTACAGGCTCTGTCTGTTTTGCCAGCCTGCTTAGATTTTGCCCCAGGAATGGCTAAAGCAATTTTGCACCCTCACCCAGACTACCTGCCTAAGGTTCCTTTCTCAACTTTACATCCGGTCACTCTCGAAGCCTTCTGCTCCCCGTCGTTTACAACGCCGGAGCAGGAAAGACTTCACAGACTTTGTCCAGTCCGTGCCCTTCAGACTTATGTTCACCGCACTAGCCAGTGGCTTAAGTCAGGGCAACTATTCGTTTGCCATGGGGGCCACAACAGGGGGTGGCCACCACCAAACAGACTATGCCGCATTGGGTGAGGGACGCTATTGCCCTGGCTGCTGCGCTTCACTGCTGCACTGGGATGCCCCAGGACTGCTCTTCAGACAAATACCTGACGATGCACCTGTGACGCATCTATTTATAGCCCTGTTACAGGTGCATCCAATGATGTCACCGGCAGAGGCTATACATTCCAGTCAATGTTCATTGACGTGTTGCACACATATTCACAGCTGGTCACACCTAAAGTTGTTCCCAAAGCACTAACTCAGCGCAGCATCTCATTCCAATTTTACAGGGAACAAGGGTTACAGTCAAGTAACCAGAGACGTTTTGCGAATCACGAATATAAATCGAAATCACAAGGGGGAAACGTCCAACAACACACACATTATGTCATCTCCATTGGAAGAGAAGATCCCGCTCACGTTAATGTTAATCTGTGTTTTGACTTTAAATTAATTTGATATGTTTGGCTTAAATATTATGAATGCCGTGAATGTAGTTATGTGCGATCAGTCTCCCACCTTTCCAGGAGACCTGTTTATATCAAGTTTCAAGTCAATTACACAGTTACCTTTTAAATTTAAACAAGGAATGATGTGCATATAAATACCATATGTGCTCATGAAAATGTCTAACAATAACATTTGCAAAATTAATTTAAACAGATAGTTACAGAAAAATAATTTTCTGAAGAAGATGTGAATGGTTCTTGCCTAAGCAAAACTAGAATTTTCTGGGTGATTGCTTAGGTGTTCTTAGTGCTTTTTTGCTATTTGTGTGGTTACTAGGTTGTTCTAGGTGGTTGCAGCAGTTACCAAGGTGCTCTACTCTGTGTTTTACCGTATTGCTGCAATATGTTTTTTTGCTAGTGTTTTCTGGGTGGTTGACAGTTTTTTGCTTGCTATGCTGTTGTTAAGTTGTTCTCTTAATTTGTAACACATTTCAGTGCAGTTGTTCTGGGTGGTTGATAGGTTGTTGCTATGCTTTTGCTAAGATGTTCTCTTTGTTTTCAGAATATTGCTATTAGGAATGGTAATTTTCAAATAATTGTGTGGTCCAGTACTCTTAATTGTGTGTGTGTGCATGGGCGTGCAATTGAACATGAATACTACACTTATAAGATCACATTGGCACTTGTGCTTTAAGTCCTAACGTAGACAGCACATTTACTTGCATCAGTATCCAAAAATCTCCTTCTCATATTTATATATGTTACTAAATACATGATTATGCTGAGGAATCACTTTGAGGTCGATGTTTTCTTTTCATAATGGTGCAGTAATATTGATTTTTATTGATTTATCTCATTTCTCAACATAATAGTGTTGACTCTGGCTCCTTTAAATAAGCTTCATTATTCTTTACTAAACCTTCTATTTCTCTTAAATTACACAGCAATATTTCTGCAAGTGATTCCCACTCTAAATAACAAATGCTTCTTGAGAATGTACATGTTACTGCAGCTAACCTTTAGCAAACAGGAAGAGTAAACTGTTGATGAACACCCAAACATGCATAAGTGCCAGCCTCTATCTTTTCTGTTTGGTTTTGAATAATCGTTTCTCTCTTTTGGCTCACTCAGCAGTGCATTTTCATTCACCTGTGTTGTTTTATATGATGAACTGGCGCAGACACACAGTGGCTTATTATATCAACGTTGTGGCATTTTCTGGCAAACTTAGTGTGAATACCAATGCAATAAAGACTGCTCCTGTATCTAAGGTGAATAATGTCACCCCACTGATATCAATCATAAATATTTTAAGGAAAATATTCCATGCACAAATAGGTGAGGAAATGGGATTTATCCAACAGCTTTGTTAAGGTGAATCACATTTTGCTGGCTCTGAATTTGCCAGGTGAGACAATGTCTTTACAATCCTCCTTTTCCTCTTCCTTTGTGAGGGAGAAAGAAACCCAGGCAGAGGAAATGACTGCCAGCTTATGCATTTGTATTAACTATGGATCCATTTCATGGAACTCGCTGCATATGATCGCTATGGGACACTGTCTGAGTATCACATGGTCTGAAGCCCTTATACAATCATGCCAATTTATTGGCTGATAGCGCTAATCGATGCCCCCTAGGGAGCTACGTCACGGGCTTCATAAAGTGGATCAAGTCTGTTCTTCAGTGCTCAAATTGTGTAAGCCCATGCTTGTTTCTAACGACTCAAGTAAAGCGAGGATTATTTGATGTCGTTGACACAACATCAATTTCAAAGTGTTTTTTCCAAACATTACAATGGACCGACGAGGACAACAGTGCTTCGTCGAGGCGTACAATTTCTCACCACAAGGCCTTATCCCCACTTGTTCCAGTTCTATGGCCTCCAGATTTGTAGCTCTATGTGCTGGAGCTGTTTGGGATTTTGGCTTTGTGTCTGAGAAAATAGGAGTGCAAATGGACACATAATCCTCCTCGTGTTTGTCACCCTAACCCTGTGCTAGGCGTGAGTCTTGTCAGATATGCTCTGAGGCCTAGCTCAGCAGCCATTTTCTGATGAACAATGCATGTGAGAGAACCATTAAAAAACGCTGTATGACAGAATTAGTCATTGGATGATAAGGAAACAAAATAGTCTTCTTTGTCCCTATTGTATTTTTCTGTGTTGCTCTGGGAGAATGTATATGAATAAGGTAATGGAGAAGCGGCTTTGGTTTCTCTCTCTGAATGCTGAATGAATGAACATTACATTTATATAGAGCTTTTCAGACATTACACACAAAGCGTTTTACACAGTAAACAGGGGACTCACCTCAACCACCACAAGTGTGCAGCATCAACCTGGATGATGCAACGGCAGCCATAGTGCACCAGTACGCTCACCACACACCAGCGGTGGAGAAAGTACAATTATTGAGCCAAGTAATGGATGGGGATTATTAGAAAGCTATGATTGATAAGGGCCAATGGAGGGAATTTGTCCAGGACACAGGGATTACACCCCTACTCTTTTCGAGAAGTGTCCTGGGATTTTTAATGACGACAGAGAGTCAGGACCTTGGTTTAAAATCTCATCTGAAGGATGATGCCTTTTTACAGTATAGTGCCTCCGTCATTATACTGGGGCATTAGGACCCACACAGACCGCATGGTGAGCACTCCCTGCTGAACTCCTTAATACATCTTCAGAGGACAGCGTTCAGAGTTCAATATTGAGTCAAGTTCGCGGTTTTTCATGCCTCAAATGTTTGAGGTTGTGTCAGTCTCCCTCCATGAATAACATAAAAAAATAAAAATAAAGCATTCTCAAAAAAAATTTCTATCCTGTGTACAAAAGCACATTTATGCATTTGGCAGACGCTTTTATCCAAAGTGACTTACAGAGCCCTTATACAGGGACAATCCCCCCGGAGCAACCTGGAGTTAAGTGCCTTGCTCAAGGACACAATGGTGGTGGCAGTGGGGATTCTGCTTAACTGTTTAGTGCTTTAGCCCACTTCGCCACCACCTCTCAAGCACTACACATTGATTCCCCATTATATGCTTGGAACAGTTTTGCGCAGTTTCCCCTGTAATTTGCACTTTATATTTTCAGCTTGAGTTTTGTGTCTGCCTCCATAACCAAGGGTCTGGGGACATGCGTAATATAACTCAATGAACAATAAAAACAGATGCAAACATGAGCCGGACGAGCTTGCTGTGTAATGAAGGGTGAGCCCCTCTTCATTGAACAAAATTGGACTATACAGTCATGTGAAAAAGGAAGTACACCCTCCTTGAATTCAGTGGTTTTACATATCAGGACATAATAAAAATCATCTGGTCCTTAACAGGTCTTAAAATGAGGTAAATACAACCTCAGATGAACAACAAAACATGACATCATGTCATGATTTATTTAACAAAAATAAAGCCAAAATGGAGAAGCCATTTGTGAAAAACAAAGTACACCTTATGATTCAAAGCTTGTAGAACCACCTTTAGCAGCAATAACTTCAAGTAATCTTATTATATATGAATTTATCAGTCTCTCACATCGTTGTGGATGAATTTTGTCCCATTCTTCTTCACAACATTGCTTCAGTTCATTGAGGTTTGCGAGCATTTGTTTAAGCTCTCGTAAGGTCCTGCCACAGCATTTCAATTGGGTTGAGGTCTGAACTTTGACTGGGCCATTGCAACACCTTGATTATTTTCTTTTTCAGCCATTCTGTTGTAGATTTGCTGGTGTGCTTGGGTTAATTGTCCTGTTGCATGACCCAATTTCGGCCAAACTTTAGCTGTCAGACAGATAGCTTCACATTTGTCTCTAGAATACTTTGGTATACAAAGGAGTTCATGGTCGACTGCAAGGTGCCCAGGTTCTGTGGCTGCAAAACAAGTCCAAATTATCACCCCTCCACCACCGTTCTTGACAGTTGGTATGAGGTGTTTGTGCTGATATGATGTGTTTGGTTTTCGCCAAACGTGGCACTGTGCATTATGGCCATACATCTTTGGTCCGGTCTGTCCAAAGGACACTGTTCCAGAAGTCTTGTGGTTTGTTCAGATGCAACTTTGTAAACCTAAGCCGTGCTCCCATGTTCTTTTTAGAGAGAAGAGGCTTTCTTCTGGCAACCCTTCCAAACAAACCACACGTGTTCAGTCTTTTTCTAATTGTACTTTCATGAACTTTAACATGCTAACTGAGGTCTGTAGAGTCTGAGATGTAACTCTTGGGTTTTTTGCAATTTCTCTGAGCATTACACGGTCTGACCTTTGGGGTAAATTTGCTGGGACATCCACTCCTGGGAAGATTGGCAACTGTCTTGAATGTTTCCACATGTGAATAATCTTTCTTGCTGTAGAATGATTGACTTTAAATTGTTTAGAAATTATAACCCTTATAATACTTCCCAGATTGATGGGCAGCAACCTTTGCTTCTCTAAGATCATTGTTAATGTCTTTCCTCCTTGGCATTGTGTTAACACACACCTGAATGCTCCAGACCAGCAAACTGTTAAAACTTCGACTTTTATAGAGGTGATCACACTTGCTGATGATCAATTAACCCTTTCCAGCCAGAGCGTTAAAATTTGGGAACAATTATTCACATGGTTCCTGTCTCAATATCTTCAGCTGTACAATCACCAATTTTATTTCTGAAAACTGCCAGATACTCATGAAAATAAAAGCTAAAGGCACATATGATTGGTTAAGGGGTTACTGGCCATGATTAATAAATGTATCATCATCTGCGTCATCCTTCATTTGCCTGAGCGGAGCCAGAGAGGACGTCACGGGAGATTTACTCCAGTGTTGGATTTACTGCTTCAAATTGAAAACTGAGACGATATTTCAAGGTAAGACAAGTTATTTAACATGTGTTGTCAATATTGTCCATTGAAAGTCAAAACGTTTTAGTTACGAAGCATTTATTTGTAGGAGTAACTCTAGTTCCCTTACGAGGGAACTCGCGACGCGTCGATGCCGCTTTGGGAACGCCTTTGCGTGTTTACCCCTGAAGCACGTATGTCAACTAGTCAATGGAATGAATGAACGCCACGGGCGGGTGACGTCATGACCAGGAAAGGATATAAGCACATCCGGTGCGTTACTCGCGTTAGCTTTTGTGCCTCAGAAAAGCGCTCTGTGTCAAAACTGTCTGTCTTAATTTTTGTTGTCTGTCTCTCTTTATATTGGATATTATGGCGAAACAACTATTTAAAGCCTGTGCTTCTCCTTGCCCTCGTTATATCACGGGTGGAGATACACATGAGCTTTGTGTAGTTTGTTTGGGAGTGGAGCATGCGATGTCAGCCTTCGAGAGGTCTGACTGTCAGCATTGTGAGCGTCTGCCGCTCCGCGTGCTCCGCTCCCGTCTGTCCGCATTTGAGGATGATGGACAGGCTCGCAAACCTCAGGGTTCTGGACCCGCGGCTGCCGAGGCAGCGCGGAGAAAACTCACTTGGGGTTCGCAAATGGATCTCTCGGCGGGGTTGGAGGCGGGCTCTGCCTTATCTCCTCCTTTACCCGAGCGATCCATTGCTCTCTTGCCGGTGTCGGAAGACCGCGCTGCGGCTTCTTCCGCCCGGGAAGAGAGCCCGACGCTTCGGTGCTCTAGCTCTGAGGAGGTAGAGTTACTGAGCATTTATGAGAGTGACACAAACACTAACACAATAAGGGGAGAGGATTCGCCATCCCTCTCCCCAGCATATGAGGAGCTTATTGAGGTGATAACTCGTGCTGTTAATAAATTAAATATTGACTGGCCAGCAGAAAAAGAGATACTCGATCCTAAAAGCAAATTAGACGAGCGTTTTCTCACATCTAATGTTTCATCTCAACCACGGGCCCTTCCATTTTTTCCTGATCTACATAGTGAGCTATGTAGATCATGGAATAAACCATATTCGATCATTTTAGTCCCCATGTTCACACATATTCAAATATAAAGGGGCTGAAAGATTTTGGTTATGGGTCGATGCCCCCAGCGGAACAGACGCTCGTGAGCTATCTGTCTCCTGGGTCAGCATCGTCCCTGAAGGATCCTGTGTTGCCGAATAAACCACTAAAAACCACATCCAATTTAGTGGGTAAGGCTTATCAGCAGGCCTATCTGCAATGGCAGTGCTCAGCTATCAGGCAGACTGCTGGCGATAGCAGTGAGAGCTAGTCCTGAGTAGAGAGCATCTTTAGGTCTGAGAGACATCTTTAGCAGAGATTAAAGATAAAGAGCGGGCTTTTCTTTTAGATGCCCCTATGTCTCCCTCTGGTCTTTTCGGTGACTCGGTGAATACGGTTGTTGAAAGGTTTCAAGAAAATAAAAAACAATCTGAGGCTTTTAAAAAATTCCTTCCTCGCCGAGTCCATCCCCCTGGGGATGCTGGGCGTGAGCATCCCCAGCCAAGTTCCTCGCACCGTGTGCAACAGAAAATAAGTGTTGCGTCTCGTGCTCCCCCGAATAAATCTTGGGGACCGAGCCAACGCTCTCAGCCGAAGTCGGCTAAGTCTAAGCCGGATCTGAGGACCGTACTTACGGCTAAGAAGGCTTCGGCTCAGAAAAGGTCCTGATGCTATGCACGTCAGACCATCGAGGACAGCCCCAACCGGGGTGGAGCGGTGTACACCTCAGAATACGGTGCCCGCTCCACTTCGGGGTCCTCATGGGACCGGTCTGCCAACCCCGCCACCCTTGGTGCTTCGGGGCGCAGTGGTATCCAGCGAAAGTTCAGCGCAATGTCGACTCGACGCTGCGTCAGGACGTGAGCCCTCTGAGGGGGGTTCAAAAACAGTCAGTTCGGTCGTTTCCTGCCAATATGCTTCAGGTCGCCGAAGTGGCTGTTCCTTTAACACCAGAGGCCAGTCTCGAGAGACTGGTACCCTTAGTAGATTTTCTGACAGAGTGGAAGAATCTGACGAATATATCTCCTTGGGTCCTGCAGGTAATAGAGGAAGGTTACAGAATCCAATTCGGTTCTCCTCCGCCTCGTTACAACGGGGTGTTACTCACGGTAGTACATCCCGAGCAGGCTCTGGTAATGGAGCAAGAAGTAGAGTCTCTCTTAGCAAAGGGAGCTATAGAACAGGTGTACTCCCCCGACAGAGAATCGGGGTTTTACAGCCGATACTTCATTGTTCCAAAAAAGGATGGGGGGTTGCGTCCAATTTTAGATCTCCGTTTGTTGAATCGTGCAGTCATGAAATTGAAATTCAAGATGCTCACACTCAAACAGATAGTGACTCAAATCAGATCCGAGGACTGGCTTGTCACGATAGATTTGAAGGACGCTTACTTCCATGTCTCCATCCTCCCTCAACACAGGAAGTTCCTGAGGTTTTCTTTCGGGGGCAAAGAATACCAATATCGGGTGCTTCCATTCGGTCTAGCTCTGTCACCCCGCACGTTCACGAAGTGCGTAGATGCAGCTCTGGCCCCGCTCAGGCTGCAGGGCATACGCATTCTGAACTACATCGACGACTGGCTGATTCTGGCGGAATCAGAGCAGTCAGCGGGTCGGCATCGAGATGTCGTTCTCGCTCATATGAAGAAATTGGGGTTGAGACTCAATGCCAAGAAGAGTGTGCTTTCTCCATTACAGAGAACCACTTTCCTTGGTGTGGTATGGGATTCAGTCACGATGCGGGCCACACTATCGCCCGTTCGTGGAGCTGCTATCATCACAGCCACAAAAGAGTTGAAGCTAGGCCAGTCACGCACTGTGAAACAGTTCGAGAGACTGTTAGGCCTCACGGCAGCAGCGTCCAATGTGATCCCCTTTTGCCTGCTGTACATGAGACCTTTGCAGTGGTGGCTCAGCACCAGAGGGTTCTCCCCGAGGGGGAACCCGCTTCGTACGATCAAGATCACGCGGCGGTGCATCCGCGCCTTGATTATATGGAGGAAACATTGGTTCCTGTCCCAGGGTCCGGTGTTGGGAGCTCTTTGCCATCGAGTTGCTATCTCGACAGACGCTTCTCTCACCGGCTGGGGAGCGGTAATGGAAGGCCGCTCAGCTCAGGGTCTGTGGAGGAACCATCATCTCTCTTGGCACATAAATTGCCTGGAGATGATGGCCGTCTTCAATGCGTTGAGACATTTCCTCTCAGATCTGAGGGGCCATCATGTGCTTGTCCGTACAGACAACACATCGGTGGTCTCTTATTTAAATCGACAGGGGGGTCTGCGCTCGCGTCCACTCTGCAACTGGCGCACCAGATCCTCTTGTGGTCCCTGGGGAAAATACTCTCCCTGAGGGCAGTGTATATCCCAGGGTACCAGAATATAGGAGCAGACACCCTGTCGAGGCAGGTGCTGAGGCCAGGGGAATGGAGACTCCACCCCGAGGCGGTGGAGCTCATTTGGGAATTTTACGGCCAAGCAGAAGTGGATCTGTTTGCGTCTCAGCCTACGACGCACTGTCCACTTTGGTTCTCCCTCACGCAACCAGCCCCTTGGGGTTGGACGCTATGGTACAGACGTGGCCGAGGCTACGTCTGTACGCATTTCCCCTGTTGCTCTGCTCCCAGGAGTTCTGGAGAGAGTCCACCAGGACGGAGTAAGTCTATTATTAGTAGCTCCACGCTGGCCGAGTCGAATTTGGTTTACGGACCTAATTCATCTCCTCGACGGCCCTCCCTTCGAGGTACCTGTCAGGAGAGACCTTGTCTCAGGCAGGGGGCACAATATTTCACCCCCGACCGGAGATTTGGAACTTATGGGTTTGGCCTCTGAGGGGGCCCAACTTTTACAGAGTGGTCTCTCGACTGAGGTCGTTGAAACCATTCTTAGCTCCAGAGCTCCAGCCACGAGGAAATTATATACACTTAAGTGGAAAGTTTTCACGTCTTGGTGTCACCAGCATCAGCGAGATCCAGTTAACTGTTCAGTCACACAGTACTTGAGTTTCTCCAGTATCGTTTTACATCAGGTTCATGTCCTACTACCTTAAAGGTTTATGTGGCGGCTATTGCGGCTTTCCGCGCCCCTGTGGGTAGTACATCTTTGGGTCGAGACCCCCTGGTTATTCGTTTCCTTCATGGCACCTTGAGGCTGAGGCCTGCGGTTCGAACTAGGGTCCCGGTGTAACCAATATTCCAAGGCCTATTGTACTGCAGGCATTCTGTCCTCCTCCGTTTACATCGTCGGTGTACCACTTATGTCCACAGGGCTGCCCCGTTGAGGAGATCTGATCAGTTGTTTGTCTGTTTTGGTTCACCTAAGAAAGATCTTCCTGCTTCTAAACAGACAATCAGTAAGTGGATAATTGAGGCTATTTCTCTTGCATTTGAGTCCTCTGGCCAGCCGTGCCCTTTGGTGGTCAGAGCTCACTCTACTCGAAGTATGGCGGCCTCTAAAGCCCTCCAGGAGGTGTGTGATGCGGCAGGTTGGTCCTCGCTGCTAACTTTTGTGAGGTTTTATAGCCTGGACCTGGAAGCTGCCCCAGGATCCCATGTGCTTTTTACTTAATTTGCCGACAGTTTTTATCATCTGGCATTTTGTAATTATGGCGGATTGGGTATTATCGTTCCCAAAGCGTCATCGACGCATCGCGAGTTCCCTCGTAAGGGAACGTCTCAGGTTACGACTGTAACCCTAGTTCCCTGAGAAGGGAACGAGACGATGGCGTCGCCCTGCCATACTTCCTGCATCCCTGCGATCGACTTTGCTTCGGCTGTGCTTATATCCTTTCCTGGTCATGACGTCACCCGCCCGTGGCGTTCATTCATTCCATTGACTAGTTGACATACGTTCTTCAGGGGTAAACACGCAAAGGCGTTCCCAAAGCGTCATCAACGCATCGTCTCGTTCCCTTCTCGGGGAACTAGGGTTACAGTCGTAACCTGAGACGTTTTTTTTCTGGAAATAATTATGCCGTTCATCAGACAGGCAGTTAGCCTCTATTTTTCAGCACATTTCAGTGAAACTTGCTAAATAAACATTAGCTAGCATTTTTAGCTAAATATCAATGACTTTTTTAACAATTTTGCCGCTTGTGGAAGATAGTCAAACCTTTTTAGTTACGAAGCATTTATTTGGAAAAGAACGTGAACGTTTTTATATAAAGGTTTTTTTGCAGTGTCTGTGAAACTTGCTAAATAAACATTAGCTAGCAATACTATGTACATTTTTAATGAAATATTAGGGCTGTCAATCGATTAACATTTTTGATGATTATAAATAAATAAAAAATATTAAGATAATCAAAATGCATTACATTCTTGTGACAGAAGTTAATAATTGATAAGACAATACAAAAGCTGCTTTAGAATACAATGTATTTACTACCATATTATTGAACATAAGCCAATCATTGGCATACAGTTCACAGAGATCCATTTCACAAGTGAATTTGTCAATCAGTTCGAGATTTATTATGAGGGCTTGTTTAAGGCATACCTGTGTCAGACATGCTTGTGTAGCATCTTGGGTGTGTTGCATCATAAACATAACATTTTTAGGTCACTGTGTCATGTTAAATATAGTTTAATACTTAGAACACATCTTGAGATCCCTTATTTCGAATTTGAGCTCCATCAAGTGTTTTGAACGCAAAAACGTAACGTGTTTTCTTCACTGTATAAACTGCGCGTTGCAACATAGCTGAAATGTCAATTACTGCCCTCTGGAGTAAACAGGTGGTACTACAAGCTTGCATTTCTCAGGAATCTTCCTTATTACAGTCCGGGGCATAACGATTAACTGCGTACATTTTTTAAATGCGTTATTTTGTATAAAATTAAATCGCAATGATTTACTGCGTTAAATTGACAGCCCTACTAAATATCAATACATTTTTTTGCCAATTTTGTGGCTTGTGAAAAATCCACCTGAAGTAATGTGAGGCAGAGAGCAGACGCTGTTCAGACTTTTTTTTTTTAACTGGTTTAGCTAGTTAGATAAGTTATCTATGTTGTTGATTTTCCCATGTTATAAAAATATTGTAGATATCTTTATATAATTTCAACCTTCAGCTGCCAAGTTATGCTACTGAGAACTTGGGAGTAAACTGTGCTAAATTGTCCTGAAAATAATGGCAATAATTGTCCTAAAAGTAGGCTTTCTTTTCTATATATATATATATGTATATATATATATATATATATATATATATATATATATATATATATATATATATATATGTATTTATTTGGGGTTAAATATGAAATTTCTTTGACAGGTTTAGTGAGAATTACCCATTCTACATAGAAATACATTTTGTTTAGTAGATTTCTTTGACTTGGATTTATTTAAAATTGCCTGCACTAACCTTTCACTCTCTGTTTTCGACATGTCCGGAGCTTCCAGAGATGTGTGTAGCTTCCTGTTCACAAGGAAATTGTGAGAGGGCTGTCTGCAGTTGGACATTCTGGTTAGTCTGCAAGCCTTTGGTGACTATTCAGTGTATGGATGTATGAAGAACACACTGCTTGCTACCAATTGTTTTACTTTTTCTGTTGTAGAGATGGATAGAGACTATGGCTCCCTGCTCAGCACCCTCCAGTGGAGGAGACAGCTGACTGCTGATGAGCTTAGGTTCATAGCAGAGGAGGACAAGGCTCATGAGGGCATGAGTTATTGACTTAGTTAGCGTGCGTCAGGCTCTGCGGTCAACCTCCAATATGATGTTGCGAGAAATTTACTTTTTCAAGCTGTTTTTTTACTTGGGCTATAGTTGCTGAGATATGCAGCTTTACAAACCATCAGGGGTGGGAGCTCATACTTAACTGTCTGTCATATTCTAGCTACCAAGGAGCTTGGATGGAGGTGACCCCCGATGAATTTTACAAATTTCTTGGGTTGCTCACTTACATGGGGTTTTCAATTCTCCCTGATTCCCATTTTCATTGGGGAACAAAGTCACTTCAGGGCTTGTGGGCGAGGGGATTTATGTTGCGTGATCGCTACAAGGCGCTCTACATTTTGTAGTCACTACCACAGAGGGGTAATCAGGATCGCCTTTAGAATTTGCGTTATCTTATGGACCACCTCAAACAAAAATGCCAGCAGTTCTTTCAGCCTAACCAAAATCTCGCAATAGATGAACGTATGGTCAAGTCCAAAGCTCGGTCAGGATTTAAACAATACATGAAGGGAAAGCCTACTCGGTGGGGTATTAAATTATCAGTAATCGAGGGGAATATACTTGTAATTCAGTGGAAGGACACGCGTGCAGATACATGCCTCTCCAATTTCCAAAATGCAAATGTATCAATTGAAATGAATAGGTTTGTAAAAAATGATGGTGACCGGACAAAAGAAGTAGCCCTCCAGCCCACTGCCCACTAAAGTACAGGTGCTCAAAAGGAGTATTTGAGGAGTGGTCATGTGAAATGTATCTTAACCTGTTGATACGCAATTTCACTGCACTCGGGAGTGACGTCACTCTGCTTACATTTACAATATAATTTACCGTCTTTAAATGTAATGAATGTTAAGAAATTATACATCTTTTCCAAGGTCTAAGGGTTCAAAATTGATATCCAATCTCTGTTTCACGATAGCAATGCTCCAGAAACAGCAATTTAGTTATTTGTGCCAGGAGTACAAATGAAAACATGCAATATCAAAACGGGACTTCATACCTTAGTTATGAAAACGCGATCGGCAGATGAATCCAGTTCGCCACACTTGGGTCAAAAACATCCAATAGCACTTTTTGTTCATAAAAGTGATCAATCTGGGAAATATTGATATATTCTCCATTGTTTACATGAGATCTTGTCTGAAAGAATTACCCTTTGCCATTGTTCTTCAACAAACTATGCAATCTGAGCAGCATTCATGGTGTAAAACTGTATATTATCTTATATATTAGAGTCTAATAAACAAAATGAGCGTGTCTCCAAAGTCTATTTTTAAGTCGTTTTATTCATATTAGTCAAGCAGTGCAGTCAGATTTTGTGTCATCTTGAAAGCCGGAGCCTTAATTTGAAATTTTTTGTTAGATCATCTTAAAATTTTAAACGTAACTTGTTTAGACTTGTGGCTTTGAGAACACTGTATTATTGTTTATTGTAGATTATAAAAACATGTTCAGCACAAAATATTTCCATTACTATAAACTTCTTTATAAACATCTTCTCTAACTTTAAAAAATAACAACATATATTAATTCAGAAACTTTGGAAATAAAGGCCAAAGTGACTTCTTTCAAAGGATACTACAACTGTGTCCATACTCCAAAGAGTACAGTAAATACAATCATTTAAGTTCAGGTATGTAATTTTCATGGTTTGTGCTGAAAAAGGGGGTGTGTATCAACAGGTTAACATTCTAAATGTTTGTTTTATTCTGTTTTCGCACTAATCACTAGAATGTTCATAGCTTTTGAACAATAGATTGTATTTGTAATCTGTCTGCTATTCTACATTGCCCACAAAATTATGTATATTTCATACACTCTACATTTCCCTCTAGCTTGTAATTAAAATGGTGGAAAATGCAGTTGTCTGATGAAGTATAGAGGCCGGAGAAGATTTTTGTAAAAATTGCTGTGTGAAATCTTATTGATAAAGGATGATTAGCCTTAAATAAACATACATATATTTATATAATTTGAAAGCCCTAGTTCTTTTCTTCAAAATGGTATATAGATTTTCAGGTGTGTGATGTTATATGAATATGAATATAATATGAGTTTGGATATGAATACCATATTCTGGCACAGAATGGAATTTTTGGAATTTTGAGCTCAGGCTGGAAAGGGTTAATCAAGGGCATTTGCTTAGCAGCAGCTGGCTAGTACTAAGTCTCTTAATTCCTATGGAAGCAGTAAGGGTGTGCTTAGTTTATTACACATGGCTTCTCCATTTAGATTTTTTTTATATATATAAATTATGACATGGCGTAATGTCATGTGTTGTCGTTCGCCTAAGTTTGTATTTAACAAATTTTAAGACATGCTAAGGACCAGAGGATTTTTATTATGTTCTGATACGTAAAACCATATAATTCAAGGAGGGTGTACTTTCTTTTTCACATGACTGTATAAACGTATCTGTTTCTCTCATTTGCCCTTCAGTCAGTATCGGGATGAGTTCGCCATTGAACATGCCTCGAATGTCTGACAGACAGAATATGGCTCAGTCTTCCCTGTAGCTTGCTCTGGGGAGCAAACATAAAAAAAAAAAAAACGCTTCCCCAATTCAGCCCTGTCTTCATGAACAAGGGTCTCGAGACATACATAACAGAATTTTATGTTCATCAAGCACAAGTGTACACAAAACACACAGTGAATGAAAGCACAACACATAGTCCCCACATAAATAATGCTGGGGCCGTTGTGACAAACCATACAATAATTGCACAGAGGCAATAGAGGCACAAAGGCCCCACTCTGCTGTGCCTCTGGTTGTGGGGCATCAAAAGTCAGCCAACACACCATCTAGTGGTTACATATCGTTCTACAGGTAAGAGCCATACATTCATTCCTCTGTCTGCCTGTCTAGAGGCTTGGCAGCAGTTGCAGGGCATTTCGAGCTGGGTACCTTGAACGATAGAATATGGTTATCTTATTCAATTCAGGCGAGTTCCGCCAGTATTCAATGGGGTTGTTTCTGTCAGATGTCTCTGTTTGGGAAGCTCCATTTTTTTATTTGGGAAATTCACTCTCTATTTAAAAAAAACTTCCCCGTCTCATAGAGAATACAGCTTTTACAGCCATTATTTTCTGGTCCCGAAACAATATGGTGGCTTGCATCCCATTCTGGATTTGAGACATTTGAATTTCAACCTAATGAAATGTCAATTCTAATGCTGACACAGAAACAAATAATGTTACAAGTACGGCCGGGGGACTGGTTTGTGACAATAGATTTGAAAGACGCTTATTTCCATATTCAGATTGCGCCAAAACAAAACAGCTGTTTTCTCAGATTATCATAGATAATTATCAATTATTAAAATCAATAGAACACTGATGATTGTTGATTTAAAGGATTAAAAGCTAACATTGATAACACGCCGAGGCACCACCCTGGAATCAGGAACTAATAACCAGACAGTATAACAGTCCCAATATTAAATTGTTCTCTTAGGAAAATTGACGTCTGGAGAACATCATTTTTCAAAAGGGAACAATGAAGGCTTGAATCCGAGCACTGACATCCTCAGCCAGCCTTTATCACATGTGTATACAAACCAAACAAAAACACTTCTCTTTGAAATATAACAAAGTTTATTAAGTAATATCAATTAATAATCAATACAATGCAGTCAATAAACTTCCTACTTACAACTACAAACTAAACAGTGACATGATTAGATATAGTAACCAAAAATAAGCATATAACACATGAGGAAGGTTTGTGTGTGTATGTGTGTGTGTCGACGGACGCCAGACGGAATTGTAAGACATCATTAGAAACTATAAAGGGTCTACTTTTATTTATGTGCACTCACAATAACAACAAAACCTTGTGCTTTTGTAAAATAAAGAAAATAAAAAGGGTGAGCTTTCAGCAGTCTCTGTGTATGCGAGCATATTTCTGAAACACAACAACTGAAACACCGCGAATACTTATCACACAAACATGAAACATATGTCTAAAGAAAGCTTAAAATGTCTACTTTTAAATAAAACAATTCAAATTTAAAACAAATATTCTCCTCCAATGTAATCTATATGAAACTAAGCGTTGTACAGTTTGTCCTGGCTCAGCTAATTATCCCTAATGTGATCACACCCATAGGCAGAGGGCGCTATTCATATGGTAATGTACTAAGACGATCAATGCAAATGATAAATGCCCCCGACTGTGCCTTAAAAACATTTTGTATGAATGAGTGATCAGGATGGTTTTCACATCATTTTGTAGCAAAAACTCTACGCTACAAGATCCAGTTCTCAAAAGTCTTGTGGACAAACATGTACACACATGTTGCTCACATATTATTGTTGCCCAGTTTGTGCTGAATACAGTGTTATTAGACTTAAGCCATTAATATGTTTTTAAGCAACTGAAAAAAAACACAAATGTCATGGCATGTCAAAACTTCTCCAGGGACCAAAACACCCTTAGACCCCAGAGGGTTAATCGCGTCTCTCCGTTTACCACTTGTCTCCGCTTGTACGATAACTTGGGGACAAAGCTGAGCTTTTTCACAAAGTTATCTACTAGCCAAATGTTTGTGAGGTGTTACGTGTGTGTGTGGTTAGTACGACAGAGAGAGATATGAATTTGGCGGTGCCGAAACCGGTTTCACGATCGTGGGAGAGAAAGCAACTGTTGGTTTATCACTCAGAGACGTGGTAAATGGCTCGTAACCCATCCCGCGGTCTTTGGTCCTTTAATGGATAAACACAGTGTGCCAGTCTCATCCACAAATTACAACACAGCAAATCTCATTTGTTTTAACTGTATTACAGTAATACCTAAAGTATTATTAACAGCAATGAGTGGACTCAGTGGTCCAGCAATAACCTTGATACACAAGAATAACACACTATAATATTCTATCTCTGACGTACACAATGTAATCACTTACTTGAACCGCGTGAAGACGCGAGTAGAATGTGTGTTCATCTGTCGTTTGACTCCGACTCGGTTCCTCAAGGCTCAGGCGATGACGGGAGGCCATTTCCTTGCTCAGCGGGCTGGTGGAGAAATCAGCGATGTTGACTCGATTAAAGATGGAAGAGAAATCAACTTTCTTTACTTCTGCGCGGCGGTCTTCTTTGAATCCGTTAATGTAAGATTATATGGCCACAGTTTCAAGTTGTACGTTACTTCCTTGTGCAACGAGGCTACACCTGAGAGCAGCGATGAGCTGTGTCTACATACGGCACGCAAAGTAGCTGGAAGCAATGCTCAGAAGGAATTCAGGAGGTATTTCTACTCCCGATGACATCATGGTTGAGGGACGTTCTGTTGAGCACCTCATCCAATAGGAGTTGAGAGTTCGATTCTTTGGAATTTCACACAGTTGTAAAGTGAGCAAGGCTTCTTGGGATTTGTAGTCTGTTTTGTACTCCCTTTGTTTGATTTTGGCATGGTTTTTATCAGTAAGATTTATGACTTTGTGTTTGTGGGCCTCAGTCAGGCTTTACGACTTTGTTAGGCCTGCCTTTGTCTTGTATCTGAATACATGAGGTCCAACAATATCAACGATTGGATGGTGTTAGCTCAATCAGAGTCTTTGGTTGTGCTATATCGAGATGTTGTTCTCAGCCATTTGAGCAATCTAGGGCTGCGTGTAAACCTAGACAAGAGAGTCCTGTTGCCAGGGCAACAATCTCTGTTTCTAGGTGTGATCTGGACTCATAGGCAATGCAGATGCACCTGCCTCCAGCTCACATTCTGTCATTACATCAGTGTCTAGCGATGTTCAGAGTGGGACATGTCCTCCCTGCAAGAACATTTCACAGTCTTTTGGGGCTCATGATAATGGCATCCTCTGTCATTCCCCTGGGCATGTTGCATGCAAGACCTTTTCAGTGCTGGATGAATTCCACAAAGGACACATGCACTCCGTCCCTTCAGAGTGACAAGTGGGTGCAACCAAACTCTGCTGCCATGGAAATGGACCCATCTTCTGATGCTGGGGCCAGTGTGTTGCTGCAAAGTGATAATGACAGACACCTCTTCCATGGGTTGGGACACTATATACATAGGTTGCCCAGCCTATTGAGTCATCGGTTGACTGGGTCTGACACCCGGAGAATGGCCATTTCATCCTCAGATTATTGAACAAATCCGCAGAGCGGAAGTGGACCTGTTCGCTAAGAGCAAGACATCGTACTGTCCCCTCTGGTTTTCTGTCTCATTCCCAGCACCACTGGGCATTGATGCGCTGGTGCATCGGTGGCAAAGAGCGTGTCTCTACACATTTCCACTGATCAGTCTGCTGCACGAAGTTCTGCAGAGGGTTCGGAAGGATCGGGTTTGACTTCTGTTAGTGGCGCCATATTGGCCATCACAAGTATGGTGTTCAACAGGCACGGGGCATCATTTGGCACCCCCAGCTGGATTTGTGGAAGTTATGGGTGTGGCCCCTCAACGGGGCGCTCTTTTGAATGATGGGTTTTCCCCCGCTGTGGTTGATACCATTCTAAATGCTAGAGATCCATCAACAAGGAAGCTATATATGGTTAAGTGGCATATTTTTGCTTAATGTGCAAATGCAGTTCAGAGTGCTGGAAGTTTTGCTGGAGCATATAGGGGCAAAGGTTGCGCCGGAAATGCTTAAAGCTACGCAGGCTTAGATCTTTTCGTCCCATCTGCTCTGTCGGTTGATCCTTTGTGTATGGATTTTGCGCAGGGAGGTGTGCCCTTGGAGGACATTTGTATGCGCTGCTATATGCTTGCCACACAGGCTTACAAAGTTGGAAGCTACTGATTGCATGGCATGAATGTATTTTGTTCCCATAGCGATCATACATTGCTTGAGTTCCATGAAAGGGAAAATCTCAGATATGTACGTATCCTTGGTTCCCTTAGGGGAACGAGACACTGCGTTGCTGGCCATACTATCTAGCAGCTGCATAGGCTCCTGCCTTTAGCAGAAAATCTCGATGACACGAAAGCGAGCTCCTTTATGGAGTCCTTGATATAGCTCCCAAGGGTACGTCGCTTAAGTGCCATCAGCCAATAAATTGGTATGCTTGTATTAGGGCTTCAGACCATGTGACACTCGGATGGTGTCCCATTACATTCATACACACAGTTTCACTCCTCTCAGGGAACCAAGGTTACATACGTAACCGAGACGAAAAGACAAATTAATTAATGTAACATTAAGACAATGAGCCTGAACCACAGCTGTGGATCTCATAGGCCAAATAATCTTTAATTTCCATGCTCAGAGGCCCCTGAAAAATTCCTCAAAAGCCATAAACTAAGAGAATGACAAAATGGTTCCCTAAAGTCTGGCTTGGCCCAGCTAAATGAGATGAAGGACATCTGGCCAACAAAACAAACAAAAGAAGGTCTGTGAATGAAGAGGACCCCTTCTTGTACATGTCATAAATCAGGCAATCACCTTTGACCCCTGTGTTAGATCACACTCACTGGAAACCCGGGAGAGCCTAAAACAAACTCTGTTATAAACCAATTTGCTACACTTAAACTAGACTCATCAGATCACGAGACATTGTGATCAGTATTTTTCAAATATCAGTTAATGAAAAAGTCACTTTTTTTCATTCTAGTAACACATTGTGTAGTGGGATGAATGTGTCTGTCACTGGGGAGTGAGGAAGCAGTAAGAGCCATCACCTGGTGATTAATGATACGTAACACCTGTGTCTCGTTACAGAGGCAGCGGAGATGGGCTTGAAAAAGCTGCTGAGAATGCCAGTGAGGGAGAGGTGCGTGAAGCTGAACAACCACTACATAGAAGCTCTATCTTTATTAGTGAAGCTGGAAAGCCTAATCTTTATTTGTGAAGCCAAACTTTATTTGTATAGCTGAAAAGCCTGTGCCTTGTTTGTGAAGCTGAAAACGCTTCAGTAAATGCTGTCCTGTCACAAAAAATCCTGTCACATGCTAAAAAACAGCTTGGTTCTTTGGCTCTTTGTAGAAAGTTAATTCCATCAATGTCCTGGACCTCTGGTAGAACATGGATGTCTGTTGTCTGTTGCGTCGATGGATGATGAGGTGTGGCTTTGAACCAAGGTCTTCTGCAAGGAAGACTCGTGACTCCCGTCATGTGTGTGTGAACCATAGAGCAGAGAGTGTTAGAGGACACAGAGCTAAAGACCTTAATACATGTACATTGCACACAGTCACTGCACTTCAATGCGTTGACCCTATAAAATACACAGAATATCCCTTTTGTACAGAAATGTACACAATACACATCCTTGCTAGATAACTCTGAAGATTATGTGTTATGACCTTTAATTACTTTTTAAATATAATGATAGCCTGATTTACCTTTTAAAATATGTGTAGTGATTTGTAATCACTTATAACTGACAAACTGAAAGTATAATCTTTAATCTTGTATCATTCATGTCAATCTACTAAGAATGGTAACTATTCAAGGCCTAACCTGATAATATACCCTGACAATCTGTTTCTCATAACATGTATTATCCATGTTGTAAAACCAATGAATTAACCAGTATGATTTGTAAAAAGGTGTTTTCATGTTTTATTACTTTAATGTGGAATATTCACGAAGGTATGTCATATTTACAATGTTGCTTGTTTACATAGATAATGTTGATGAGAATGCATGTCATGTCTCTTGCACCGTTTCCAAGATATAAAAGTGAATGATTAAACATGCACTATTTTGAGTGGGATATTTGTGAGAATCCTCCTCACAAAGGATTGTAAATCAACTTTGAAAAGGACAGACCAGTTGATCATGTGACTCTGAAAAGCCACTTCTTGGCTCAGAACACATTTGTGGTGCTGCCAATCTCAATGCAAAACTCTTGTACCAAGGAAATGTCTCTCTCAGTCTTTTCTATTCTTCGGCTCTCTTCTCCACTCTTTGCTTCCTCTGCAGCTCTGCATCCTCTGTGCTCTTGCCCTCACGGCTTGCATCCTCCGTGCCATGTAGAGTCCAGAGGAAGCCTCTCACTCTCTGCTCTACGGTTCACACACATGACGGGAGTCACGAGTCTTCCTTGCAGAAGACCTCGCTTCAAAGCTCCACCTCATCATACATCGACGCAACAGACATCCATAATCTAACAGAGGTCCAGGACATTGATGGAATTAACTTTCTACAAAGAGCCAAAGAACCAAGCAACATAAGGGAAAACAACGTTATGCAAGTACATCTCCAGACTTTTGCTGAAAGTGCTGGAGTATTATTTAAATACTTTGGGTAATCCGATTGCAAATCAATTTAGTCTCAAAGAAGGATAAATGGTTGATAACGCATTGTCTAAAGACTCCATAAAGTTAATTTTCTTTGTACTGAACATTTCTTTCACATTCTGTCACTATACTCACCAACTTGTTTCATGTTTGTATGAGTTACATTAGTTTTTATGTTTAGATTAGCCATAAAGTGTTTGTATTCAAAGATAATTCAACTGTGATAAAGTTTCATAAATAATTTCGTCATGTGATTTTTAAAGATCTTGCTTCCAAGCTCATACCTAAAATATTTGTGATATTATTTTCAATAAGCCATGAGAATATCATTGAAATAAATGGAATAATCAGAATTCCCTTATTAAAGCAAATTTCTTACAATTTAAATTGTGAGCAGATACAATGAGACATTGTATTACGATTTTAATGGTGGAGAATTTTATTCAGACATATAATCTAATTTTTGGAAATGTATCTTTCCTATAATGGTTGTCGAACGCAAGTAATTCCATTATAGATTTCCCTACATAATAATGACGTAAAATGTGAAAAGTTACATTTCATTCCTAACACATATGCTGTTCCTACATATTATAATTATTATATATGTAAAATACAGTATATGGCTCATCTTAAATTTGATAAAATTTTATTTCTTACATTAAACTGTTGTATTTAGAATTTTGTGAAATCAATACAATCTAGGTAATTGTTTTTCATTGCACAATAAATTACACTAAATGTAACCATACAACAATACATTTTGGAATAATTGTGTAAATGCTAGTGGTAATACTATAATAGTTGTTTCTATATATTGCAAAATATTAGGCAATATTGTATGTTATAGTGCAGAAATAAACAAAAGAGTGTAACAGTTGGGTTCTGGAAGTACAAATCCAATTCATTTTTTCTCCATAGAGGAATTTATTTTCATCATTAACTAATAAACTTTTAAATACATACCTACAATGAGGTCAGAGGTTGTTGATCTACATGCTTCAGTTGAACCATCAGTCCACGTTATTTCACATTATTACTGTGAATGTTTGGCAACTAGTAACCTACAATGTAAATTCACACTTTTTTTAACAGTGCATGGATGTAATTATAAGTCAAATACATTTTAATATCTGATATAATTTATAACAAAATGAGGAAACTGGTGAACAGCAATGTTCATATATATATTCATAAAAAATAGGCATTTTAAAAGTTAGATTTTTAAAAGCATGTCCTGCTGAAACTGGCAGTAATATTCCAGATGTTTCCACATTAGTAATGCATAGGGATTCCGATTTGCTTAAATTGGGTTTGATCAGGTGCAGAGCAGTGCATCTGCAGGAGAAATTAAGGATATTTTATTCATGACTGTAAGAATTCTACTGTAACAGGATAAGGTTGGCAAGGAGGAGGCGGGAACCAACTGAACAGTCAATGTAAGTTTTTATAATATAAATGAACTCAAATCAACTTAGGCACAAACATATAGACACAATCACAGTGGCTGCATGTGGCTCTCTCTCTCGAACTGGCACCTCCTGCTCATCTTTATCCCCCTCCTGGCTGATAAGCCCAATTCAGGGGCGGGCGTGAGACCGCATGACATACTCCCCTCCCTTCCTGGAGGTGGGAGTTGCCCTTCCAGTCATGCTTGCCAGTAGGTCTTCCCTGCCTTTCTGGAGCCCTGGGAGAGATGAGGGGAGGGAAAGGGGAGAGGGAAAGATTGAGGCAGAGCAACAGAGAGAGAAAGAGAGGGAAAACTGGCTCACCGGTCCCCAGAGGCCCTGGCTGCTCCCCTGGCAATGGCAGTGACGAGGACTCCACAACAGTGCATCCCTTCTCCTTCCTGGGTTTCGGCACCAATGTAATGGAGTAAGGTGGACAAGGAGGAGGCGGGAACTGGCTGAACAGTCAACGTAAGTTTTAATAATAATAAATTAACTCAAATCAACTTAAACGCAAACACACACACACACAGCGGCCGCATGTGACTCTCTTTTTCTCACACTGGTGCCTCAGGCTCGTCTTTATCCCCACCCAGCTGATTAGCCGATTCATGGTCTGCCCTGCCCTCCTCCTCATCATACCTACATAAACAATATGTGAAAAGAATGTATGCAAATCTGATTATTCCCTATTCAGTACGCATTTTAGATTAGCAGGAAATTTCTGTGATTTTCAAGACTGAATTCAACACTCTGGCCACAGCAAATTTGTCAAGCAAAATAAAAAGACACAGAGGGAAGATTAATTCTTACTTATAGGTTTGTTTGATAATGTATTCATCTGTCTAATATTATCTTTAAATATAGCAATTATATTTAGAGAACTGTACTGCCATGTACTATTATATAAATTCAGTTATTTGTGACTGCCTGTTAAGGAGGACTAAGATACTGGACATAATCTTGCATAACCAGACCTTATATCAATTCAGTTATTTGTGACTGTCTGTTAAGGACTAAGATACTGGACATAATCATGAATAACCAGACCTTTGACAAAGGGTATTAAACTTAGACAAATTAGAAGCTTACTCTGGCTAAGAACCAGACTTATCTCAAACCTAGCTCATCTACAGTGGTAAAAAATATTGGCACACTTGGAAAATATAAGCAAAGAAGGCAATGAAAAATATGTCTTTATTGTTTATTCTTTTGATCTAACCTTTAAACCAATGGAATAACAAATGTATTTAAAACTGATTACATTTTAATAAATGTAATACTTATTAAATACATATTTTCTCCAAAACATGTTTGCCACAATTATTGGCACCGCAAGAAATTCTTATGAGTAAAATATATATAAGTATATTCCAATTCATTTTAATTTTTAGTAAACCTGGATGAGTAGGAACATGAAATTGTTCAGCCATGGCTTCCTTTTTCAAAGGGGTATAACATATAAAGTACCACACAAGCTAAATTTCCTTAGTCACCCGTGACAATGTGTCACGTTCCTGTGTTTGTCTGCCCTATGTTCTCTGTTTCACTAATCACGTTTATGTCACGTTTCCTTGTTGTCCGCTCCGTGTTTTCTGTTTCACCGTCACTGCTCCCGTTCCATGTCACGTTTTCCCTGTTGTCCACCCGTAGTCTCACTGTCCGTGAAACTGCACTTCCCACAATTCCCGGATCACGCTCCCAGCCCTGATCACTGTGTTATTGTCCGCACCTGTCTGTTATTTTGTCATTACCTTGTCTGTTTATTTAAACCCCGCTTTCTCCCCTTCCCGTTGTCGTTCATTGATGTTCCATGTCTCCGCTTGTGTATTGTTTGACTCGCACTTCGTGTTCCCTGCCTGTCTGTCAGCCCGTTCATGGTTACCCCGTTATCTGTCCGTCCAAGGTTACCCTGTCGTTCTCCGCCCTCCGTTTCCTCTTGTATTAGTTTGCCTTTTTCCCATAGTGGACTTTCTTTTGTTCCTGTGTTTTGTTTATTCTGTTCTTTGTTCCAATAAAGCCCGCATTTGGATCCACACTCCCGTCTGCCTTCTCCTACTTCCACAAATCATAACGCAATGGGTAAGACCGACGAATAAAGTTATGAAGTATGGCAAAAGGTTGTTGAGCTTCACAAAATGGGATGTGGCTGTAAGAAAATAGATAAAGTGTTGCAAATGTCCATTTCCACTATCAGGGCAATAATTAATCCTCAGGCAATAAACTACCTTTTTGGACCTCACACCACGTCCCTTTTTTTATATAAAAAAAACATAATATCACCTGACATGTCTGTGTTCAATGAAATGAGGGTCTAAATTGGGTGTGGCCATTTGTCTGGGGGTGAAGCACTCCTTTCAGGAAGAAAAGCCACATGGGACACAGTGCCACTTATTGGTCAGATAAATATCACTTTTTAACATGTTTACATTGAAATAACTTTATATAAAAAAAAATATATGCATGTGCATGTGTATGTAAAGAAGTACGTTTGAATGTTTAAAGACTTATTTTGTTTTTATTTATATATTAAAACTGTGTTTTTTGGTTTGTTGCCTCAGGGCAACATTGTGCAGTTAGACCAATTTTGTTCAGGCAATATCATAATTAGGACCACATGATGCATTCAAGTCCTCCTGGGAAGTTTGTTTTTAAGGCATAATGTCCATTCAAGTGATTTTGGGCATTTGGGCAATTTCATTTTTCTTTCTTTTCCCCCCACTTACTGACAAATACGGGCTACTGCACCAACAAGAAGAGCAAATAATGTGCATTATGTGTGTAATTAATGTTTTTTTTTTATTATTCTTATGCTGCCAATTAAATGATTGTCATATTTGGGAATCTGCTGTGTACATTTCCCCCACCCCCCCAACATACACACACACTAGGTCAAATTAGCCTATATTATTGCCGATTCATTGTTGGGTCACATTGAATATTAAGTGTTGAATTATTACACATTAATAAAGCCTTAATAAACATGAAATTACATTTCATCAGCATGTTATTAAGCATACCTCATCATGCACTGTGTATTATTAGTTATTTCATGTTTAAACTTGTGTCAAAAGTGAATGCACCATATTCATATGTTTTTCATTTGCCTATGATATTTATGATGCTAAATATTTATATAATTATTCATCATTAACAGATAATATGTATATGTACAGTTTCCACATTTTTATTATTTTTCTAGATGCTACTGTCAAACACAAAGAGAGAGCCTGCGGTGTACTTGTCATTGTTTTTTTTATCAGGCACCCGGATGTTTTGGAACAAAGCCTGCCGAGTGTCCCAAGTAGCTGACACCATGATACTGAATAGATGGGAGGCCATCAAACAATCCCTGCACTTCAGTAACAATGAAGAGAGACAGGAGGAAATCCATGCCACAAGATCCAACCACTGGTCCCTCATCTAACCTCAAAACTGACATCAATCCCAATGAGTGAGAAGCCGGCTGTTGATGAGCAGATGGTCCCATTCAGGGGAAGAAATAGACTGAAGCAATACCTGACATCAAAACCAAAGAAATGGGGCTATAAGACACTCATCTTGGCTGTCTCTGATTGTGTCCCACACAATTTAGAAATCTACACAGCAAGAGTTTTACAACCCCTTGAGCTAGCAGATGTGTGAGCAAGTAGCAATGTTGTCCTCTGCCTGGCTCAGCCTATACACAAGCAAGAGAACTACATGCTTTTCTTTGACAACTGGTTCACGAGTTCTTCTTCATGAGCACTCATAATATTAACCCAGTACATTGGACATGCTGTGTGTGGTTAATGCTTCATTCCATTCAAACTGAATAGTCAGAATCTCCAAACTAATGTTTGAATGTATACTTATACTTCCTACAGAATAGAAGAATGAATGTTTTTTTGAGAAAGAATGCATTTTTGAGTAGCAAAGTTCTGGCAAACATTGATGTGGAAATATTGAGTGGGAAATTTACAGCAAGTTTGCAGCAAATTTTCTGCAAGTTTGTCAGAACAAAACTTTTTAAAAAAGTTTGTGTGAATTCTGCTCATTGAATGAGGCATTAAGTCATTGCTAATACATTTTAGTGTCATGTAAGTTGACGTTTTAAATGTACGTAGTTTTGAGTGTCCTCATAATTAAATGTTCCTCTAAACTCCTTCCCGAGCAGAGTGGCAGGTGTCTCAATGTTAGCAAACATTATGTTGTTGTTCAACTGTTTCAAAGTTCTTTTTAACTGAATTAAGAAAAACTTATCTGTAAGTGTGCTGTGGCCTTTACTACTAGGAAAAAAGCACTGGCAGCCATTTGAGGTCAGACTTCCAATGTGGAAATTTGTGCAGAAATCTACAACTATGATTTCGCCAAGATGCAAGAGCATGGCATCACTCAAACTTCGGCACCCAGTGGGATTTACAGTGATAATAATAAACATTTATTTTTTTATTAAATTACATTTCACAAAATAATATGTAGTGATGATCCAGGGTTCCAACAATACATAATAAAACTTTAGCTAACATTAGCAGAGACAGGTGTTTATAACACATACACTCTCCTTTATTCTACTATCCTATGATAATTGTACACCTGTAAAACAAATGTAAGCATTGCATATGTAACTGGTCCTGCTCAACCTGCTCCGAGTGGGATTCGTGTCAGTCTCGAATCTCGAGTGAGGTTTACAGAGATGTACGGTATATCATTTACCAGCTGGCTTCCATTTATCCTCCACAATTTGGTTGTTAGAAGATTTGAAGTGTCTGTTGACAATCGAGCACTTGCTAAGCTAACGGGATGATTGCAGATGTATTTCCTTATATGTTATCCTCCAAGCATTTGGCAATGGAATGCTGTAGCAACTAAAATGCCTTTATGATTGGAGATAAGAGATTCTCTATCATGTTGGTATATCCCACATCCTACTTTGAATGGAATGCTGTTTAATTAGCTGAGCATCATCATGACCATGAGGGCTAAAATGAAACAATGATTGCCAGAAAGAAAGTTAAACAGGTATGAAACAACATGAGCAGTGAGAAAATGTTGACAGAATTTTTATTTTTAGGTGAAATATTGCTTTCAGAAAATAAGTAGCAGAGAGAGGTGGATAGAGCAAAGCACACGAAAAAATAAAAAATAAAAAATTCTCATTGGAATTTTATTAAAGAAAACCGCAAACAGATGGACATGTTTTGCTGGAAGTAGCATTTATTTCCAGCTAATGGATTGCAGTTCTTGGTTAGACATCAAACAAGTGGATTCAAAAAGAATATCTAAAGAATATTAATATATTGAGTCAGAAACACATGAAGATTTTGAAGTGCAAACCTCAAATAAACAAAATAATGTCATACTGTTACAAATACTTCACCCTGATATCTGATGCTGGCTTAATTAGTTTAAATGAATAAAGCAGAGTTATTAAATTATTGATTCCAGAGACAAACCAACCAAAGTTTAACAAAGTGCTGTAAAAAAGAAAAAAATAATAACTACAGGAGATAAAACAGACAACAAATTAAATAACAAATACTATGATAAAATAAAACAGTTCACAATGATCAAGGAATATTGAAGGCCAGATCATATTGAAGGCCAGATCAATCATGTCTTTAGAGCAGACTTGAAGGCTGAAATAGAAGGGGCTAATCTGATATGGAGAGGTAGACTGTTCTACGTGGTTGTAAGGCATATTTATCATTATGTTTTATGAAAACAGGGAGCATATACAGGGAAAACAATACCGGACCAAGGATTGATCCCTGTGGGACTCTGCAATTGAGAGGTATGCTAGAGGAGGAGTGGTGAACCACCTGTTAGTCAAATAGAAGCAGAACCACTGTAATAATGTGCTACGAAGGCCCACTGATATCTCCAGGTGGGTCAACAGGATCTCATGGTCGACCAAATCAAACGCAGCACTCAGAAATAATAAGACTAAAACCACGGATTTCCCAGAATCAGTCTCAATAAAGATATTACTTGAGACTCTTAAAAGAGCAGATTCGGTACTGTTTAAAGCTTTAAAACCCAATTGGAATATTTCATGGATAGAGTTTACAGCCAAGTAAGATTGTAATTGAAACTTTCTTGAGAATATTTTAAATAAAAGGTAGATTAGCAATAGTACAGATCAAGGTTTATTTTTTAAGATATGGCATATATAAACACAGCATATTTAAGGTAGTTTGAGAAGAAACCAGTAGATAAGCATTTGTTAATGACCAATAAAATGCTTAGGAATGAAAATGTCAATGATTTGTCTTAGGAAAAAAGGTGGAATAACATCCTGGGGACATATGGTTGGCTTTAGGTGACCAACAATTTCCCTACATAGACCAAATCAATAGGCTCGTACTCAGACCAAGTGGAGGGGCATAATGGAACATTGGGCAAAGTATACACTGTATGAGACATCTGAGATCTTAAAGTTGTAATCTTATCTACAAAAAACTTCCCAAAATTATCACAGAGAGAAACAGAAGGCTCAGAAAAGGATGCACATGAGGATTTAAAACAGAATTAATGGTAGAAAAAAGAACTTGAGGTCTATGACAATTATTTGTGAAAAGTTCAGAAAAGTATTTACATTTTGCATCCTTTGCAGCTTCCTGAAACATATTGTAAGAGCTTCTCAAAATGTCATAAGAAACATGCAATCTATTCTTTTTCCATTCACATTTGGCAGATCTGCATGCCTGTCTGAGGGAATGTGTAGTATCAGTATGCCAGGGCACTGGCACAGGCTTATGATTTTTGTACCTTAAAAGGTGTGATGGAATTCATGTTATTAAGATTAAGATGTTAATTTCCAGAGAGTTACATACTTCATGGTATGTTGCAGAAAACTCTTCACTTCAGCGTTTAGTTAGAGTTCGAGATGGACGTGCAAGAGATGGATTTTTGAGGGACAGAGAAAAGGACAGGTCTGTGGTCAGAGAAAGCATTAATGAGAGTCTTTTTCAACTGCGATGAAACTTTCTCAGGCTGTGTTTCATAGCACAGCTGATGAAGGTTATGAAGATTCACTCCTCCACAGTGAAAATGAGGGAAAATCCAACAAGGAGGTGCAGAAAACAATCTAGATTTAATATGGCACAGCCATCGATATGAACCATCCTGAGGATGCTGACCAGCACTGAATCGATGGACGAGCTCAGATCCACATGAGAGGAAAGAAAGTTTAGTGTCATAGAAGGCATACCACAGACAACGGCACCATCATGCATCACCATTATTCCTGATCGAATTTTGTTCCACTGCCTTAGCAAGAAGTCCTATGTAATGTGGCTAGCTAGACTGTGTGAGTAGTAAGTATTATATACGTTGTGACAAAAATTATTTATGGCCCTGATTTATGGTTTTAATTGCTGTACATTTGACATTTCCCTCCGCCCCCTCCCCTCCCTCCGGCAGTTGTACATGCTGTGATATGACGTGTCTGTTCTGATACCCCCATCGGTGTATTTAAAAAGGTTTAGGTTTGTTCATTGCAAGTATTTTGTGATTTCCACTTGTGCAATGGCTGCTCCCAGCACTCCTAAAAAAACAATGTTAAATGATGTAAAAAGACTTACTAAGATATATTGGGCTCCGAGGAGATGTCATGGTCCAGGCATGACCAGGTCTCTCCATGAGCCGTTAGAAGATCTGAAATATGAATTTCATCTAAACAACACACAGTTGTGTGTGTACGACTTTGACAGAACATCTTGTACTGTTAAGTTATTCAACAAGGGTGATGCAATGGATGAAGACCATTGTTTGTATTTCACGGAAAAGGACTGGGATGTATTTTACAATCGTGTTTGGAGGGATCTGAATAATGGCGCATCTCCAGAATCATTTCAAGAGACCGTGTGTTTGGTAACCACACTATCAAGAGGGTTGCTGACCATGTCTACATACTTACCAGCGAGGACAAACAGGGTCTCAGTGACAGAGGGTGTCCTTTCCCAGAGACAGAGCACAATGAATGTTTCCAAATGAAGTTTTTGTTTCAGTGGAAAGATATTCCTATACTGAATGATGTTTTTTCAAAGATAGACAAACTGTTTAAATGGTGTGATGCAAATGACCAATACAATGTAATTAAGGTCAGCCTGTTTGACCCCGAAAAAGCGTGGGAGTGACCGTGTAACACCGCCCACCTTCTACAGACCTTAAAGGTTGGCGGTGACTGACCGCATTTCAAACCAACATTCAAACCAACATGTCTCAAGACTTTACTACATATCTTCCTGGGCCCGTCGCATCACCCAATGACCCAGATACTTCAGCAAGAGATGACCCCGTTGTAGGGTCTTTTGACAACGGCCATTGGCTTGACAAGTTTTGCATGGAGCTTGGCTACAGCAATCTAACGTTTATTTCATCCCACGGATCAGGATGCCCACTTCCGGATGCAGCGGCTCTTAAGGGAGAGGACGACACGGATGGCATTATTGGTGTGAAGGGGTTCAATTTCATAAAAGCAGTCATAGTGGTCATTCTGGATCATCTCCTCGATTTAAAATTAAAAGAGTTGTGCTACGGTTGTGAAGTGGATCACCCCAGTCAGATCCAGCACACGTGCTTGTTTGATCCTGACAAGTATTTCTTTTACACTCATTTTGAAGAAATTTCCAGTAAACTGTTTAAACCTGTGTTAAACCAAGTCATCGGCCAGGCTTTAAAACCATTTGGATTGACACCGCATCCTCAGAGAATCCATGGAGTTGTCGAAGGCGTGTTGTGTGAACTAAGAGAGGAGCCGAACATTCTACAGAGAGTGCGTGAAATCCGTGAGAAGCTGGTGAATGATACCTGTGAACAGGCTGTTCACGACGCTGTGGACGGTTGGAAAGGCTGTTTGTCTGAGTCCAAAGTTTGATGCTAACAATGGGGAACTGCTGCGGAGTTCTGCTTGGATTTTTGGGGAACTGCTGCAGGGGAACTTGGATCAATGGGGAACTGCTGCAGGGGAACTGCTTGGATTTTTTTTTATCCAAGATGGCGGCGCGGTAGCACGCAGCGGCCACTCCGGATCCACAATGGTGCTATTTTTGTTAAAAAAGCCCGACTTTTGCAACACATGGACATCGGAGCAACCGGTGTTCGTGTCTACCATCGCCAGACACTACTGAAATATAAGACTCATGCAAAAACCAAGCTGCATGATGACCTGCAGGAGGCGCTACGCGTACTCGGCTTGCTGCGGAGACCAGGCCTCCAGCCCTCGGCGTCGCCTGATGCCGTTGGTCGGGGAGAGGATGTCGTAAGCGGTGTGCGAGAAAGCGAAGCGGAAAGAGGGCGGGGTCCATGCTAGGCTAAAAACAAACCCTAGCCGGCCGGCTCTCCCGTCTATCCTGCTCTCAAATGTTTGCTCCCTGGACAATAAACTGGACTATATCCGACTCCAGCAGGCTACGCAGCGTGAGTTTAGAGACTGCTGCGTCTTTGTTTTCACAGAGACGTGGCTCAGCGACAGAGTTCCGGATGCCGCCATTCAGCTAGACGGGCTCGCCTCGTTTCGTGCCGACAGAAATACAGCTCTCTGCGGTAAGACTCGCGGTGGTGGGTTGTGTGTTTACATCAACACGGAATGGTGCAAGAACTCTATGCTAGTCTCTAGTTACTGTTCATCGCTGTCGGAGCTTGTGACTGTTAGATACAGACCTTTTTATCTACCACGGGAATTCACCACTGTTTGCATAACCGGAGTTTACATTCCCCCCAGCGCTAACGCTAAGGAAGCGCTCTGTGAACTGTATGGGGCTATGAGCGAACTGCAGAACGCTCACCCCGACGGCCCTAAGAACAGCTAGGGCCAAACTGTCACGGGCAATCAGAGAGGCAAAGCACGCACACACCCAGAGAATCCACAGTCACTTCCAGGACAGCGGTGACACGCGGCGCATGTGGCAGGGCATCCAGGCCATCACCAACTACAGGACAACATCAGTTGCCTGTGACAAAGATGCCTCCCTTCCAGATGCGCTGAACGACTTCTACGCTCGGTTTGAAGTGCAGAACGACGTGATGGCGAGGAAGTGCACCCCTCCTCCCAACGACCAGGTGCTCTGTCTTACCACGGCAGATGTGAGGAAAACTCTACGTAGAGTCAACCCACGGAAGGCTGCTGGACCAGACAACATTCCTGGCAGAGTGCTCAGAGGATGTGCAGACCAGCTAGCAGATGTTCTTACCGACATCTTCAACATCTCTCTGAGCAGCGCCGTTGTTCCAACGTGCTTCAAGGCCACCACCATCATCCCCATGCCAAAGAAGTCTTCAGTGTCCTGCCTCAACGACTACCGTCCCGTCGCGACTTACACCCATCATCATGAAGTGCTTTGAGAGGCTCGTCATGAGGCAGATTAAGACCCAGCTGCCCCCTCACTAGACCCACTGCAGTTTTCGTATCGTTCAAACCGTTCAACGGACGATGCCATCACCACAACCCTCCATCTGGCCCTCACCCACCTAGACAATAAGGACTCATACGTTCGAATGCTGTTCATAGATTTCAGCTCAGCATTCAACACAATCATTCCCCAGCACCTGATTGGAAAGCTGAACCTGCTGGGCCTGGACACCTCCCTCTGCAACTGGATCCTGGACTTCCTGACTGGGAGACCTCAGTCAGTCCGGATCGGGAACAGCATCTCCACCACCACCACACTGAGCACTGGGGCCCCCCAGGGCTGTGTGTTCAGTCCACTGCTGTTCACTCTGCTGACTCACGACTGTGCAGCAATGCACAGCTCGAATCACATCATCAAGTTCGCCGATGACACGACTGTGGTGGGTCTCATCAGCAAGAACAACGAGTCAGCATACAGAGAGGAGGTGCAGCGGCTGACGAACTGGTGTAGAGCCAACAACCTGTCCCTGAATGTCGACAAAACAAAAGAGATGGTTGTTGACTTTAGGAGAGCACAAGGTGAACACACTCCGCTGAACATCGACGGCTCCTCTGTGGAGATCGTCAAGAGCACCAAATTCCTTGGTGTTCACCTGGCGGAGAAACTCACCTGGTCCCTCAACACCAGCTCTATCACCAAGAAAGCCCAGCAGCGTCTCTACTTTCTTCAAAGGCTGAGGAAAGCACATCTCCCAACCCCCATCCTCACTACATTCTATAGAGGGACTATTGAGAGCATCCTGAGCAGCTGCATCACTGCCTGGTTTGGGACTTGCACCGTTTCGGACCGCAAAGCCCTGCAGAGGATAGTGAGGACAGCTGAGAAGATCATTGGGGTCTCTCTTCCCTCCATCAAAGACATTTACAAAAAACACTGTATCCATAAAGCAACCAGCATTGTGGACGACCCCACACACCCCTCACACAAACTCTTTACCCTCCTCCCGTCTGGCAAGAGGTACCGAAGCATTCAGGCCCTCACGGCCAGACTGTGTAACAGCTTCTTCCCCAAGCCATCAGACTCCTCAATACTCAGAGACTGGTTTGACACACACGTGTCCTGAGTTGCACTTTAATTACTGTCACTTTATAACTGTCTGCTACCTCAATAACTGCTATGTGCATAGAACATTATCTCATAGTATGTTATGTTTACATTTTAGAAACTGTCATCTTTTTGCACTACTGAGTACTGGTCGGCGCTGCACTGTCTGTTGTCCTGTTCATTGTCAGTAATTTGTTGTACTGTCCTGTACTTTTTGCACATGTTTGCACGTGCACTTTATATAGGTATATATAGGTAGTTTATATAGGTATTTTATTTCGTTGTGTAGTCTCATGTGGTCCTATGTTGGTCCTTTGTTGTTTTTATGTAGCACCATGGTCCTGGAGGAACGTTGTCTCGTTTTGCTGTGTACTGTACTAACTGTATATGGTTGAAACGACAATAAAAACCACTTGACTTGACTTGACTTGACTTGAGCTACTGGCCTGATTACATTTATTCTGAGACATCGACTTCAATGTGAAATAACCAATATGCTGTATAAGATCATTAATGAGAACGTTCTGGACAAAACAAGCTTGTAAATGAACCCTATATTAACAAACGGCTGATTTGTCTAAAAAAACACATGGATATAGTCAGAGGTCTATCAAACAATTGGACTGAAATGATACAAGTCTATGCCTACCAGAATGATTCTCCCTGTTTGTTGCTTAAAAACATTCTAAATTCATTGTTTGAATGCGATAATGTCTGTAAAATATCTGATATAATATGCTTATGTACATTTGTGACGGATACATGTGTGATGTTATTGTCAAGAAACGATCAGAGTGATAGTCATGTCTTTGAAAATGTTGATACTCTGGTTAATTACCTGATTGACAAAAATACTGATACATGCATTAATTTCCTACAATATCTAGACATTGGTTGATGTTGGTGTTTCTATTAGTCTATTTAAGCATGTATTGTATGATTACCCCTGATTTTAAAATAAAAGGATACTTTTATAGATTCACTGTTTCATTATTTAGGTGGTATCTGATCTGATAACATGACCGAACAATTGCATAAGGTGTACTTCACACCATCAAACCCCGGCTCTTTAGGGGGTGTGAGTAGATTAAAACGTGGTGTATTAGAGGAAAGTGGTGATTTGCTAAGTGATAAAGAAGTTTCAGACTGGTTAGCCAGTCAAGATGCTTATACGCTCCACAGACCACTGCGACATCATTTTAAAAGGAATAGGGTCGTTGTTTATGGTATTGATACACAGTTTCAAATGGACCTGGTAGATATGTCAATATATTCTACGGAAAATGACAATACTAAATTTCTTCTCACATGTATAGACGTGTTTAGCAAATATGCATGGGTACGTTGTATAAAGAACAAGACTGGATTGGCAGTGACCAATGCATTTAATTCAATACTACAAGAGGGTAGAATCCCTCAGAAAATTCAGACTGACAAGGGAAGGAATTTTTTAACAAGCATTTCCAACAACTAACTAAAAAACACAACATTTACCATTTCAGCACGGGGAGTGAATTGAAAGCAAGCGTTATTGAACGTTTTAATAGAACGTTAAAAGGACGGATGTGGCATTATTTAACAGCTATAAACTCTAAACGCTACATCAATGTTTTACAAGACATTATTCAAGGATACAACTGTAGTTATCACAGAAGTATTAAAATGAGGCCTGTAGATGTCAACAAAGAAAATGACTATGACAATTTGTATGGTAATGTGTGTAAGAAGATGCCTGTATTTAAATTCAAAATCGGCGACGTGGTTAGAATATCAAAGATGAGGGGTCCTTTTACCAAGGGTTATGAACAAAACTACACAGATGAGTTCTTCACTATAACCGAATGTATACCACGACAACCACCAGTCTACAAACTATCTGATTATGATGGCAACGTTATCGATGGATCATTTTATGAAGAGGAGTTACAAAAAATTATTGTGGATAAGGACAAAGCTTTTAAAGTAGAAAAGATATTAGACAAAAAGAAGCATGGTAAAAGATCCATGGTGCTCATGACGATGGGTGGGGTGGCCTCCGAAGTTTGACAGCTGGGTTAATGAAAAAGCTGTTGTAGATCTACAAACCTCTTAAAGCATATAAAAATAAAACATTTGTTACCTGACTTCATTTCTGCAGTAAACGGTCATGGATGAAGCAGGGTTTTATGTTACATTGCCATGCAATGCTTCATTAGATCTTTACCCCGAAAACCGAATTTCAAATTACAGAACAAGATTAGCCAAACCTATAAATTTAAAAGGTCGTTGGGAGGTGGGTGTGACTGAAATTGAATACCCTAGATCATGGTACACTATTACTGATGATGATGCGAAAGTCCAATTCAGAGAGGTTATCGACGGAATCAGCCATCTTGTGAAGATAAAGCTGAAAAGTGGTTATTATGACGAAGTTTTGTTTGTAATTAAGGAGCTAAATGCTATGCTACCTCGGCATGCACGTCTTGGCTACGATCATGTGAAAAACAAAGTGTTCATGATGGCGGCACCAGGAAGTTCCTTAACATTCCACGGTAAACTAGCCATTATTTTGGGTGTAATACCGAAGAAACCATTGGTAGCTGTAAATGATTATACTGGAAATGAAAGCATCGAACCCGGTTTTACGCCAGTGTACGCGCCACACCAAGCAGACATAAATGGAGGGTTTTACACCATGTACATGTACACAGATATTATCGAATATCAATCTGTGGGTGATGCACATGCCCCGCTTTTGAGATGTGTACATATAACCGGATCGGATCGTGAAATAGTCAGTGTTGCATATGACAGAGTACACTACGTGTCAGTGAATAAACATTCTATTGGAGAGATTTGTATTGAGCTCAAAGACGACAGAAACAGGGAAGTGCCATTTTCTTACGGCAAAGTCGTCGTTAAACTACACTTCAGGCCTGTGAAACCGATCCTTTAAAAATGGCGTATTATAATCCGTACCAAATGGACCCCACTCATTATGTAAACTATTATAAAACTCAAGCAGGCGGTGGAATGCCGGGGTTTTCTGGGGAGGGGTCATGTATGGGGCGGGGCTCGGAGGCCTTTTCAGGGGTTTGTTTCGAATGGCTCTTCCGTTGTTAAAAGAGGTTTCAGCATAGCCAAACCACACCTTAAAAACGCTGCTAAAAACATAGCCAGCGACGTTGTTACCAGAGCTATGACACATTCCTTTAATAATAATGATAAATCTGAAGACGGTTCGGGGTTAATGATTATGTTACGTAAACGGAGGTCTAAACCACCTGGAATGAGGAGGGGGAGGAGTGGTCAGGCGGTAAAGAAAACCAGGAAACCCCTAAGAAAACCGCAATTAGGCAACGAAAACGAAAGAGAGCTGTGAAGCGTTTTCATCTGTTAAAACTATATTCTAAACCATGGCACTACTACACACCATGTCCGAAGAGTGTATTAAATCCGAACTGGATCTGTTTACAGTACCGATGACTCAGACGGCTATTGGAAAAAACACATACATTGAAATCCCTCCTCTATCTGCGATATTGGACAGCGCTCCATTGGAATTTTTCATAGCGGGGAATGGTGAAGATTATATAGATTTAAATAATACACTGCTTTACATGCGTGTTAAAATCACAAATCCGGACGGTTCAAATATCAGAGATGGGACTCCTGTTGGACTGGTCAATTATCCAGGAAACACTATTTTTTCACAGGTTGACGTATCGCTTGGTGATAGGAGTACAAACACTTACCCCTATCGATGTATTATAGAATGCCTTTTAAACTATGGTAAAGATACATTGGAAAGTGTTTTCTCAGCAGGTTTATTTTACAAAGATTCTGCTGGACATATGGATGCAGGCGATCCGGCAGGGGGTAACATTGGTCTGACAAAGAGGGCTGCCTTTAGCAACGAAAGTGCAGTAGTTGAGTTTTTATCACCAATACACAGTGATATTTTCTTTCAAGAAAAACTAATGCTTAATGGGGTGGACATTAAAATCTGGTCTGACAAGAGGCAAAGATGAATTTTGTCTAATGAGGAGTGATGCTATAGCATACAAACTGCGTATTTTGACAGCTTCTCTGTTTGTTAAAAAAGTATCTGTATCACCAGGAGTGAGACTGGGGCACGCTCAAGCACTACTCTCAACAACTGCCAAATACCCCATTGACAGGGTCTGCCTGAAAAATTTCTCCATACCAGCTGGAGGCCGTGTATCAAACCAGGAAAACCTGTTTTTAGGTACATTACCCAAATCCATCATATTGGGTATGGTCGATAATGATGCTTTTACAGGGGCATACAATTAAAACCCTTTTGCATTTAAGCATTACGATCTGGAGTTTCTAGCTGTTTATGTGGATGGTCAGCAACACCCCGCCAAACCATTACAACCTGACTTTGGAGCAGGCACCGCCGTGCGAGAATTTTACCAGCTTGCACTTTCGTCTGGAAGACATCTAAAAAACCAAGCGTTGGTTATCGACAGAGAAGATTTTCTGCAGGGTTATACACTTTATGGTTTCAACCTCACTCCAGACGAAGAATGTGGTCAACACATCTCGCTTGTTAAGTCTGGGAATATCAGACTAGAAGTACGTTTCAGACAACCGCTTCCAAGAACCATTAATCTGATTGTTTATGCTGTTTTTGACAACATCATTGAAGTTTCTAACCGAAGACAGGTACTTGTTGACTACTATTAATTGAAAACATGAATACCATACAACTTACAGCGGCTATAGACAGAATCACACAAAACACGCATTTTCTTGGAGTACTACCATGTGATCATTTACCGAAGGACCCCTTAAGAACATTACCTACGTCAGCCATAATCAACACAGACCCTGCACATCTCCCCGGTGAACACTGGTTAGCAATTTACATAAATAAGGATGGTTCAGCATTTTTCTCTGACAGTTTCGGTAATAGTCCTGATTTTATTCGTTTCCTGTATCAATCACTGCCTTTCTAAAAACGAATTCAACACGCATTCAATATTCAGCTAAAGAAGTTCAGCATTTTATGTCTGACCCCTGTGGTCATCATTGTATTTTCTTTCTATATCATATGATTCGGGGTCGTGCTTATGATGATGTTATGATGCTTTATAGCGATGATTTAATTAAAAATGATGAATATGTATCGCATTTTGTGAAAAAACTAAGGATAACTCATTGTAATAGTACTACATTTAAGTGTATGCAATGTGTGCAAATGGGTGAAACGTTTATGTTAAACACATGATTTGTAAATGTTTGCTTCAAATAAATAAAAAGAGCACAATGTCAAATGTACCAATGTCATAGCTTTATTGAATACCATATGATTAATTTGTACAAAAATGAATATACAATTATTCAATATCAAAATGACAGCCATACGTTTTGATCAAGAGACGGTGATTTAAACGGTGATACATCTGAATCCTTAGAAGAAGGCGTACTTAAATACATTCTTTGACCCGTAGAGGTAGAGGGCGATGTAGACGGTTTGGTTTTAAATGAACTTATTACACGCCTAACCTTATGGTTTGGCACTGTTGAATAGGGATGTTTAAAGTAGCAATTGCCTGCAAAAACTCAGTCCATCCATGAGGTCTACGGTCATCCCTAATATTATGCGGAGCCGTAATACTCTTTACAAGATCCATCACGTGTGATCCCTGTATAGTAATGCCTTTAAATACAAACTCCCTGAATCGTTCCAAGATGCCATTTCTTTGGCTTTAGACATTTTATCCATGATGTATCTTGCATTTTTCACACATCTCAATGGGACATTTTTCAATACATCTGCTATAATATCTTCAACAGGGTTAACAGATTGTTCTTTGTGAGACTCATTGGGGTTGTTAATGCAAGCGTTAATGTGTTACTATCTCGATCACCCTGTTTAACTACCGTTAAAAATCTTTGTAAAGCCGAGGTGTAAAGCTTAGCCTTCTCATGAGTATCCAAATTGTCTTTATTCAAAATATTTCTTATAGCAACATCCAGATCGTCTTCCACGGTTTGTTGAATAGACTCTCGGGTATTGGACATCTTCAGTTTATCTATTTGGTTTTGAGACACTAAAAACAGCTTCTCAGCATACTCCATCTTCAACCTTGTTTAGCCATTATCAGACTTGTAATAAAGGGGACTGCTATGCACAAAAGCGGAAGAAGAAATCCTCCTTTCTGGTTGAGCATGCATTTTTTTGTGGACACACCAATCTTTTTATTGGCTATGTATTTAATTTCAGTCTTTCTCCTCTTCAACCGTTTGTGTTGCTGGTTCGTTAGTGGGATTGTGCCATAGAGTACATTAAATGCAATCTCACACAATGTTAAAATGAGCTCGTCAGATGCTGCTTGCATAATAAGACGCCTTTGCATGGGGGTCGCTTTAAATAGCATTTTTAACAGGGGGAGGTTTCTAGATAGTCTAGCAGACATTTTACCAAAATCACGGTTTTCTTTTTTGAATGTAAACTAATGGCTGGTTTGAAAGCAACCCCGTTCTGAGACGAAAACATTCAGGGGTTTTTGCTTTATAGTCTATCATGAGGTATCCAAAAGGCTGGTTGGTAGCATCTTGATAGCATTCCATAAAATATTTTGTATTTCCAGGGTACATTTGTTTTCCCAACACATTTATCTGATTGTTATCACGAGGATTCTTAAACAATATTAAATAATTTGTATTCAAACTGATGGTTCTGCTGGATTTACCTTGGAAAAATAAATTCTGCACAATATAAATAGCTTGAGGTTTCTATGGTGAACGTATTGAGTGAATAACTTTTCCACTTCAGAGTTTCCACTTGCCTCCTTCATCATGTCGTCAATTATTAACAGATTTGTTTTATTGACAGATAATAAAACATCATCATTCAGAGATTGCGGTATTCCTTCCACAAATTTAATGTTATACAATTTATACAGTTCATCATACATAGGTTGCCAGCAATCATAAATGTACACAATGTTTTCAATATTTTTAGAAATCATATTTACAGCATTTTCCAACAACATTTTTACAAAATAAGACTTTCCAGAATTTGAAGGTCCACTTATTACACATGAAAAAGGATGTTGAAGTCTAAAATCAAAACTATCAACCTCCCGCACACTACGGTGATTTAAAAAATTATCAGTAGCCATATGGTAGAGTTGTATAATCAGGGAATAGTTGCCTCTTATTATACACCACTTGAAACTTTTTAACAACTGACTTGTTTTGCAAAGTGAAGTTCTTTTTATTCCTCACGATGTTGTCTGTGTAGGCTAGGATGTGTTTGGTGTCATGCGATTTTACATAACTGTCAACAAGACCGATCAAAGTGTCTAATCTAATCACCATAGAATTTTCAGCATTCAAAGTTATACCCTTTGCTTTCATACACACTTTACCTTTTGCAGTGCGATATCCGTATGTTTTAGGCCCTCCTGAACAAAATTCTGTGATGTGATCATCATTGCCGATTTCAGTCAGTCAGATCCCCAAATACTGAACCCAGAGGAGGGTCCCAATCACCGTCTCTAGAGATAAAGATAACGCTGTCTGTGTCGCTATACAACAATCTGTCACCCAATTTATCCATAAGGCTATACAATTCTAACCGTGCATGTGCTGTTGTAAAGGCCCCCAGAAATATATTCACATCCCGTGTGTTGTACATGGCTCCATCGTCATGTTTGTACTGCACCAGAGCAATTTCATCAGACACGTAATGTGAAATATTTAACGTCATACTGACAGCCAAATATGATGTGAGCAAATTCTTCTGGGTCTTTCAAAAGTTTAGAAGTGGGTAGATTTTCTCTCATTGAAAAACGCCCCACAGACTATTCAGCAACAATTTGTTGATAGATCTCTGAGCAGGGTTGTGACAGATCTTTGCAGGATCGAGTTTAACCCCTTCTTTTTAAAGTAATCATCGATATAGGCTTTTTGTCTGAATCGGTGACTACGTGAAAGGGATAGTCTGAGGCCTCCTGTTTAAATTTCAGAAAGGTCTTTACATAATCGGAAAACAGTGTTTCCGATTTCTCTGCAAAGTGCCACACCTCTGAGACCTCCATTACAAGATACCCCTTCTCAATCGCCTTCAACAATTCAATGCTCACCCAGCAGCCTGAGATAGACCTCTCCTCATCTGTATGCGTACAAGATGTAACATTGATTTGTTTCTCAACGCATGTTCTGCACAGAGGAAACATAAGTTTCCCTGCACACCTGTAAGCAAGCACAGGATGAGGGGGGTAGCATTGTGGCCTTAATAAGTCCATAATAATTTTCAAGGGGTTCAAAATCCTTGAAAATTATTTCAGGATGTCCAACAGGGTAGCTTTTTCGAGCCTGACAGTAAGGATAAAGACTCGTGAAATCAACATATCTGATCTTTTCATTTTCTGAAGTTTTGTGGTACAACTTGTAAGCATTTGTACGCCCCCCAAAGAGTGCATCACGCGGTTTCAGTCTCTCAAGTGCCGAATAAGTGGTCATAAACGCAATTACATCAGGGTCAGTTTGCTTAAGATTCTTCCATACACACTCATGCATCACCTCAACGTCTAAACAGTATGCGTTCTGCAAAACATCAATCTTGTCATTAAGCTGCATCCTGAGCACTCCAAAAGACACTTTTGACAGGGGGTTTACATAGTCAGGTCTGTAACGACACTCGTGACCGTGGTGAAAACACCCGGCAAATTCTAGAGCTTTTCGTACACCATCTTTTTCGTAATATCCATCAACAAAGTACTCTCCAAACTTCACTTCACCGTGATTTAGTGCGTGGTGAATGTCTACGTCACGTGTTTTTTTCACATACTTAAGCCATTCAATAGAGATGTTAGAGAATGTCTTATACTGATTGACGTATGCATTATTATGTGTCAGAGCCAGTGTATTTCTAGAAAGAAATTGCGTCTTGAAAGTACCCATACAGCAACTAGCAAGAGTCACGTAGCTGAAAGGATCTACCTGCGTGCATCGTAGGAATTCATCTCTAAATTTAATGCATGCTTCACGTAATAAAACGACGTCATTCATGCAGTAGATGCCAATCTCTTTTTTGAAATCAAAGACTTCACCATCGACTGTTTCGTACCATTGATCAAATTTTGTCCTGGCACTATCTGTCATGGTGTTGTACCCGTAGTAGTTTTTAGCAGGGTATGGACCTATATAAGTCTGATTTTCCTGTCTGTTGAAATAGTGAGGAAAGAAGCCTTTTCTTTATTTTCCAAATTTAACGCAGATGGCATCTTAGACAGAGCCATGTGGAGGAATGAGTAAGAATCGATAAAACGTTGCCTAAAAGTCTCATCATACATGAAAATGGTTCTACATCCCTGCATTACTATGTTAAGTTGGAGTCCTGCATTGCAAAAATACTCCAGAATTAAAAAGTTGTCAAACCCGCTTGCATTGTGTGCAATCCAAGTGTAATTTTTGTATCTCGGCTGTCTAAACCTCCAAACGAGTTGTCTCACACACCCCTCACCTCCAATTCAAATGTCTCACCATCAAAAGTCATGGCACACACATAATTTGCTATATGTTTACCATTATCACATCGTGTTTCAAAATCATAGAAAATGTAACGATCTGTATATTCCTTGGGTATTGTAGGCTGTATGAAGCACTGGTGTAGGCCTTCGTGGCTTACATCATCCCCACAATGTAAACATTTATCATTTGGACAGTTATGAGGTTTGGGGTTTTTGGCTGTATGGTAACGTTTACTGCATTTACGACAATATTTTGTAGTATCGCAAGGAGATCTACCACAATCATCGTCCGTAGGGAGTACTAGTTTATGAGCATTAAAACAGTATCTAGATCTGCAATAACGCAAACAGTCTTGACAGTGTATTATGCTTTTAGGCTGTTTGTAGCACTCACTATCGTTGCAAACAGAGCACACATATTTTCAATCATGATTCTGTCTGCTCGTATAACCTGTGTAACAGAAATCACACACATATGCAGACCCTATAAAGGCTTTCAGATTCTTTATCATGTAATAATGAGAATCATGAATGTAAAGATATGCTGTTTTGGTGTGTGGCTCATCTGAAGTTTTATATTTTTCCAACTTTCCATCGGTTGACCTGTAAAAGACAACAATTTTTATGTCTAATGCACGTTCAAATTTTGCAATGTCTCCTAGCCCTATTTTATCCCGAGGTGTGAAACCGCCAGCACTCTGAATGGATTCACCCCGTCTTTCTAAGTTGTCATGGGAAATCTGAGGGTCGAGAAAATATGCTAGACATAATGAAAAACACAGGTTGTTTGACGTATTGACAGGACAGAATAAATGCATTCTTTTTCTTCTAATCACGTCATCATGTGCTATATCAACTAGCCTCCTACGAGCACCACCGTTACTACTTCTGGCTATGCATGCGTGTAACTGCAACCTGTCGTCGGCCATCACTTTCGCATTGCTCTGCATAATTTTTTCAAATTGTTCAACAAAAATGCGTATAGCCATTGCTAGGTGATAATACACAGTTTACATCAGATTTCAGACTGGGGCCTCTCAGTGAAATATTAATAAAACTGGATTCACCGCCCATCTGTCTGGAAAATGACACCATCTCTGACAATGCATTGTGCACAGATGTGCTGTATTCAGCAAGGTCTGTAGATATTAAATCCCTTAAATTTAGAGCCCTGTGTATCTCTATGCCACTGAAACGCGGTCTTGGTACAATTGTGAAATCATTTACAACACCTCCGTTTCTAACCAATGTTTCAATATTATTCTGACTTAAACCTACATGAGGGTCATTCGTGTCTGATGAAATATTGCTTCTAATCTTTCACAAAGGTTAGGTCGTGAGACCCCCAGTTTGTCATTATATTTTTGGATCATGTCTTCTAATCGTTTGCGTACTTTAGAGCTCGAGGGGCCTGATATTAATGAGGATGAACTGTGTGATGATGGTTCTAGTGACTGATTTAACATTTCACATTCTTTATTGCCATTAGAATAATTTAGACATCTTCTCTGTGTTTGAAGAATAACCTCTAATCTAGCATTTAAATCCAAATAGGCAGGACCTAAAACATCTATCTGTTGATCGATTATGCTTTGTAGCTGTTCAATATTTGACAAATGATCGTATCTAGTCCTTGCAGAAGGATTTTGTTCAAAGTCTGGTTGACAATCATGCAATTCATCGTCTGAATGTGTTTTTTACTCGTCATATTGAAATCATTTTTCAATACAGTTTTATTTTCCACTGATTATACACATACACCAACTACAAAAAAAGCACAGGTCACCTAAATAATACAAAACAACAACACCCTTTTAACACAAATCAATCATAAACACAATTATAAACATACCAGCTACAAAACAACAACACCCTTTTAACACAAATCAATCATAAACACAATTAGTTATTTTATATGTTCTATGACAGCGTTATTGATGTTAGTCAATATATTTACCATGAGCTGGCTTTCTCGGAATCCGTCCTGGAGAATCTTTTCAATTTTATTCAACATCTCGCGATTGGCACCAACTCGATCGAGAATAAGCCGTATAAGACTTCCTTGTTCTTCTGAGTTTGTCATCACCATGTGGAAGCAGTCACAAAGACGTTTGACATTCTCTGAAATAATGTCCAGCTTCTCATCCGCCAATCGATTCTGTTCACGCAATTCCATCAACAAATCATGGGAAAAGTTCTGTTGATTTGATGGTAGATTTTCATCCGCTTCGATAACTGTCTCTTCCACACACTCCTGATTATTCGCATCGTCCTCCGTACAATCCGATACAGCATCAATAAACGAAATCACATCCCCCGCATCGTTTAGCAGCACCTCCTCCTCTGACACCACAGCCCCGCCGTGTGTGAGAGCGTCCCACTCCCTCACGAACGCATCATTATCGAAGATTGCTGTGGGGTCTTCGTCAATTTGCAAACTGGTAGCGTACAAATCTATATAAAGAATGAGAATATGTGTATTAGCAAGGGGTTACCATTTTTAATGATGTTAGTGTGAATCGTACTCACCAACTGAATTGTTTAACACAGAAGGTATTTGACGTGACGTTGTTTGATCGCTTCTCCTTTCTCCTGATGAAGACCCATGTTTTTTTTCTCCAAAATAGTGTCTTGCACCGTTTCCAGCTGGGGATACAACATGTAATCGAGGGCTTCGTGAAATCCTCGGAATTGGACTAACGGGTTTGTTGCGTCTCCGTGAACTGAGTGACAGTGATGTCTTCGGTTTGGGTGTAGCAAACCCCGGTTGTGAGACAAGCATTGACAAGTCAACGTTTGAAATATCTACAAACACCGAAAATACATTTTTGTTTTATCAATATTGCATAATAAAAATAGAACACAAATAATGTATACATACCTTGCAGTACACATCTGTTGACAGATTTGCTCTGACCCGTTGTTTCATTAATTAACGGTTCAGTCACTGAAAAATAAATAGAAAATATTCACATCAGTACTAAGCAATTCTAATATATAAATACATAAAAATGATCTTTATGTAAACTTACGCAGTTGATCGATGCGATCCAGGTTTTCATAATCGTTGATAGGGGCTGAATTACGTACAAATAAAAATGATTTAAACGCCTAAGGTCTTAAAAATCAAGGTACCAAAATGTAAAACATCAATATTTAAAAAATCACATACTTCTGAAAATAAACGCCATTTTAAAGTGCAATCACCCGTGTTCTACAGATGCGTCCGTCTGGTTCAGCTGTAAATGATGACCACACACACTTAAAGTCTGTTTAAATAGGCTGAGTTCTCCCCCATAAGAAGACCTTCACTCACTCACTGCCAGAGAGGGGTTGGGGAGGGGAGGGTAATGGGGGGACAGGAATTAAAAGTTCAAAGGTACTGCAATTAAGTCATAAAGCATAGGCCATATATAATTTTTTATCACAAAGTTTCACAATCACACCACAGCTATCTGGCGCCATCTTCTGTTTAAATCTGGGTTCATGAAGCATCGCGACAAACTCAAAATGACGTATATAAAAGTTTAAAACACATTTTATTCATGTCTCTTTTATATAATTCTCAACAGAAAAATACACTTCCCTTAGACAACAATTGATCTCATTTTGTTTTCATACATTTAAACGACCGCACATCTTGATTTAACTCAGCGGCTGTTTTTATTATAATATTATTGAATGTAGGCCTATTAGCTTGTTTTTAGTAGGCGGTTGCGCGTGAAGAAAGGACCCATTAATTTACAATATTAATATGTTTAGTTAAAATCTCTTTTAGAACTGAATAATGCAACATTGGGACGTTTGATAGTTTAATCTGTGGCTGAATCATTTAAAAGGACTGCCGATAGACTATACCAAAACCCCAGTTGTGAAATATCCAGAGATCAAAGCTTTAAATTGACACTTCGAAATCTTGGCGCGGCTTAACCCCCATGAACGCAGATCCAATTAGCAACCCTAAGGTCTGGTCAAAATACAAATTTAATTAACCCCCAGTCATTTCATCGTCTTTATGTCTGAGTAATAAAACGAATTATCATTACACATCCCCGCCACAAAACATCTGTCGATCGTCGCCTTTATGTCTGAATCATAAAATGAATTACCCCGCCACATGAAAGCGAGACCCCCGCTGCTCAGCGCCTTAAAGGCTGGATCAAAAAACGCGTTATCACTTTGGATAATCTCGTGAAATAATTTTGATTGGAAAAATGCAATACAACACATGTTAAAGTTACAATTTATAATGCATACTATTTCAATGAAAACTCATCCTATTTGGTTTAAAATACGTTTTAGTCTCTGGTAAAAATAAATAACCCTTGTTAATTGTTTATTCATTATTTTAAAGTGTCCGTCTAAATGAGTTTGCTCTGCCAGTATTGTCTGTTTGCGTAAAATAAACTAATATCATTCAATATCCACTGTTTTAGAATCTCATGGTTAAAAATAAAAAATAAAAAAATTTAACAAACTTTTGTATTAAAGATATTTCAGTCAGAATTCGTTTTTAGTAGGCAGTTGCTGCGTGAAGAAAGGACGCATTAATTTACAATATTAATATGTTTAGTTAAAAGTTCTTTTAGAATTGAATAATGCAACATTGGGACGTTTGATAGTTTAATCTGTGGCTGAATCATTTAAAAGGACTGCCGATAGACTATACCAAAACCCCAGTTGTGAAATATCCAGAGATCAAAGCTTTAAATTGACACTTTGAAATCTTGGCGCGTCTTAACCCCCATGAACACAGATCCAATTAACAACCCTAAGGTCTGGTCAAAATACTAATTTAATTAACCCCCCAGTCATTTCGTCGCCTTTATGTCTGAATCATAAAATGAATTACCCCGCCGCATGAAAGCGAGACCCCCCGCTGCTCAGCGCCTTAAAGCCTGGATCAAAAAACGCGTTATCACTTTGGATAATCTCGTGAAATAATTTTGATTGGAAAAATGCAATACAACACGTGTTAAAGTTACAATTTATAATGCATACTATTTCAACGCCAATATTGTGTTTGCCAATCTGAACATTTGGTTTAAAATACGTTTTAGTCTCTGGTAAAAATAAATAACCCTTGTTAATCGTTTATTCATTATTTTAAAGTGTCCGTCTAAATGAGTTTGCTCTGCCAGTATCGTCTGTTTGCGTAAAATAAACTAATATCGTTCAATATCCACTGTTTTAGAATCTCATGGTGCTTTTGTTGTATTTGCCAACTTGATACGTTTTTGTTTTAAAACAAAATGTCAAAGTTTTCGTTAAATACATTTAAACCTTTAAATAATACTTTAAAACACACAAACACTGATCAGGAGGGGGTTAAGCCCCACTCCCGCGGAGGGGGCTTGTCAACTGATCTTACGCCATTGTCATTTTGGACGAGATCGTGAAAGGACTTTAAACGGAGTCGTGTAAGATTTCTGTCTTATATAGTTAAAATTATATATTATGTTTTTAGAAAATGTATCCTGTTTGCTAGGTTAATGTTAAACATCGTCTTACATCACTTATCGCTGAATGAGTTCATGAAAAGGATTTTAAACGGTAGATTTTGTGCTGCATTTTACAATTTATGCTATTTAAAATGCTCTTTGTTGAAATACAATTTTTAAATACATTTTATGTTTTTGTTCAGCATCTTTAAAGTGACATTGCTAGAGATGTGTTAGACAACGTAATGTTTAAAAACACATTTTCTTCTCTTTGTCAAAAGTTTAAAAAACAAAACAGTTTTTTCACCAAGCATTAAACCCCAATAAAGACATCATTTAAACACATTTTAAACATAATACTACTTTTTTTGTCATCTCAGTTTTCCATTAAAGATTAATAATCTTTCTACTCTTTTAAATACACCGATGGGGGTATCAGAACAGACACGTCATATCACAGCATGTACAACTGCCGGAGGGAGGGGAGGGGGCGGAGGGAAAGGTCAAATGTACAGCAATTAAACCATAAATCAGGGCCATAAATCATTTTTTGTCACAACGTATATAATACTTACTACTTGTGTGGTAATAATGCTTGTGCTTTTGTTTGTAAACAAAATTTATAAAATAAACTGTATTGTTAAAAAAGACTACATTTTATTGGATTTAGATTTAGCTCGTTTGTGAGAAGAAAGCTCTGATAATATTAATGGTTATGAAAACCACTTAAATGTGGTCTTCATAACTTTGAAAATGTATGATAAATGATTCATAATACTTGTTTATTAAATTACTAATTTAACCTAATATTGGAGAACTTTTATTTATTTTAGCCAGGACCACTTTCAAATATGTGTACTGAATGGTGTTTATATGTACTGCCTAATTGGTTAGAGGTGAAGTTGATAGATCAGCTGTTTCCATTGTAAGTCTTCGATGCTATTGAATATACATTTGGCTTTATCTCCATATGTCTGTTGGGTAGATGAATGGGAATATTCTGCTGCACTGGAGGGTCTTTGGAGAGCAAGATTTGCACAATACTATTCGCCTCCATCAACCAGAACAATCAAAGTGAAAAAGTGATTGCTTTCACCCTGCCAAGATGAAGTGCACTCACACATCATTTCAGGATGGCTTGTCTCTATTTTAGGGCCCTAGAAAAAAATCCATGTCAATTTAACATGTAACAGCATCTCTGCATGTTGCAAATTGATTTTTTCAAACCGGTGGAACAGGCTCACATGCTGGTAATTAGCTGTAGCTGGAAAGCGGAAAGCAGTCCTGAAAATCACACTCAACTCAGCTCTTGAGCTCGGTGGTACATTCATTCATAACAAATGTGAATGCTGTCTCTTTCTTGTCTCTATGTTAACAAGAGGAGCCGTAACCATGCTGGACTGAGAGGGCTTAAATGCACACAGGAAATGAGTATGTGAGAGTCATGTTAATCATCTTTTAAGACCCCAGAACACTTAGGAAGTTCTGTTTCTTTCTTCGTCCAGAGGTAAAAAGAATTTTGAAACAACTGAGCAATGACATACTGTTTGCAAAGATTCAGACATGGCCACACTGCTGATGGGAGCGTTTAGAGATATATTTAAGTCAAGTCAAGTCAAGTGGTTTTTATTGTCGTTTCAACCATATACAGTTAGTACAGTACACAGAAAAACAAGACAACGTTCCTCCAGGACCATGGTGCTACATAAAAACAACAAAGGACCAACATAGGACCACATGAGACTACACAACAAAATAAAATACCTATATAAAATACCTATATATACCTATATAAAGTGCACGTGCAAACAGGTGCAAAGTACGGGACAGTACAACAAATGTCTGACAATGAACAGGACAATAGACACAGTGCACTGCCGACCAGTACACAGTAGTACAAAAAGATGACAGTTTCTAAAAACGTAAACATAACATACTATGAGATAGTGTTCTATGCACATATCAGTTATTGAGGTAGCAGACAGTTATAAAGTGACAGTAATTAAAGTGCAACTCGGGACACGTGTGTGTGTGTGTGTGTGTGTGTGTGTGTGTGTGTGTGTGTGTGTGTGTGTGTGTGTGTGTGTGTGTGTGTGTGTCAAACCAGTCTCTGAGTATTGAGGAGTCTGATGGCTTGGGGGAAGAAGATGTTACACAGTCTGGCTGTGAGGGCCCGAATGCTTTGATACCTCTTGCCAGACGGCAGGAGGGTAAAGAGTTTGTGTGAGGGGTGTGTAGGGTCGTCCACAATGCTGGTTGCTTTGCAGATACAGTGTTTTTTGTAAATGTCTTTGATGGAGGGAAGAGAGACCCCAATGATCTTCTCAGCTGTCCTCACTATCCTCTGCAGGGTTTTGCGGTCCGAAACGGTGCAAGTCCCAAACCAGGCAGTGATGCAGCTGCTCAGGATGCTCTCAATAGTCCCTCTATAGAATGTAGTGAGGATGGGGGGTGGGAGATGTGCTTTCCTCAGCCTTCGAAGAAAGTAGAGACGCTGCTGGGCTTTCTTGGTGATAGAGCTGGTGTTGAGGGACCAGGTGAGGTTCTCCGCCAGGTGAACACCAAGTTATTTGGTGGTCTTGACGATCTCCACAGAGGAGCCGTCGATGTTCAGTGGAGTGTGTTCATCTTGTGCTCTCCTAAAGTCAACAACCATCTCTTTTGTTTTGTCGACATTCAGGGACAGGTTGTTGGCTCTACACCAGTTCGTCAGCCGCTGCACCTCCTCTCTGTATGCCAACTCGTCGTTCTTGCTGATGAGACCCACCACGGTCGTGTCATCGGCGAACTTGATGATGTGGTTCGAGCTGTGCATTGCTGCACAGTCGTGAGTCAGCAGAGTGAACAGCATTGGACTGAGCACACACCCCTGGGGGGCTCCAGTGCTCAGTGTGGTGGTGGTGGAGATGCTGTTCCGATCCGGACTGACTGAGGTCTCCCAGTCAGGATGTCCAGGATCCAGTTGCATTTAAATATGAGGATGCACAAAACTACAATCAAAACATCAACTAATATGACATTAAATTGTGTTATCCATGACTTCATGACTCATTCTACGAGTAGAATTAACACGAGATCAGTAAAAGAAACTGTTTTAACTACTTAATGATTATTTAAAGTAAAGTAATGCAGTAGATAATGTGTAATTTGTCATGTTTACATACTACATGTATGGCGCTAATCCACTAACATGATATATGCATCCATAATAAGCTCCGATTACACTGTTACTGTCATTTATAATACTCTGATACTACTGCAAAGATTGGTGTATTAAATAATGTTAATGTGCAGAAAAAAGAATGGTTACAGGCTTAGGCTACCTTACTTTGGGCAGATGTTTGAATGACTTTCGCTATAGACGGTAAAATGGTAATTTATGAGTAAATGCAGCTAGCCATCTCTCCTGCTTCTCGGCTCACTGTGCGATGTCTTCAAGTAAGCTAAAAATCAATTAATGTTTCATATGCATTCATTTATTTATTTATTTGGCAAGTAGTCTTGTAATTGGCTGAATATCGAGTCGTCAGACGTAAACACCAACGGAATGGTGGATTTCAGCTGTACAGCGATATATTTCTCCTCACATAATTACATAATTTCAGTGGAAATCAATGTTTCAATGAAATCAATTTTTTGGCAAGTAGTCTTGTAATAGGCAGATTATTGAGGAGTCAGACTGCATTTTCACAAATGAAACAAACAGAAATCAGACACAAACTGGAGGTTGATTCCAGCTGTTCAGCTATGTCTTTCTTGCCAAATTACATAATTTCAAAGCAAATCAATATTTTGTGTCCATGTATTTATTTATTTGGTTAGTAGCCCTGTAATAAACAAAAAAATGTACAGTCGGTTGGTTGTTATCACAAAATAATCCCCTTTTAGGATGATACAAAACTGCTTCAAGTCGGGTCCTTATCACCCTGTCAGGGTTTATTGTGCAATTCCAACCAGCCGACTGTACATTATCCCTTACTTAACTGACTGATGGAAATTAGTTTTCAGCCTCAAAGTAGATGGAGCTCCTACGATAACATGGAGCAATTGAGTAAAGGAGGAGTTTAGCAGCCGGTAAGAAGTTTCCCTGAAAGTTCACCCTGGAGAGCTGTTACAAATCAACAAAACTAACTTTAAAACACCTTCTTTTTTGCCAGATTTTGTTCTAATTCATTTCACACCCATTCATTCTTCAATTTTGTAGGAAATCAGCAGGGACCTTCAGGCCTTCAAAATGTAAGAATAAGAAAACTACGCCTCTTTGTTTTGTTTTTCAAGGTTATTTAGTTCTTAGTATTCCAGTGAACTATTTTCAATTCCTAGGTCTAGGGATAAAGGTATGTGTTTGACCTTAACACAAAAGTTTTTGAAGAGCATCTTTTCTGCCAATATAGACCATTTCAAGGACTATTCATCAGTTTAAGGAAGTGACGTCTTTGTTCCTAATAGTTGTCACTCATTCAAAACAACAGTGGGCAACTTGATTCATACTGACTTTTAACACGATTAACGTTTACTAAAGTTGACATTGATTGTCATTAAAATATCATTATTAAAATATTTTTTCCATAACTTGCCCCTCTAAATCTAAGGTTTGTGTTTACTTGGTTATTATTTTCAAAATTATTAAAATGTTTAGATCTCTGAAAAAGCAACCACAATTGGTCGCATGAACCACAGCACTGAAGTGAGACAGTTGGATACGTGAGTACTAGCAACTGTAGCACACGTCTTATTTCTGGTAGATGAACAAAATTTGTGCAAACTAATTGTACGTTTGGGAGGTAGAGCTCTAAAAGTGTCAATAGATTGCTCCCATTATAATGAATGAAGCTGCGCAAGTAATTTACTTTTACATTGTCATTTAGCAGACACTTTTATCCAAAACGACTTACAAATTAGGAACACACACACACATAAAATAAAATAAATCCTTACCTTGTCCACAGGTCACACAGGCTTCGTTGAATAGCTTTGTTGATTATAATAGGAGTGATCTAATGGCCTATTCCCAATCTTTCTGATGAGGAAATAATTGTAAACATCTATACTACAAAACAATTTCAGCACCACTCTCACGTAGATGCTCAGTATCAACAACAAGCCTGGATAAGTCACTTCAGGTAAACGTTTGAAGTGCTCCAATGCCAGTAGTAGTGCTCTAATTGCTCTAAAACACTTTACATACAGGAGATAACATGGGCCAAAATTATGTTAAATCAGTTCATCATGTGTTAGCCTAATATTCCAAAACCTGATATAAACTGTTTGCAGTCAGAATGAAAATCTATTTCCTTAGAAGAAGTTCAGAAGGTAATTGATAGAACCAAACCTTATAAAGCTGTTGGTGTGAATGAACATTCTAATGAGGTTCTTAAATGCCCCAAGCTGTTAAATACTCTCCACATGTTATTCCAATATTGTTTTAAGAGTGGGACTGTTCCCTCGGTGTGGTATAGTTCGATCATTAAGCCTATTCCAAAGACCACACAGGCTGACCCAAGAGTACCTTTGAATTATAGAGGAATAAGTTTACTAAGTACAGCATGTAAAGTGTTTTCTGGTATTCTTAACAACCGACTAAGTGAATATATTGAAACTAATGGAATTTTGGTGGATGAACAGAATGGGTTTAGAAAACACAGAGCATGTATTGATCATATTTATGTTTTATCATCTGTCATTAGAGCAAGGTTGCAGGAAAATAAAAGTACTTTTGTTTGTTTTGTTGACTTTAAAAAGCTTTTGATTGGGTTAATAGAGATTTGTTGAAATATAAGTTACTTTCTATTGGTATTACAGGTCACCTGTATAATTCCATCAGAGCTCTGTACAAGGCTCCAGTGGCCTGTGTACAGATTAATGACATGAGGACAGGATGGTTTCCCACTCCATTTGGGGTTAAGCAGGGAGATGTTCTTTCACCCACTCTTTTTGCGCTTTTTGTGAATGATCTGGCTCAAGAGATAAAGTTAGCAAATTTGGGTATAGACATTGATGGTTTTAACCTCAGCATTTTATTATATGCAGATGATATTGTTGTTTGCGCAGATGAAGAAACTAAACTACAAAGAATGTTGGGTATTATGAAGGATTGGTGTAATAAGTGGAGACTTTCTATAAATGGGGATAAAACACAAGTTGTCCATTTTAGGAAACTATCTGTGTTACGCAGTGAATTTGAGTTCCTTTTTGGACAAACACAGCTTATGTATTCCAGAACTTATAAATATCTTGGTTTTCATGAAAATATGACATTCTTAGAAGGGAGAAGGGTTTTGTCTGAGTCTGCAGGGAGGGCCCTGGGAGCCGTTATTAATAGGATGAAGCTTTGCCCAGAAATAGGTTATGCAACATTTACCCAGCTGTTTGACAGTATGGTGGGATCTATTTTGTTTTATGCAGCTGGGGTCTGGGGCTTCGAAGATGCTCCTGAATGTACTAGATTGCAGAGCAGGGCCATTAGGTGTTTCCTTGGAGTGCACAGGTTCACTACTAGAGCTGCGCTAAAGGGAGATATGGGCTGGGAGCCTTGTATGGTGAAACAAGAGGTGGAGTTAATAAGATTATGGAATCGTTTTATAAGATTACCTGAAGATAGACTTACTCGGAAAGTTTTTGATTGGGATAAAGCTCACAATTATCCTTGGTCAATGGAGGTCCTTGGAATACTCTCATCAGGAAAAGCACAGTATATATTTAAAAATACTTTACAATGTGATATATCTCAGGTCAGGCAGTTTTTGTTTAATTCTTACAAAGAGCAATGGCAATGGCAGGTGTTAAATAAGCCCAAATTGAGAAGTTATGTTCACTTTAAAAATGAATACTCCACAGAGCCTTATGTCAAATGCTGGTTAACTAGATTACAGAGGTCTTTGTGTGCCCAGCTTAGAGCTGGGGTGTTGCCCTTGCAGATTGAGGTGGGGCGCTATAAAGGTGTCCCAGAAGAGGATAGATTATGTGTTTTGTGTGATTTAATGGTTGTTGAGGATGAATGGCATTTTTGGTTTTTTTGTCCTTTATATCATGAGTTAAGAATGGGTATGTTTGAGAGAATTCAACATAATAGGGGGGATATGTTGAATTGGCTCTTTGAAAATGAAATTTATAGGTTAGCTAGATATGTGGAAAAGGCATGGAAACTTAGGCAAAGGAATTTATATCCTGACCTAAATTGACGGTGTCTTGTCTTGTTTTGTTTGTTTATATTGTGAAAATGATGGTGATGTATCTTTTATGATGGTCGTCTTCCTATGTGCTTTGTATGATGGTCATTTCTGTGTAATATGTTTGTTTTATGTCATTAGTGTCTTTTATGCCTAAGGGCAGGGCATGTAAGTGCAAGACACTTTAATAATAAATAAATAAAAAAAAAATAAAATGTAGTAAGGTTTAATTTGTCAGTGTGAGATTTCATTTCTGTAAAGTCAGAACAAATCAATGTTAGTTAATAAATTGTTCTTAGCACATTCTCGAATTAAAAACTCACTCATTGAACCATGAACCACATCTGTTGGTGGACTCAACAACAAAAACATCTAAATCATTTCTTTTGCCTATTGCACACAGAAATGGCAAAAGCTTTCTCAAAATGGCAAGCTCCAATCAGATTGGTTGCCTTTCTCAATTTCCAGGAGTCAGGGTGTTCATGTATTGTTAACACTTTACTGCACACACACACACACACACACACACACACACACACACACACACACACACACACACACACACACACACACACACTTGTTGGTCTACCTATCATTATGAGGACTTTCCATAGACATAATGACTTTTATACTGTACAAACTATAGATTCTATCCTCTAAACCTAACACAACCCCTAAACCTAACCCTCACAGAAAACCTTCTGCATTTTTACATTTTCAATAAAACATTGTTTAGTATGATTTTTAAGCGATTTGAATTATGGGGACACTAGAAATGTCCTCATAAATCACACTTATAGCATAATAACCTTGTAATTACCAATTTGTAACTTACAAAATTGTCCTTGTAAATCACAAAAACACACACACACACACACACACACACACACACACACACACACACACACACACACACACATATATATATAATATATGAAGTTGTGCATTTTAACATTATAAACTAACATGAACTAACAATGCTATTTTTATAAATTAACATTAACTAAGATGAATAAATGTGCCCTGTGTCAATAGGCTTGACCTATTGGGCAAGCATTCATTACAAAACCTTTTTTTTTTTTTTTTTTTATCTGTCAGGTTTTCATTTCTGGAACAACATACAGTACACTCATGTGTTATTTATAATGATGTATTTTTCCCCACTATTTTTAATTTTATGTTTTGCACTGTACAGTGCAGAAACAAGGCAAATGTAGTGCAACAAGTTTGGCAAAACAAACAATAAAGCGACTCTGATGAAACAGCATGCAGGTGTATAGAAAAAGGTATCAAGAAACAGCAGCTAGCAATATACAGGGCCAAACCACACCTGCAATGACAAATTTGTTTTGAATACACTTAAAAACATAAAATTAGAACCCTTATAAACCACCCCACTAAAGCCCAAATAAATGCCTTAAATTCAGTGAGAAAGGCTCTTATGCACTAAGCTCGCCACATAAACGCACTGCAACCTAATAATATACAGATTGTTGGGTACAGGCACAAGAATAAAAAGCAAATGTGCAACTACCCAGAGAGAGAGAACAAAGCTTCAGTGTTGATCCTGCTGCTTCTTTTGAAAATGAAATGCAACAGAAGCACTAAATAGTTTACAGCAGCGCTACTCACGGCTCTCGAGCGATCTTTTGTGGCCTGCGTTATTATATTATCTTCAGAAATATATTTATCAGCAGCCTATCAAATCTGTATGAATTGTGAAGTGTCCATTTTCATGAGGATTTACGCTAAATCACGTTAGAGAGGGAATTCAACTCAGAGGATGTTACAAATAATAATAAAAAAGAATAATACTATCTGAACATGGCTGATGTTTTAAGAGTGGCAGTCGTTCTTCTCGTGCATTCATACACAGTACATTTTTTCTCACGCATGGTCTGTCAATCAAACATGCATTCTCGCAATCTCACTTGAGAGTTATTCAACAAAGCACAAATCTGTCTAATCTCTTGAATAACTCATCTTGAATAAATATAAGTCTTAAGAGGCCATATGATAGCTTTGTGGGATGAACAGACCTTGGCTTCAGTGCAGGTCCTGCTCTTTTAGGCACCTTAGATGAGGTGCCAAATCTGCGTTAAAACAGAAAGATGGCTTTGCATTTTAAATATTATACGCTAAATATGCATGAATGGAAATAAAGATGTAACTGATGGTTGTAAAGAAACAACACAGGATACAAAATGTATATGTGGTTGGGCGGAGGGTGGGGCCGGGTCGTGATTATACACACCCGGTCCCTTATCAGGCTAATCAAGCCTCCGAGCGGTTTAAGGCCGACTGCGAAGGAGTGTGCGGGAGAGAGAGATAGTTTACGGACATGTCAGTCTTATGTGTGTGTTTGTCTTTTAAGTTTCTCATAACAATATTATTTATATCGTCAAGCCGGTTCTCGCCTCATCCTTTCCATTGACTGCTATACAGTATACATTTTGGGGGTTTTATTCTGACAGCTGTTTTAAAAACATGTACTCGTCATGAACACAGTATTTACGGAAAAAAAACGGCATTGAGAAGCCTTCACGCAAATGCTTTTAGTGATCTACTTCAGCACAGAATGGTAAGAGGAGTGAACAAATCGTTATGACTTATCACTGAAGGACTTTTGGTGCTAATGTTGGATATATAGCTCTTGTTTTTGAACACATCTCTGGTGTATGTGATGTTTAACACTCATGGTGTATGTTAATTGGCAATCACAGTGAGAAAAGAACTGATCTATATCAGATATTCAAATTTTACACCCCATATGTTCAAAATAATTACTGAAAGGGATAGTTGACCCAAAAATCTCTCATAATTTCCTCACCCTCATGCCATCCCAGATGTGTATGACTTTCTTCTGCAGAACACAAATGAAGATTTTTTTGAAGAATATCTCAGCTCTGTAGTTCCATACAATGCATGTGAATGGTGGCAAGAACTTTGAAGCTCCAAAAAGCACAAAATTGTATCATTAAGTAATCCATATAACTCCAGTGGTTAAATCTGTCTTTAGAAGTACATTTACATTTACATTTATTCATTTGGCAGACGCTTTTATCCAAAGCGACTTACAAAGAGGAAAACATAAGCGAATCATCTTAAGGAGACAGTGGTACGAAAAGTGTCATACTTCAAAGTTTCACTATCATCAGAATAGTATACAAAACAGATTTAAATGCAACAAGAAATGTAATTTTTTTTTTAGTGACTGGTTAAGTGCTTTTGGAAAAGATGTGTTTTTAACCGTTTTTTGAAGATAGAGAGCGAGTTAGCTTCCCGGATTGAGTTGGGAAGGTCATTCCACCACTGTGGTATGATGAAACTGAAAGTCCGGGAAAGTGTTTTGGTGCCTCTTTGATTTGGTATGACAAGGCGACCTTCCTTAGCCGACCGCAGGCTTCTGGTGGGAACGTAGCTCTGCATAAATGTTTTTAGGTATGCTGGAGCAGACCCAGTGACTGTTTTGTATGCCAGCATCAGGGCCTTGAATTTAATACATGCATGAACCGGCAGCCAGTGGAGAGAGACAAAGAGTGGTGTAACATGTGCTCTCTTAGGTTCATTAAAGACCAGACGTGCTGCTGCATTCTGGATCATTTGGAGAGGTCTAATAGCACATGCAGGAAGGCCTGCAATGAGAGTGTTACAGTAGTCCAGTCTAGTTATGACAAGTGACTGAACGAGCAGTTGTGTGGCATGTACAGAGAGGAAGGGTATTATCTTCCTGATATTGTAGAGTGTAAATCTACATGATCTTGCAGTCTTTGAGATGTGGTCTGTGAAATTTAGCTCATCATCAATGGTTACCCCTAGATTTCTGACCGTTTTGGAAGGCGAAACTGTAGTTGGACCAAGCTGCACGGTGATGTTGTGTTCAACAGCAGGGTTGGCTGGAAAGACAAGGAGTTCGTTCTTGGCTGGGTTGATATGAAGGTGTTGTTCCTTCATCCAGGCTGAGATGTCTGCCAGACAGGCAGCAATTCGAGCGGTCACTGTGGTTTCGTTGGACTGGAAAGACAAGTAGAGTTGCGGGTCATCAGTGGTAAGAAAAAACATGTGACTGGATGATGGGTCCCAGTGATGTTGTGTATATGGAGAAGAGAAGTGGCCCAAGCACTGATCCCTGAGGTACCCCAGTAAGTAACTGATGCGGCTTGGATACCTCCCCTCTCCAGGCTACCTCAAATGACCTTTCTGAGAGATAGGAGTTGAACCCGCCAAGAACAGTTCCAGTGATGTCCAGTTTAGAGAGGGTGGAGAGTAAGATCTGATGGTTGACTGTGTGAAAGGCAGCAGAAAGGTCCAGCAGAATCAGAACAGATGATCTGGATTCAGCTTTCGCCTGTCTCAGCGACTCTGTGACAGACAGCAGGGCCGTCTCAGTGGAGTGTCCACTTTTGAAGCCTGACTGATTGTCATTCAGCAGCTTGTTCTGTGAGAGATTCTTGTTCCTTTCAAGTGTTTTTGCCATGAATGGGATGAGACAGACTGGTCTGTAGTTTTCTATCTGTGTGGGGTTAAGTGCAGGCTTTTTCAGCAGTGGGGTTACTCGTGCTTAAATGTAGTGGGAAAAGTGCCTGCAAGAAGGGATGTGTTAATTATGTATGTAAGTGCCGGTAGGATGGACGGAGAGATGGCCTGGAGAAGTTGTGATGGAATGGGGTCAAGGGAACAGGTTGTGGGGTGGTTGGAGAGGAGGAGTTTAGAGACCTCAGTGTCAGTTAAAGGAGAGAACACAGAGAAAGAAGAGTTGCATACAGGAGGTGGGTGTTTGACAGGGTGAGGTGCAGTGAATGTATTGCTGATGGCTGTAACCTTATTAGTAAAAAATGTGGCGAAGATATCTGCTGTCAGTGATGTGTCAGGTGGTGGAGGGGGAGGGGAGAGACGTGTGTTGAATGTTCTAAACGAGAAGAATGTTCTTGATCTTGGTCTGGTAATATGAAGTTTTTGCAGCTTTAACGTTATCTGAAAAAGTTGCAAGCAGAAGCTGATATTTACCTAGATCGGCTGGATCTTTAGATTTCTGCCATCTCCTCTCAGCTGCCCTGAGATCAGTTCAGTGTTCACGAAGGATGTCAGACAGCCAGGGGCTGGGTGGAGTAGTACGTGCTGGTCTAGAGGAGAGAGGACAGAGGTTGTCTAGACAGATTGTTAAAGTAGAGCCAAGTGTGTCTGTGGCAGTGTTTACATCAAGCATGGAAAATACATTTATTGTGGGAAGAGAGGCAGATACATCAGTGAAAAGGCGAGAGGGTGAGAGGGAACGGAGGTTACGGCGAAAGGAAACCAAAGGTGGAGTCGGTTTTACAATGGATGGGAGAATCATGTTGAATTGAACAAAGTAGTGATCAGAGACATGTAAAGGTGTAACAAGAACATTTGAGGTGGTACAGTTACATGTAAAAATGAGGTCCAGCTGGTTGCCCGACCTGTGAGTTGCTGTGGTGTGTAGTCTTTCCAAGTCAAATGAGGCCAGAAGAGTATTCAATTCAATGGCCTGGGGCTTGTCTTGGTGTATGTTGAAATCGCCAAGAACCATAAGTGGCCTGCCATCCTCTGGCAAGGAGGACAGCAGGACATCCAACTCCTCAAGAAAGCTTGTCAGCTGACCTGGGAGGCGATACATGACAACAACATGTAATTTTGTGGGTTGCATTGTAGTAATGGCATGGAATTCAAAAGATGTATTGTTACATAGTGAAGCCTGTGGTGAAAAAGTCCAGTTATTATGAATGAGCAAGCCTGTTCCCCCACCCCTACCAGTATGTCGAGGGGTGTGAGAAAAGGAGAAGTTGTTGGAAAGAGCAGCAGGTGTTGCTGTATCCTCAGGACGTATCCATGTCTCTGTCAGTGCCAGTATGCTGAGGGTGGACTGTGTGGCGAAAGCTGGAAGTGATATGATATGTGGTTGAGAAACACAACAACAAGTCTTTTTTTACTATAAATCTCCACTTTCACTTTCTCATCTGAAAAGTCATTGATCTGTCCCTCATTCACAGAACTGAGATGTATTTTCAAAAATAAAAAAATCCTCATTTGTCTTAAGCAGAAGAACAAAAGTTATACACATCTGTGATGGCATGAGGGTGAGTAAATTATTTTGATTAAATGAAATTAGTAAATTTATTTGAATTTTAAGTATACTATCCCATTAACTAACATTGCAACATTCTTACTTTAAATATGTTAACATATAATTTCATATATAATCCAGCTTTGCTTCCCCTGACCTTTCCGAAGTTTAGCACCCCTAGTTTACAGGGTACATAACAAACACAATGTCCTCTTTATGAACACCATTTTCAACCAAATACTTAATGTGTGGGACACCAATCTCAAGGGAGGAGGCACACGTGTGCTAATTAACAGAGAATTGAGCTTAATTAACAACCATATTCTTGTCACGAATGTAGGTGAAGGCAGACGAGGAGCGGAAATCTAAATGCAGCGGTTTTTATTGAAACAAAACAAAAGGGTAACAGACAGTTCAGGAACAAACGAAATACCCGCAATGGGGAAAAACAAAGCAAAACAACAAAATCAACACGAAAGACATTAAATGGGTTTAACGGGTAAGCGAAACAATGACGGAGAGAACAGGAACAAGCATCCACAAACGTTAAAGACCGACAGGGGAATGGAGAACCAAACAGGGTTAAATACACAAACACAATGAAGACTAGAGTGCAGGCAGTGAGAGAGGCCAGGAATTGTGGGAATTGTAGTTTTATACACAGACAGTGAAACACGGGGCGGACAACAAGGAAAATGTGACATGGAACGTGATAAGTGATATGTGAAACAGAAAACACGGGGCAGACAACACAGGAACGTGACAATTCTCTTATAAGAGGCGTACACAAAGCGTGTTTAATAAGGAATGTGCATAGATACTGACAAACATAATAATGATTAAAAAAAAAACAAATTAAAGCCATCTTATTGGTCACTTATAATTACGATGCATGCACGTTTTTTTAAACTCATAATAATTCAAATAGATACATGCATTTTAAAATGCACTTGTTACACTGGACCATTTCAAATTAACTAAAAATGTGCTCAACTTCTGAAAAACATCTTAAAGGAAATGGTGACCATTTACAAGACATGTGCATGCTGGTTATAGCCTACTGATTCAATTCTAACCTAAAATCTAAATGTAGCCTATCATTCATTTTACCCAATAATTTAAGTTATTTTAAAGAACACCATGGCAACATGTATTAAAATCTGTGGGTAAAACCAGAATGTTAGGGTGTATTTACAAATTTAAACTTTGTCATGACCCTGTTTGTTTATATATTTTAAAATTAAAATTATTACAATTTTAATTTTAAAATATAATATAAATTTGGTGGATATTTGGTTATCTTTAAAATATTAAAACAAATAATACATATTAAAACAGAAAATTATGTTTTATTTGTGGACAGATGACATTTGAGGTATAATACAGTTGCCCTCCTACAAGCACACCCGGCCCCATCCCAAACTCTTCACCACTAGCATCAACAAACAGAATTGCAAAAATAACAATGTTTTCAAAAAGGCTTTCTCCCCCTATCTGAGAAATAAACCTACAAATTCTTTACTTATAGGTTGTTTTGATAAAAGAAACAAAATTATGTTGTTCTACTTCATAATTTCTTAGAATGTTTTCAGATTTTCCAATATATTCTTCATTTTAGCCCAACCACTAAGGGCAGAAAATAATGGCCATTGAACCCCCTCTACTCACCTACCTACCATAACACAGTTCATTCAAAAACTGCATGAATTCTGCATTGCATTATTAAAATGATTTTGGGTGGAGCACAGCATTATACAGTATATGAATGCATGTCTGAAGAGCTGATGCTGTGCATGGAATACCAACCCCCCTCTGACTAGCTGTCTGATAGCGTGACTGTATGTGACCTCATGCTGTATGCGGTAATAACTAAAACATGAGCTTTTGGTGGGGGGCTGCTGGCTCTGGTGCTGTAACAGACGGAATGCTGCACCAACAAATAGCTAAATCCATAGTTACCCATATCATTTGCCTCCTGAGAGGGAAGGGTGACTTACTCTCTTCTCCATCCCTTCACAAGGACAGAGGATACATCTGTACTCAGAATAGATCTCCACTGGGCTGAATGAGAGTGAGCTCCAGGACTCTGTTGGTTGGACCCACTTTGATGTCTCCTGCAATATTTATGTGCTGTTTCTCAGTGCAAGGCGACTGGGATCTGACCTTGAGCCCTGTACCTTGCTAAGAGTAGAGAAAATAAGCTTGATCGTTCATATGATGCTAGAATGATGATGCAGTACTTTATTGTGTAATTTACTAATCTTCATTTTATTCAAAGCCCATATGACTTTCTTCCATGTAGCTCAAAAGGAGTTGTGGGGGCAGGGAAGGGGAACTGGAGCTTTCAATCTTCAAAAAATGATGCAAAAGCACCATAAAAGTAGGCTATCTTTAAAGTAGTCCATGCAACTTGTATAAATATAAGCCTTAAGAGGCCATATGATAGCTTTGTGAGAGGAACAGACCTTGGCTTCGGTGCCAGTCCTGCTCTTTTAGGCACCTTAGACGAGGTGCCAAACAGGCGTAAACACAGAAAGCTGGCATTGCATTTTTTATATTATATGCTAATTATGCATGAATGGAAATAAAGATGTAGCTGGTGGTTGTAAAGAAATGACACAGGATCTAAAATATATTTTGGGGGTTTTATTCTGACAACTGTTTAAAAAAAAAGCAGTTGATGGGGCTATATAACAAATTATGATAAATATACAAAAATGTAATATGGTAATGAAATACGGTGGAGGCTAATGTCTAAATCAAAGGGAAAACAGGGCATTAGCTTACCCATAGACTTCAGCATACATCATCTTAATATTTATGCATTCCATACATTCCAAAGTACCTGCTTAAAACACTCAAAACATTCTATGTATTTAACACATATTTAGACACTCAAAGTATTTTATGCATTTTTAACCAGGCTTCAAGGACATGTATAACAGTTTAAAACAATAGAATTATAATATTTTCACACATAACACCTATTACACTTATTAACTAAACTGGAAGACACTCTGGGATCTAAATCATTGATGATATATGATTAATTATAAATTTACATACCCAGTTGTTGCATGTGTAAAACATGGTCAAACTCCATGTAATCCATATGCATCCTTCAAAAATAACACATAACAAACACTCAATTCTAAACACATATTTAATGCAATTAAACAACATTTTGTGTAAAATGTGATATTTACCCAAGTAATTCTCAACCGTTGAACAAAACAGGGAGCTCTCTTGCACCACGTATGCTCTAACGTCTCTAACATGTGAGAGTGCCAGAAAGCAGGTGTCGCAAAATTCCGGTGTTGCAAAACTCTGGTTATTAAAGGGGCCATGTCCAATTTATTAAATTTAAATTACATGAAATTTCTCCACTTGGCTACAAAGATAGCCTATATTTTCACAAACAAAGGGCGTTTCTAGCCTTTCATCATTTACCCATCAAAGCAAACAGTGTACCAATATCTGATAAGTTATTGGGTGACCTAGATCTTTGCCTAATGGTTTGACTGGCCCTGTTTGGTTTAAATGTTGATTTCAAAATTATGTTTTAGAAATTAAAATATGTGTAGACCAAAATTATCCTATGCATGGCATAATGTTTTTGGCTTAACATAACATATGGTGATCTGCATAGGCATCTGGGAAATGGGTCAACCATATGACTAAGTTTTGTGGCTATACTGTGTGTCCCCGCAATATTTACTTAAAAAAAAAATAACCCAGACATTTCCCCACAATTATTTTGCAGTTATAACATTACATATGACAGGTCTAGCAACCACCCAGAAAACCCTAGCAACCACTCAGGACACCCTAGCAACTGTCTAGCAATGCCCTAACAAGAACCCAGGACACCCTAGTGACAGTCTAACTGTCTGTCTTAAACTTTCATACCAGGCTTTTTCAATCCAACCTAAAGTTTGTTATTTTTGTTTTCCTTGAAAAAAGAAAGGCATACAGTTTTGGAAGTACACATGAGTGAGTAAATAATGACATTCTTTATGTTCTTGGGTAAGCTATTGCTTTAAGCTGTTATTTAACCTTATGACGTAAAAGAAAAATAGAAAGATATTTAAAGAAAAAGACAAGGGTGAGAGGAGGTCATGATGTAGTGAGTGGTATAAGTCCTCCAGCAATTGATTCATCAACTCATTGACTTTCCTGCCCTCATCACTGTCAGCTTTACTACTTTGATGTCTCTGCCAAAACTCATTTCACACCTCTAAAGCCACATCTCTGGCCCTCTATACATATAAAATAAGAGAGAGAAAGAGAGAGATTCAGAGTAATTGTGTCTCTTTACTCTTGACCTCTGATACCCCTCCACTTGAATTTACACGTACCATCAGCCTGTCTTTTGGTCTATCCTTCAGGAGTAGTCCAGATTAACTCTTCTGGCTATGATGCAAGTGTCTGATGTTGATCCTGGATTAGTTTAGAGACTGCGCCAGCTCCCAATTAGTGCTCTGAAATAGATAATATTTTGGATTTGGAGATGATGTAAGATGAAGTTCAATAAAACTCAAAGTAGAAGTCATTGCTGAACCAAGATGCAATCAGAATGCAATTCCAAGGATCACATGTCTTTATTAATAAAGTTTGTCTTGCCCTTGGCAAGATAAGGGCTATAAAATGACAAAAAAGGGCAAAAGTTCACAATTGCAGTATTCTGCATTCTAGCAGTTCAATCACAGTATTAAGCCAACATGTCCAAGTGGGCCCCACATGGGATTTAAGTGGATTATATTAGCATAATCTGGGCATGGGTTAAGAGTGGGCACTTTGATGGGCTGAATGTGGGCCCCAGCATGGTTAAGGTTGTGGGCCCCAGTTAGGCTGCCCAGTTCAGTTTTTTTGAGGGTCCTGTTTGGGCCCCATTTGAGGTATAGCCTGTATATCATTAATTAATTGCTGTTTGTATTTGCAGTTGATTTCATTTAATAGGTACAACTATGATTATATAAAATAAAAAATATTGATTCGACTGATTAATTTTCTATTAACTGTTTAACTTAATATGGTTAAAAGAATACTACATAAATTCTGTTCATTTTAAATTGTTTTGTGTTTACTGTGTGTTTATATACTGTGTGTATACGAGTGTTCATTTATTAGTTATTTATTATTGATATCTTCAAAAATGTGCTGCTCAAAAGCAATATTTTTCTTATCTAAATAAATCACACAGCACTTGATCAATCAAAGCACTCGCATACAGTCCGCTTCCCCACAAGCTATTGACATGCATCAGCGTGCCTCCTTCCGCCTTTTCGTTTGAAAAAATAAATAAATAGTCACTACCTGAACACCATCATCTCCTGTGTGTCAGGTAATATAAAAATGAACTCTCTATCAAGGTAAGATAATGTATATAGCATGCATTTAATCCAATTTTACACCTGTTTTCATATAATTGGAGATTTTGGAAGTCAGGGAAGTTAAAGCCAAAATCTATCAAGCCAAGATTTTAAAAAAAAAAACACCTGATGTGAAATATTGCAATCGAAATACTGAACATTATAACATTTGCAGTTAGCTAGTAAGTTGTCCTATAAAATGTGGTGATACAAATAAATATCACTTTTGACTCTCTTCAGCTGTATCAGAGGATTTGTATTTATTTATCTAACACTAAACCTTTTTCTCCTTTAAGGCCTAATTTACTTAATATCCAAATTCAAACTCAAAGTAAGATTTTAAGCAATTAATTAAATATAACTATATTGTGTCAAGCTCCAAAAAAGACAATAAAACACCATAAATGTTCCAAAAAATTTGTTTGATATGCAAATAATTGAAAGAAGCAACATTACACAAACATAATCAACTTTTGTCACAATTGTTTTCACAACGCACAGAGAAACATTTAGGACAAGAGATGAAAACATTTTTGTTTATTTTTTTCACATTTAATGCACATTATGGGTATGCATAGGGTACACAATTTTCATTCCCCGTCTGTCACTCACTTCGACGTTGTGTCGAAGCAGTGACACTAGGGGTCTCTCTGAACTTGAGAAAAGGCCAATGAGAAATTGGCAGACAGAATTTGCCTGTCCCTCCCCCAGACTTACGGGTATAAAGGGAGGTACATATGCATCTGTCCATTCAGATTTTTTCTTCGAAGCCAAGCAGTTGTGTGATCAGTGAGCTGCAGTCACTTACTGTTCCACTCATCTCTGTAGATATGAGTGGAACAGTAAAAAAGGCGCATATCAGCGGCTTTCTCCTTCTCTGCACAACAGTGCAGCTTTACCCCAGGGCGATTCGACAGCGATTCTTATAAAGAGAATATTTTCCTAAAAGAGTTTATTTCTCTAAAAGAGCAATACACAGCCGGGTTGAATGTCCTTTTCAGGACGCGTCTTTATACAGATGCCCTTCAGCCCCTGTGTAGTTCCTGGATGCGGTTGAGTTCTCTCCGCTCCTGACGGTCACAGATGCTGCCTCGTGTGTCTGGGCAGTGATCACAGCAAGGCAGCATTTGTGGATGGTTCGTGGTCTCACTGCAAGTACCTCACCATGTCAATGTTGCAGTCACGGCTTTCCTTCTTAAAGAGGAATGCCACTCCAGCCGCCCCCGCATCGCTCCTTCTTCCCACGAGGATTGAGGATGACCCGGCTGGAGATGGAGGTGAAATGGGGATGGCAGCGGGCTCGGTTTTTCGCCCAGGAACCATCCGCCCCTGGCATGTTCGTTGACTTCCGTCCAGGCTCAGGGTGAGAGCAGCTCACCTCACGGCCAGTCTGCTTACTCCCTCAAGCCCCCCCAAGTTGGATGACGAGTTCACCGCTGCATCGGAGGGCATTCCAGCGTCTGATGTGAAAGACTCGACTGGACTGCCGCCTTCGGGTCGGCATGCCCAGTCTAAGGCTGATGCCCAGATGGCTGACATGCTTGCCGAGGCCAGAGGTGTCAAAAGTATTCACATTCATTACTCAAGTAAAAGTATAGATACTAGGGTTTAAAAAGACTTCTGTAGAAGTTGAAATATCAACTCAAGCTTTTTACTCAAGTAAAAGTGTAAAAGTACTGCTTTCAAAACTACTTAAAGTATAAAAGTAAAAGTAATGTAAGGAAAACAAATTCCATTAATGACTAAAGCTTAGGCCACGACACAGGGGCCTATAGTGCACTACCACCTCCTAAAAAAAACATGTTTCTAAAGGCCATAATGACTATAATGTTATATTAAAAAAATTTGGGGATGAAGGCTACCTGTTTCAGCCACACATATGCCCATTGAAAATGAACTCATTTTAGTACAATGCAAATACATTAAAGAACCATATGTGTACTACTGAGCATTAACATGTGTTTCATGGAGATATGATGACTAGTTGCCTATAAGCATTGTAATGGAGCAAAAAGTCAAACTTCAGAGGCATGTTATCAATAACCTTTATTGGAATGTAAATGTACATCTAAGCTTAGCTGCAGGAATAAAATTGGTGTACCCCGGGCAGGCTTAGTAACAATTGCCCTTGTATGGTTGTCTATATACAATAAACAGTGCTGTCAAAATTAATGCTTAATCAAAAAATACAAAATATTAATAACTAGATGTAACAAACACTGTGGACTCAATCCTGCATGTGCAACAACAGGGTAATCTACATCAGTTAAGCACAATACATGCAACAAAGAGTTACCAATAGGCTTTGTTTAGCCGCAAAAGCAGCTGGTTCTCAAAGTTCTTTGAGCCAATGCATGCTCTTTTTGGCCTGACGATCAGCCCTGCAACACTAAACAGTCTTTCACAGGCTGCTGAGGCAGGGAGTGCCGTATTAAGTTTAAGTGATAGCTGGCACACAGCTGGGAAGGACTTCAGTACCTCTACTGTGTCTCCGGGGCACCCCAGGTACGCATCCAACTGCTGGGTCATTTCAAGAGGGCTGGTCTTCAAGGAGGAAAATAAGTCCTCTTCCTCAGATGATTGGGAGCCCTCCTCACTGATGGGATTCTCAGCCTGACAGTCCAAGTGGCTTCTGATATAGTCAAGACCTGTGGAATAAAAAACAAAAATCAGGACAATTTATACCATATGACTATTGTAATTGTCTATTGGATAGTGTGTGTGTGTGTGTGTGTGTGTGTGTGTGTGTGTGTGTGTGTGTGTGTGTCATTAAATGTCATTTCAAACCCATTTCACTGTTTCCATAGAAATTACACGTATTAAGGGGAAATTGAGAAGTGAGACACTTACCAAGTTTGAGGATATTTTTGTCACTTGTCCAGCAGGTCTTAAATTTGGGAACTAGAATGGCTGCAGCTATCAGCTCTGGATCTGCAAGCATCTCGCTGAAGCGTTTTTCAAGGCCTGAAAGAAGTGCAGCAATCAAAGGTTCACAGAACCTGGAGGCGCTGTGAAGGTGCCGGAGCTTGGTCCTTAGTAGAGTTATGGTGGGGACCAACCATCCCATCTGCACACTGGTTTCTCCCTGAAGAACATCCAGTGCCCTGGCCACTGGGCTTATTGTCTTCGCATATTCTGCAAGAAATGCAAGTTCCACTGGAGTAAACCTGTACAAAGAAGAAAAGAAAAACACAACATGGAACATTTAGCCTAATTGATGTAGCACCTTCAACTGGAGGATTATTAAAAAGAAAAACATTGTCATCTGAGACTTTTAGAAATGTAGCTGTGTTGCTACAAACAACACCCATAGTAAATATCGGGACTGCATATTGGCATAGTGCATACATGTGTTCTACATTATTCAAAGTATAAAACTATGACTTAATCTATTGTTAATCACTTAAATAACTGAAAGGCAGAAAAAAAGCACTTACTTAGGTGTATCTAGTTCACTGCAGACAGCTGCAAGTGCTCCTTCGCCTTGTTCTCTTGTTATTCTCACTATTCTTTCTACGGCTGAGGAGTGAATTCCATCTTGTAGCAACAGGCCTTACGAGTTGGAGTTTGCAGTGGTCTTCAATTACTTCAGATGCGATGGTTGAGCTTGAACTTTTGTTCCACAGGCTAGAGCATTTGGCAAATGTAGACCTTGACAAGCGCTTGTACAATGAGTTGACCTCTGCTTTTGAAGCATCAACTGTGGACACTAAATTGAGGAGGTGGCAGGCGCAACGATGGTGCTTGGGTAGCTGGTATTCCAAGTAGTAATCTTCGTCCAACAGGGCTCCGGCATCAACAAATTCAACACCCTCAACGCTTTCCTCTTCTTCATCGTAATCATCATTTTGGCCACGATCATCCTCTTCTCCATCACCCTCTCCTACAGGTTCAGGATTGTTGTTCTCATCAGTCTGCCCATAAACTCTAAAAAAGTTTGATCCGTTGTCAGTTGTAGTCTGAACGATCTTATCTCTGATGTTGAATTCTGTGTGAATGTCATTTAGGGCACAAGCCAGGGCAGAAAAGGTATGGGACCCTTTAAGTTGCTTGCATGCCAGGGCAGCACATGATCTCTGCATGGTCTGGGGGTTAAACCAGTGCGCAGTGACACCAATGAAACCACGACGGTGTGCCGTCCAGCAGTCTGTTGTTGTTGCTATGAACTCAGTTTCACTAAGGCAGCTTTCAGTTTTCTTTTCATTTCAACAGAGGCCTTTGTGACTTTGTTTACAACAGTATTGCGTGTCATGACATTTGTATTTGGCTGAAGATGTTGCAATGAAGCCCTGTTGCTGAACAATGTGTGGTGGGTGCAAGCCTTGGACAATGAATTTGATGACTACTTTATCCACACTTGCCTGGGACACTCTTTGAGTCTCCCACAGCTTGGTTTGTTTGGAGGGTGGGGCCAAAGAACCTTCAGTGGATGACTTCCTTTTGAGGGCTGAAGTTAGTTGCGTGTACCTCTGTAGACGAGTGGGGTGTTTCTTCTGTCGAGAAAATGAATGCACAGATTGAGATTCATATTATCTCTCTCAAACCACAAGCTCAGACTATCTAGGACTTCCGCTGTATTAAATGTCATGCTTGAAGTTCATGAATGAAGGTCAGACTACAAGTTTGGGAGCAGTTTAACTGGTCTATGCAATTATGTTGAGCAGACCAGAATATTGCCACTTAAAGCTGTTTTAGGACCACAAGCAGCTGCTGGCATGACTGAAAAGTAGCATTATTGATGAGATAGTCTGACTAAATTCATTTTAAACCGCATTTTGCTGATAGTTGGGCCTATCACCTTTTTACAAGGACCCATAGGGTCTGCCCCACACAGGCGCGTACACTCTCATACACAGACAGGATCATGCCTATCCTTAGTACATGCTTTATCAACCAGATTTAAACTATAGCTTTGCACATTTAACTTACAAATATTACATATTGTGACCCTGGACCACAAAACCAAATCACATGGGTACATTTTTTAACATTGAAATTTATTCATCATCTGAAAGCTGAATAAATAAGATTTCCATTGATGTATGGTTTGTTAGGATATGACAATATTTTGCAGAGATACAACTATTTGAAAATCTGGAATCTGAGGTTGCCAAAAAATTGAAACATTGAGAAAATCACCTTTAAAGTTGTCCATTTATGTTCGCGATTGTGCTGCATCCACTCACAAAAATAAATGTTTTATATATTTATGGTAGGAATGAAATTTACAAAATATCTTCAAGGAACATGATTTTTATCCTAATGATTTTTGGCATAAAATAAAAATCTATTATTTTGACCCATACAATGTATTGTTTGGCTATTGCCACAAATATACCCATGCGACTTGTGACTGGTTTTGTGATCATAAGCTCAGATAACATTTGGCTAAAGTCGAATTTCAAATCTCACACAGAGCCCACCAAACGAACTTGAACGTTGAATCATGGCCTAGCTAGCAAGCAAACCATGGCATGTCTTGGCATGTAACGTTACCTAGCCATAGCAAACATTGCAAATTTACCATTAGTACATTACTAGGTTACTACAATATTTTGTCAATAATCGACTGATAAAAAACTTTCAGCTTACCTCAATATGCTTTTTCAAATTAGACGGCGAGTTTTTGAAAGCCATTAGCTCGTGGTACTTGGGTGCGCAGAGCTTGCAGCGCATTCGAAAGGAATTGTTTTTGCATCCAACCATTTCGAAAAATTCTTCCATGTATGGCCAGGGATGTATAAGGGTTGGCTGGTCTTCCTGGCTACCAACCTCCTCGCTGGTGCTTGGTTGGGACATTTTGCTCGAGTTCTCTTCTTGAGTCTTTGCCACGGAAATCTTCGTACTTGGCTACATACGTCTGCTATGTGTTCATAATGTGATTTGTGTGTGTCATGTGCAGGTGCGATGGATCGCGTACAAACCAATAAGGTGTCTGAATGGTATATGTTTATACTTCTCATCCAACCCCAATCAAATTCAGTCTATCCAGATGGCGCGATTTATCTGGATAGGTTTTTTTTTTTTTTTTAATGATGACAAGCCGGAATGAAAACCAGCCGAAATGAAATAGGAGTAACGAGGCTATTTTTAAAATGTAAGAGTAGAAAGTACAGATAATTGCGTGAAAATGTAAGGAGTAGAAGTAAAAAGTAGGCTGAAAAATAATTACTCCAGTAAAGTATAGATACCCCAAATTTCTACTTAAGTAAGGTAACGACGTATTTGTACTTCGTTACTTGACACCTCTGGCCGAGGCCAGCGTCAGCATGGGGTTGGATTGGAACCCTCCATCCTCCCCACAGCCTTCACGGCTAGATGACTGGTTCCTCGGGTCCGGAAGCTGCTCACAGCCATGCCCCTCCCCAGTTCCTTTATTCCCAGAGGTGCATTATGAGCACCTTTCACTGCCCGCAACTCCTCCTCGCTCATCTGATCTCACTACCTTTGACGATGGTCCCCCAGGTGGACAGAGCGGTTGCGATCTACCTATGTCTCGAGAACGCCGCCACCTGGCACGTGATCGACCGGTGCTCCCCTCCAAGGCCTGTAGGATGACTTCATCACTGAACTCCAAAGCCTACAGCGTCACTTGACAGGCCACCTCCGCCCTGCCAAGGCACTCAAAGATCTGCACTTGGGTAGTCCTGACCCCGACGTGTTGCAGGAACTGCGCTCAGCGACCAACCTCGCACTTCACCACGAAGGTTCAGCACATAATTAAACTAAACCAATGACAAACTAGAACTGATAACAACCTAATTAAACAATACACCAATGAAAGCAAGACACATGAACATGGAGGGAAACAGGACATCACATGACTAGGGAACCACATGACATGAAACAGGAACTAGACTTATCAAACGAAAGACATGAAATCAAAACATAAACAAAAACACATCTAAACATGACAGCATATCATATATTATAATCGACACAATGGTTGTGGAACATCTTTGTCATAGGATGGACTACACTCTCTTAAAAATAGAATACAAGGACACAATTTAATGGCAACTAAAGCCTTCCTCAGCCAAATAACAAAAGAACATCTATGTACACTTCTGCAGTTAATTCAGGATGGACTTTGAAGACACTTAAAATAAATCTTACAGTTCATACAAAATTATTTTCATTTTAACGCTGGCCACCAACATCAACTAAGTTTATTAATTTAAATCATTGTATTATACATAGATAACAAATATGTGCATTATATTCATGCTGTTTAGCCAGAGGGGAACTGGCACTCCTGGTGATCTTGGTTTCTCCCAAGACAGTGGTGCCCACACTTTTTTGCATGATGATCTACTTTTAACTGGCCAACTCAATAGGATCTACCAACTAAAAAAACACAGTTTCATTTAAAAAAAAAAAAGCTTGTTGGGACTACTGCATGGATCCCTACATGGAATTAATCTTCTAATTAATAACAAATATATATATAATAATGTTCAATGTTGATATCATTCAGTTTTAACACTAAACCCAAAACTCCTACAGCACAATAGATTACAATAGCCAGGGCATTTACCTTATTCTGATGACTTGCACTGAATGGAAACAGACAGTTTTGCATAATCCGGGCTGTAGCTGCTGGTAGCTAGTCTCAAACACTGCTAGCTTCGCAGTTTTTCGCTCTGTTCTCAGAAGCCATTGGAAGGCGCGAACCTAGTTGTCATGGCAACTGAATAAACAAAAATCTCGCCTGGTCAAAATGTTCATCAAGTGCAAGTCAGACAGAAACTAAAAGAAAGAAAGACATTATATTTATTTTTATTAAAATTTAACAAAATCACATTTAAATTGTGTGATCTACCAGCATTGCCTTTGCGATTGACTGGTAGATCACGATCCACATATTGGGCATCCCTGCTTTAAGAGATGACAGATATCAGGCATTATTTTAAGTTATTCTAAGCTCAGCACTATGCCATAAGTCATAAGTGCAAAATCAATGGCCATGGCCATGAAGTTTTGGTATTTTTGTGCACGCATGCTCTAAGTCTAGGTGCAAGTGGGCTTGGCCAAATCACATGCACAACACGCAAATGTGCTGGATTAAGTGCAATTTAATTCTAAGGTTTACCCTGGTTATTATTCCACCATCTTTGTCCTAATGTTAATTCCATCAAGCTCCTGTAGGGCTCACAGTTTAGGAGCAGGTTTGATTATTAGCAATAATTGATAATTATCGTAGATAATTATCAATTATAAAAAATCAATAGAATTATATCAGGTAGAAAAATCAATAGAAAACTGATTAGAATCAATGTTAGCTTTTTTTAATCCTTTAATTCATCAAATTCGATAGAAAATCATGAATTATTAAAATAAATGGAACATTGATTAGACTTAACACTAGCTTATTGATCCTTCAAATTCAACAATCATCAAAGATAATTGTCAACTATCAAAATCAATAGAATATTAATAAGGATTAATGTCGACGGGGCACCACCCTGGAATCAGGGACTAATTACCAGACAGTATAACAGTCTCAATATTAGATAGTTCTCTTAGGAAAATCAATGTCCGTAGATCATCAAAATTCAAAAGGAATCAACGAAGGTTTGAATTTGAGCACTGGCATCCCCTGCCAGCCTTTGACACATGTGTATGCAAAACAAACCAAAACACTTCTCTTTGAAATACAACAAAGTTTATTGATTAATAAATAAAAAACTTTTTTAAATAATTAATAATCAATACAATGTAGTCAATTAACTTCCAACCTACAACTACAAACTAAACAGTGACTTGATTAGATATGGTAACCAAAATAAGCCTATAACACATGAGAGGACGGTATGTGTGTGTGTAAGGAGTGACGCGCGCAAAATGGTGGAGAGTACGTCACGTGAGATTTCTTCGCCAAAGCCGGTTTCGTGATCGTGGGAGAGAAAGCAACTGTTGGTTTATCACTCAGAGACGCGGTGAGCGGCTCGTAGCCCGTCCCATGGTCTTTGGTCCTTTAATGGATAAACACAGTGTGCCGGTCTCATCCGCGATGGTGTAAATACACAACAGTCCAACGTAGTTGGATTACAACACAGCAAAATCTCATATGTGATCACAGTATGTTACATTAATACATTAAGTATTAACCTCTTACTTGGATCGCATGAGGACGCATGTAAAACGTGTGTTCATCTGTCGTTTGACTCCGACTCAAGGCTCGGGGGATAATGGGAGGCCGTTTCCTCGCTCTGTCTCAGCAGGCTGGTGGAGAAATCAGTGACGTCAACTTGATTCAAGAGGGAAGGGGATTCTTCTTTCTTCACTTCTGCAGGCAAATGGATGAAGATGCGGATTGCTCGGCGTTCTCCTTCGGATCCGTGAAAGTGTACGAAAGTCATACGTTACTTCCTTATGCAACGAGGCAACACCTGAGAGCAGTGATGAGCTACACACGGCAAGCAAAGTCACTGGAAGCAATGCTCAGAAGGAATTTGAAGTTATTTCTACTCCCAATGACATCATGGTTGAGGGGCATTCTGTTGAGCGTCTCATGCAATAGGAGTTGAAAGTTCGATCCTTTGGAATTTCACACAGTTGTAAAGTGAGCAAGGCTTCTTGAGATTTGTAGTCTGTTTTGTACTACCTTTGTTTGATTTTGCCGTGGTTTTTATCAGTAAGATTTATGACTGTGTTTGTGGGCCTCAGTCAGGCTTTACGACTTTGTTAGGCCTGTCTTTGTCTTGTACCTGAATACATGAGGCCCAACACTCCAGTGACATAAACCCGACAGTGCGTTCATAAGTGTAAATGGACTGTATGCAATAATTAGAAGAATTGAAAATGACATGCTTTTGTCTATTAACTGCATCCTTGATGATTGTCGGGCATATTACTATGACAGTGACACGCTCCTTTTATATGCACGGATTATTAATCATTTTCATCTACTGACACACAAATCATGGTTAGTATTAACAGTGATTGTATCAAAAATACCAAATTCAAAAAATATTTCAAAATTTAAATCACACTTCAAATTAAATGAAAATGTTATAAAAATACATTGACATTTATGCATTTGGCAGATGCTTTTATCCAAAGCGCGTTACAGAGCCCTTATTACAGGGACAATCCCCCCAGAGCAACCTGTAGTTAAGTGCCTTGCTCAAGGACACAATGGTGGTGGCTGTGGGGGTCGAACCGTCAACCTTCTGCTTAACTGTTTAGTGCTTTAGCCCACTTCTCCACAAAGGAATTGTTCAAAAAATCATAGCCTACCCATTCCAAACATTTTACTCTATCCAGCTTCTTCCACCGCCCATGTTGCAGTGACTTAAAAATCACTGTACGACAACAGGTGAAAATTAGACTAGTGTGATGAGGGGGAGGACGGGGCTGGACCGTTAGGATGGACACCTGGCGCTGAGTTACCGCAATCAGCCAAGAGAGGGATTAAGAGGAGCCGGAGACGCCAGTTCTGGGGAGAAAGGGAGGTGCACACAGCTGCTAACCATGTGTATTCTACCTGTTGGACTGAAAAGGAATCAGAATGAGAGAGCACACAGAGCTGTGTGTGCATTATGGATTTGTGATGCTGAAATGCAGTTTTATGTTGTTTTGAATTAAAAGTATTTTGGTTGTAACCCCAGTTCCTCCTTTCTCCTTTACGATGAGCAAGAGACCTGTCTGCCACAATTGTACATTCAAATATAATAACTATAATTGAAAAATAAACCATGACCTACAGATAGTTTAACACAAATCTCATAAATTTTTATTTCATAGAAGACAGCTACAACTCTGATTGTCTGGGACATAATTTGATGTTTCACAATATTTGGACGTTACATTTATTACCACCTGCTGGTAGAATCTCCAAACTGTAAATCCAGGAACTGAGTTTAAACTTTGCGCTGATTATGAAGTGGTTTTCAAATGCCTATTTCTCAGGAAAATAGCGAATTGCACCTTGCACAACTTCATTAACATTCAATACACCCAAAATAGTGCAAACACTCCCTCCCACTTGCGCTGACATGATAACTGCAATTAGAATTAGCACTATTACGAAAATTGGACAAGACATAGCGCATGGTCATTGTGCATTGCGCTTTGCACATTCATAAAAGTAGAGTCCATCACAGCTTAATTTTCTGGTACGGCATGATTTTCTGTAATCTGCTTAGAAACGCTGTGTGTTGTTAAAAGCACTATATGAATTAAAATGACAAATAATACAGTGGCAAAATAAACATAAACTAAGAAGAGAAATTCCAATGACCTGTGCATTTTCTGTGCAACACAAATTATAGAAATAGCATCCACATGCTTCTGTAAACTGTATGCTCCTTCCATTGGCAGATTCAGATAAAAATAAATCTCTACTAGTCCAATTATGTCAACAGAAGCACCATGAGCATTAGAGCTCTCTTTGCTAATTCTTATCTTCCTCACCTGTCTACTGGGGAATTATTTTCCCCCTCTGTCTCTCTTCAGGTTCTGAACTCATGGTCTTAGACAGCTAGTCAATACCTTTGGCTCAGCATACCAGTTCAAATTGACTTGGTTTTCAGGAAGACTCCATAAAGAGCCATCTGGGAATTTCTGTCCCTTTGAATTCCCTCCTAAGGTATCTGCATCACCTCTGTTGAAATGAGCCTCCACCCACTGCATTTGAACACGTATGCCAAGAATCATACACCAGGGAATGTTGTGAGATTATAAGGGATTTAATGTATATACTGTATAAACCAAAGTTTCCACTAAGAAATTTAGGTGCCGGAACAACATGTCCGGGAATGCTAAAGTTTGCTAAACAAATTTTAAAAAATCTGGTCTTCTCATTATAATAATGTTAGTAATAAAAATGGCCATCCTGGTATTAGCCATGTATTAGTATTTTTTAAAAATCAACAGGGAAAAAGTGGGCAAGGCAAAAAAATAAAATAAAAAAAATGTCACATATCTTTTCGTTTACAGAGAAATATTTAAATAACAAAAATTGTTAGGTAATGTCTAGGGCTGGGTGATATGAATAATTGTCATCTGACACACGCATCTGTGTTTAGCACATGCAATAATAACAAATGATTTCTCTGGAGCATGCAAATGCGTTTGAGTATCAGGTCTCCAGTTACTTACAGGAGAGCACAGAGCAGGATAACTTGCGCTACTCAATAATTTGTTTTTTTATTAAAAAAAGAAGAGCAAAACATATATACATGGAATCAACATTTAAACCCCTCCCCCTACAAAAAAATCTAAATATTTACTCCATTTACCAACAAACCACCAAGTTACCCCTTCTTCCAAATGACACCTCTTCAAAAGCATTCACGCTCCCCATCTCTGTGCACCACTCCCAAAATGGAGGCTGCCCAGCCGACCTCCAACCCCTCAAAATAATCTGCCTGGCGATCATCACACTGGTCAGAACCCAATTCTCTATGTGTCTATTCCCCACATCTATGCCCCATTGCTTAAAACACAGAGTCTGGGTCAAAACGAAACCCGAGTGCCCAACACGTCACACACAAAACTCTGAACCCTCAACCAAAACTCCTGGATCTCAACACACCACCAAAAAACATGGGCCATGTCTCCATCCTCCGATTGGCATCACCACCAGGTGGGTGTGTCTTTAAGACCAAGCCTATACAATCTAGAGGGGGGTCCAATAAAATCTATGTAAAATCTTGAATTGTATAAAGTGCACCCTTGCATCTCTAGGTGCAGACTTGATGTTTTTAAGAATTCTAGCCCACACTCTCTCCTCCAATACCAAATTTAAATCTTTCTCCCATAATCTCTTGATAGAAGTTAAAGCTCCGTCCCCAGACTCTGAATTAGCAGGGAGTAATACACTGTTGACTCGTGACCTTTTCCAAAAGCAATAATCACCATTCCTAGATTATCTACTGCTTTAGGAGGGTGTATGTTACTCCCAAAAATAGAACAGAGAAGGTGGCACAGCTGTAAATACCTATAAAACATAGATCTGGGAATCCCAAAATGTTGAACCAAATTTTCAAAAGACCTCAACACATAGGTCACTGAGTGTAGTAACCCCCCACACAATCCACTCTGATCAGCAGAATGGGGACTTATTAATACATCATTTTGGATTCTGCCATATTCTCGAGGCAACATTTAAATAAATGTCAGAATTAAACACTCTGAACACTTTAGTCCATACCGAGTGCAAATGCGACACAACGGTTTGTAACTTAACTTCTTCAAATAGGGGCAATATTTTCCTGTTCAATACAAATCCAGGGAGGGGCTCTCTCAGATGGAAGCAACCAATGAGCTAAATGTCTGAGACAGAATGCAACTTATTGTAATTTGGGATGTTTACCATTCCAAATGACAGACTTCTCTATGATATCAAATTGCTTGAAATAAGAGAGGGGGACATCTACAGGGAGAGATTGTAGAAGGTAGTTACATTTTGGAATACAAATCATTTTAATAACATTAACCTTCCCAATCATGGATAAAAATAATGAACCCCACCTGCCCACATCGCTCAAATCTTTTTATTAAAGGGTCCAAATTAGCTCTAACTAAATCTGACAAAATTCCTGGGAATAAAATACCCAACTACTTAATTACATATTTGGGCCACTGGAAGGCGCCCGGCTGAAAAGCTGTTACTGGGAAGTACGGTGTCAGAGCCAAATATTTTGACTCTGTAGTCTGAGAATTTATAAAATTAATTAATATTCTGTGGAAGGCATAGATCTAATGGGGTTAACAAAATATAATCTGCGTAAAGCAAAATCTTAGTCGCCACACCTCTCTCCACCACCCTAGGAAAATTATCTTCCTTTCTTATCGTGGCTGATAATGGTTCCAGGGCAAGACAGAACAATAATGGGAAAAGAGGGCAACCGTGCCAGGTGCCACAATCCAGAGCAAAATAATCTGAAATTAATCAATTTGTTTGTACCGCCGCTAACGTGTATATAAATTATCTTAATCCATCCAATATAAGTATTCCCAAACCTGTATATTTCCAAAATCTTTCCATCAGACTGTAATGTGGTGGTGGAGATCTTTTAGAAAAGAGGCTTAGGATCTAATCACAGCCTTTTAATGATAGCAAGGAAGAAGGTAATACAATAAACATGGAAGAATACAAATTAAATAAATGTAGACATAAATGCTATAGCTTAACAAAAGAACATAAGAACAAGAACTGATCATGAGTGAATGAAACATGAGAGTATATATATACACACAGATGAATGATAAAGTAATAGGGAAGAGCTGTGGAAGATGGAGGGCAGGTGAGTGTAATCTAAAGGTACATTCTGGGAAGTGTAGTCCATGAACAAAGGGGGAAACTAAACAGTCACTGAACTGAACTGAAGGTGAAGGAAAAAAACAAGGCAGTTTGTTACACAGACGACATTCGGCACTTCAGCTTTGCCTCTGTACTTTTAATATTCCCTTCCAACTCCACGAGTTCTCATGCTTTAGATTTATTGATGAATGAGGCATACTGTATGATCCAAACCCTAAGAACCGCCTTAAGTGCCTCCCAAGCCATGCCCACAGAGTTTACTGAAGACCAGTTAGTCTCCATATACATATTGATTTCAGCCTTTAACATTTGTTGGAATTCAGGATTTTGCAACAGGATACATTAAAGTACCAACTATATGATTTATTTTTCTCCAAATGTGGCAACACCTCAAAATTCACCAGGGCGTGATCTGAGAAGATGTTTCCAATTGAGCAACCCACAACAGATTAAATGAGGGACTAAGATATATATATATATATAAGTAAGGTAACTTTAGCTTGCATAGGTGAGTAAAGAGTTAGCCAGGACGCTACTAGCCAAAACCGATGAGCATTGCTAACTTTCTGGCTCAAACTGAAACAATCTGAAAACAATATTTAGATGTTGATGGTTTTTAAAGCATACCTAGCTAAAAAAACAACTAAAACTTAACTAGCAAGAAAACCTGACCAAGCTAGCAAGCCACCAAGCCAATACTAAACAATGTTTCAATTATGCACTAGCAAAATATCTAGCCTTAGCTAACAAAGCATAAACTGTCCTCTGTTATTGATGTTGGTGGAGCTTAGGGTAGTGCTACATTCTTGCAAGTCTATGGGCAATGCTTCAGGCAACAAGCAACTGCGTGTGAGAGCTAGGGTCAAAAATCGAACTAATATGCTGAGACCTCAAGTCATTATTGATATATTATTGAGCGCTGTTACATTATGTTGTCTTCAGACCATCATATGAAGGTTGACCAAGACATCACTGATTTATTCTCTGTTACATGATGTTGTCTTCAGACCATCATATACATGTTGACCTCAAGTCATCACAGCTTGATTTGATGGTCCTCAGACCATCATATCAATGTTGACCTCAGGTCATCACTGCTTTTTTCTCTGTCACACAATATTGTCCTCAGACCATCATATCAATGTTGACCTCAGGTCATCACTGCTTTATTTTCTGTTACACAATGTTGTCCTCAGACCATCATATCAATGTTGACTTCAGGTCATCACTGCTTTATTCTCTGTTACACGATGTTGTCTTCAGACCATCATATACATGTTGACCTCAAGTCATCACAGCTTGATTTGATGGTCCTCAGACCATCATATCAATGTTGACCTCAGGTCATCACTGCTTTTTTCTCTGTCACACAATATTGTCCTCAGACCATCATATCAATGTTGACCTCAGGTCATCATTGCTTTATTCTCTGTTACACAATGTTGTCAACAAAGACCATCAAATTAAAGTTGACCTCAGGACATCACTGTTTTATTTTCTGTTACACAATGTTGTCCTCAGACCATCACATCAATGTTGACTTCAGGTCATCACTGCTTTATTCTCTGTTACACAATGTTGTCAACAAAGACCATCGAATTAAAGTTGACCTCAGGACATCACTGTTTTATTCTCTGTTACACGATGTTGTCCTCAGACAATTTTTGGGGCCCTCTTCAGCCTGTCATGACCCGTTCAGCTTGACGGAGCCCGTTCGCCCTGTTTCTCGGCCGGCCCACCGCAAAAAAAAATCAGGTTCTCCCTGTGGACAGTCCACCTCTGTGTAGAGATACTGATTTAAGAGGCATTTGGAGTGGTCTCTTAATTTTTTCTAGAGCTGTATATACTGTATATATATATATATGTGATTTCCTAGAGTTTGAGTCCACTTGTGAAAATGTTTCTATTTTGCATTTTTCTAATTTAATAGTTTATTTTTTTTTTTTATTACAAATGATATTATCAGCATAACAGTTTGAGTGAAAACCCATTGATTATGCTATAATCATGATCCTGCATGTGAATTTTCAAAGAGCATCTTAAATTATTTAATGAAAGAAAACCTGTCCTTTTGTAATAAATAAGTTACAGTTAATGTCACAATTTTATTATTTGATTACTGATCATGAAATATTTCTTATATTATGTCATACTAAATTTTCTAAATCACACAGAGGGGTAATTACTAGCATGCAAGCAACAGTGAGAATGGAGCAGGCTATTTTAGGTGTATGTTTTTAGAACCTGAATTCAAATCTACGTCTTGATGTAATCCTTCCTCATGATCGTGCAGCATGTTTTCATCAGCTAAATGAGAGGATAAACACTATTAAACTAAAGACTCACGCTGCCTATGCAAGCCATTTGCGCATTACAACCTGATCAACTATTTAGCCATTTTCAGTGAATCGCACCTACACAATCCTAAAACATTATTTCCAGGTTAAATTTCCATTTTGATTAGAGTCAGATTTGTATGTTTTCTCTTTTAATCGTTTAATGTCATTTTGAGTGTGACCATGATTTAAGGAGGGTGTACCTGATGCTGGGTTGGAAATCTCAAGGAATAATAGTGGTATTTTCCTTATTACATCATGTGTTGTTCTGAAAGCAGAAAGAAACAAATGAAACACGGAATGTAGGCTGTCATCCACGCAGCGTGACTGAAGAAAAGCAGGCGCGTTTACTAGTTTGAATAACTGAACCTTAAGCGCTGCCGGCTCGTGATGCTCAAATGGCTTGCACAGGCTTCACGAGTCTGTTGGGTATAATGCAGTCTCATCACATTTTAACCTTTTGTTTAGTCTCCCATTCATTTCATGAAAACATGCTGTGTGATCATGAGCAGGTGCGGAATTTCATCTAAATAAAATAGTCTATTCCTCTCTCGCTGTTCCTGGCGTGCCAGTGATTACCCCTCCGCATGCCAATGCTGGCACAGATGCCATAGGTTGCCGACCCCTGATATACACCAAACGGAACACAGGACACCTTCATGTGCCTATCTGGATTTTAAATTGCTGAGCAACAGGGGTGGTGGGTATCGGTGTTTAGGGGGGTGCAGTCTTGTACATTTTGTTGTGGGGTGGGGGGCAGGGGCAAACTGTTTAAGACTTTGAAAACCCCTGGTGTAGGGTAAGGTGAAATAAAAAGATACATGCAACTTTAATATAAAATCAAATGATTTTGTATTTAATAACCCACAACCCAGGGAAAAACACGCATCATAAAGAAATGAAGAATTAACAACACAAACTGCGTAATTTCTCCCGGTGCTCCAATTCAATCCAGGCCTGGAATTATGTTCCAGTGACGTCAGGTAATGCTAGTGGAGAGTTTGCTGCTGGTATATTACAACTCTTCTATATGTAAATGTTACATGTCTACAAATATACCAAGAGATTCACTCTGCCTTGTCAGTGTAGTTAGTTAATGGATGAAATGTCCCAGTTTGTTCAGCTTATTGACAAACTAGTTTGTTCTTGAATTACAAGTCTTGATCAGTTTACACCACTCCATTCACTCAGTAGCTCAGGGACGTATTCGTTCAGTAAACTCATCCAGTCATTGATATTCTGCTTCACATTCTGTACTATGAGGCTATAGGATAAATGTCAGATTTGCTGGAGCTATAGTCAGTCTTTCACAGGAGTGGTTTACTAAGGAGGAACTTACAATTTATCATTTGTTGAATGTGTTCAATTGAATTATTTGTTCAAAATCACAAAGCCATTCACACCTGAAACACCACTAATTGACAAAATGCGTGATGTGGTATTGTGACACACAGTGATTGATTCCCTTTTCAGCGAAGGCTCTGTCCATTTATATCTGTCTGTTCCAATCCCAACACAGCTTCCAGATGTGTTAATTGTTTCTCATTTGTGTGTAATGGATGGCATGCTTGCTTAGTGAGGGAAGCGCGCCTGGACTGATTCTATAAAACAGGAGATTGTGTCGCAATAAGCTCAAGTCAAAACACGAAACATTTCCAGTCACAAGCACACGCCTTAGAGAAAAATAGCCAAGCCTTGAATCACTTTTAAATTCATTTAATCACAGCTGTTTTGAATTAAGCATGGCCATGTCTGAATGAGTAATAGAGATCTATTGATATCAATAGATATGTGTTGAGCTGTGTGAAATTGTTATTTGCTGAAATGTTACAACAGACAACACACCATCTGACAAAGAGGATTTAAATATCACTTTGAAAAGATTGCCGTCGGCATATTTGTTCTCAAAACATGATATATTCATACAGTGTCGATCATGGTTTCTTTGTTTAGTGCAACAGTATGCCTCTCTTGCAACTCTGCAGGAGGTCTATAAAAAATTTTATTTTATTTTTCGACAGATTGTTTTAATAGTCACTTTTATTCTTGTCTGGTATCTTGTTCACTTGTTTTTGGGTAGATGTCGAAGCATTCTTTTCTTTTGTAGCATTGCAGTGTACATTTTGAAAGATGTTCCTTGGAGTTACTTCTAGAAGTGACACAGCAACCTTGATTTCCAGTGCTGGAAAGTAATTAACTAAAAGCAACCACACTTCTAATAGTTCACCCAAAAAATATAATTTGGTCATTATGTATTTACCCTTATTTTCTTCCACTGAACACAAAATGAGATGTTAAGTAGTGTGTTGGTCTCAGTCACCGTTCACTTTCATTGCATCATTTTTTTCTGTCTGTCTAACATCTCTTTTGTGTTGCACAGAAGAAAGTCATGTGAGTGAATAATTGATGACAACATTTTCATTTTTAGGTGAACTGTTTTTAACTTTTCAGTATCTTGACAGTAGCTCAGCTGTATTCAAAAGTTATATGCTAATTATAAGCTATTACAGCAAGCAGAAGTGTAGCATGACAAAACCTACAGTATATAGGCCTACAGTGCATTCATAAAGGATTCAAACCCCTTAATTCTTTTCCCATTTTGTTACGTTGCTGCATTCTGCTAAAATGTTTAAAATATTTTTTTTTTCACATCAATTTACACTCCATACCCCATAATGACAAAGCAAAACCCATATTTGTATAACTTTGCAAATGTATTAAAAAGAAAAAAATTAAATATCACATTGACATAAGAATTCAGACCCTTAACTTAGTTAAGTACTTAGTTGATGCACCTTTGGCAGCGATTACAGCCTCAAGTCTTTTGGGGTATGATGCGACAAGCTTTGCACACCTGGATTTGGTGATTTTTTTTTGCCATTCTTCTCTGAAGATCCACTCAAGCTCTGTCAGGTTGGATGGGGACTGTCGGTGGACAGCCATTTTCAGGTCTCTACAGAGATGTTTGATCTGGGCTCTGGCTGGTTCACTCAAGGACATTAACAGAGTTGTCCCTAAGCCACACTTGCATTGTCTTTGCTGTGTTCTTAGGGTAATTGTCCTGTTGGATGGTGAACCTTCGACCCAGTCTGAGGTCCTGAGTGGTCTGGACAAGGTTTTCATTAAGTATATCTCTGTATTTTGTATCAGCTTTTCTTCAGCCCCCAGTCCCTGCTACTGAAAAACACCACAACATCATGATGCTACCAGCACTATTCTTCACCGTTGGGGTGATTTTTCCCATGTGATGAGCAGTGCCTGGTTTCCTCTAGACATGATGCTTGTAATTGAGGCCAAACAGTTCAATCTTCATTTCAGAATATTGTTTCTTACAGTCTGATAATCCTTTAGGTGCTTTTTTGCTAATTTCAAGTGGGCTTTCATGTGTCTTCCATTGAGGAGAGGCTTCCATCTGGCCACTCTAACATAAAGCCCAGATCGGTGTAGTGTGGCAGTGATATGTGTCCTTTTGAAAGTGTCTCCCATCTCCATACATGATCTCTGGAGCTCCACTAGAGTGACTATCGGGTTATTTGTCACCTCTCTTACCAAGGCCCTTCTCACTTGGTTGCTCTAGGAAGACTACTGGTTGTTCCAAACATCTTTCATTTAAGAAGTGGAGTGGTGGTGGCGTAGTGGCTAAAGCACAGGGCTGTTAATCAGAAGGTCGCAGGTTCTAACCCCATGGCCACCACCATTGTGTCCTTGAGCAAGACACTTAACTCCAGGTTGTTCCGGGGGGATTGTCCCTGTAATAATTGCACTGTAAGTCGCTTTGGATAAAAGCGTCTGCCAAATGCATAAATGTAAATGTAAATGTAAGAATTACGGAGGCCACTGTGGTCTTGGGAACGTTTAATGCTGCTATTTTTTGTAGCCTTCCCCAGATCTGTGTCTTGACACAATCCTGTCTCTGAGCTCTGCTGGCAGTTCCTTTTAATAATAATAATAATAATAATACATTTTATTTACAAGTGACTTTCAAGACTTGCAAGGAAACTTTACATACATAATCAAATTTACAATAAAAGCATAAGAAATACAAATCTAAAATCACAAATAAAAATATGCATAATCATACAAATTTATACATTCATAAATAAAGGTTATTTGTAGTGAGCAAATTTAAAAAAAGGTGGGTTTTGAGAAGAGACCTGAAAGTGGAAAGACGATCACAATTATGGATATCTGGAACAGCACTGATAAATGATCTGGACCCCATAGAAGTCAGATGAACTGAAGGTATCATATATGAATATACAGTGGGTACGGAAAGTATTCAGACCCCCTTAAATTTTTCACTCTTTGTTATATTGCAGCCATTTGCTAAAATCATTTAAGTTCATTTTTTTTTCCTCATTATTGTACACACAGCACCCCATATTGACAGAAAAACACAGAATTGTTGACATTTTTGCACATTTATTAAAAAAGAAAAACTTAAATATCACATGGTCCTAAGTATTCAGACCCTTTGTTCAGTATTTATTAGAAGCACCCTTTTGATCTAATACAGCCATGAGTCTTTTTGTTAAAGATGCAACAAGTTTTTCACATCTGGATTTGGGTATCCTCTGCCATTCCTCCTTGCAGATCCTCTCCAGTTCTGTCAGGTTGGATGGTAAACGTTGATGGACAGCCATTTTCAGGTTTCTCCAGAGATGCTCAATTGGGTTTAAGTCAGGGCTCTGGCTGGGCCATTCAAGAACAGTCACAGAGTTGTTGTGAAGCCACTCCTTCGTTATTTTAGCGGTGTGCTTAGGGTCATTGTCTTGCTGGAAGGTGAACCTTCGGCCCAGTCTGAGGTCCAGAGCACTCTGGAGAAGGTTTTCGTCCAGGATATCCCTGTACTTGGCCACATTCATCTTTCCCTTGATTGCAACCAGTCGTCCTGTCCCTGCAGCTGAAAAACACCCCCACAGCATGATGCTGCCACCACCATGCTTCACTGTTGAGACTTTATTGGACAGGTGATGAGCAGTGCCTGGTTTTCTCCACACATACCGATTAGAATTAAGGCCAAAAAGTCCTATCTTGGTCTCATCAGACCAGAGAATCTTATTTATCACCATCTTGGAGTCCTTCAGGTGTTTTTTAGCAAACTCCATGCGGGCTTTCATGTGTCTTGCACTGAGGAGAGGCTTCCGTCAGGCCACTCTGCCATAAAGCCCTGACTGGTGGATGGCTGCAGTGATGGTTGACTTACTACAACTTTCTCCCATCTCCCGACTGCATCTCTGGAGCTCAGCCACAGTGATCTTTGGGTTCTTCTTTACCTCTCTCACCAAGGCTCTTCTCCCCCGATAGCTCAGTTTGGCCGGACGGCCAGCTCTTGGAAGGGTTCTGGTCGTCCCAAACGTCTTCCATTTAAGGATTATGGAGGCCACTGTGCTCTTATGAACCTTAAGGGCAGCAGAAATTTTTTGTAACCTTGGCCAGATCTGTGCCTTGCCACAATTCTGTCTCTTAGCTCTTCAGGCAGTTCCTTTGACCTCATGATTCTCATTTGCTCTGACATGCACTGTGAGCTATAAGGTCTTATATAGACAGGTGTGTGGCTTTCCTAATCAAGTCCAATCAGTATAATCAAACACAGCTGGACTCAATTGAAGGTGTAGAACCATCTCAAGGATGATCAGAAGAAATGGACAGCACCTGAGTTAAATATATGAGTGTCACAGCAAAGGGTCTGAATACTTAGGACCATGTGATATTTCAGTTTTTCTTTTTTAATAAATGTGCAAAAATGTCAACAATTCTGTGTTTTTCTGTCAATATGGGGTGCTGTGTGTACAATAATGAGGAAAAAAATGAACTTAAATGATTTTAGCAAATGGCTGCAATATAACGAAGAGTGAAAAATGTAAGGGGGTCTGAATACTTTCCGTACCCACTGTATATGAATATATATGAAGAAGATCTAAAATATAGGAAGGTGCTAGGCTATGAAGAGCCTTTAATGTCAGTAACAGAATCTTGTAATCAATATGAAATTTAACAGGAAGCCAGTGAATTTGTTGAAGAAAAGGAGTTATATGGACAGAGTTAGAAGTTTGTGAAATAATCTGTGCAGCTAAGTTTTGTACCAGCTGTACTATTTATACTGAAGTTTTTAAGGTAGACCAAATAGAAGGGAATTACAATAATCCAAACGGGACATGTACGATAGTGACAGTGCTGTGAGTTGAGAGATCGACGAAGACGATTTATTGTGCGCAAGTGGAAGTAAGCAGTCCGGGTAATATTATTTACATGTGCTTCGAAAGAAAGAGTGCTATCCAGAATGACACCCAGACTCTTTACTTTGAAACAGGGAATGACAGAGTAATTGTCAATGGTCAGAGCAAAACTTTTTGAATTACAATATTATGCTCTTAGTTCCTACAAGAAGTACCTCAGTTTTGTTACTATTTAGTTTGAGGAAATTACAAGAAAACCATGATTGTATTTCAAGAAAACAATTATGAAGGTAAAAAGGTTGAAGAGAAGAATTTTAGAGCTGGGTGTCATCAGCATCAGAATATGAATCAGAAAAAGCTTTATTGCAAAGTATGTTTTTTACGCATACAAGGAATTTGTTTTGGTGTTGTAGGCGCGTGTCACACATTCTCTAAATATAAAAAACAAGTATTAAAATATAAGCAATATAAATATGTCCACACAGTATATATTAAATTAAGAATAAAAATAAAAGAGCAGCAGAGTAAGTACAGTGGCATGTAGAACCAGAGGTGGAGTGTGGAGAGTGTCAGGGTGGGTACCGGGCCTTGTTGATAGGGGGCAGCAAGGACTGCCCAAGGGAGACATGGGTCCGCTCGCAAGGGGATAGTACCACGGAAAATACACACAGAGGGAAAAAGTCCACACGGGGGCCCGACCTGTGGAGCACCTATTCCAGTACAGAGTAATTTGAGTACTCGTGGGTGCCAAGTTAGTGGGATCTCCTGGGTTAAGAGCGCACAATATTACCTTAGTGGAGGGAAAGGGCGCTAGGTGCAAGCGGTACACCCGGTCAGTTGTTACCGCGTTGCCAAGTTCTACCGGCTCGGACCTGAGAGAACACGGGATGAAACTGACTCAACCCTGAGATTGTAAAATTTCGTAAGGTATTGGGTGTTGCCCAACCTGCTGCTCTGCATATGTCTGCTAAGGAGGTGCCTTTGGCCAGTGCCCACAAGGATTCCATACTTCTCGTCGAGTGTGCTCGAACCTGCAAGGGGGCGGGCATGGCCTGGGTGTGATAGGCCAATGCTATGGCGTCAACCACCCAGTGAGAAAGCCTCTGTTTGGGAACAGCGTTCCCTTTCTGCCACCAGAATGACTTGTTCCTCGTCCTCCCTGACCTTGCACAGCACCCGTGCAAGAAGGCTCACTGGGGAAAATGCGTACTTGCGCAGCTCCCGGGGCCAGCCATGTGCCAGCGCATCTGTCCTGAGGGAAGCTTCTGTTAGGGAATACCATAGCTGGCATTGGGAGTTCTTTTGGGAAGCGAACAGGGGGTGAAGCCTCCACTTTCGCTGAGCGAACCTTGTTGCAACAGCACATCCGCTGCCATTTTGAGGCTGCCCAGGATGTGAGTAGCACGCAGCGATCTGAGTCGCTGCTGGCTCCAAGGGAGGAGATGGCGGGTGAATTGTGACATGTGACGGGAGTGCACGCCGCCTTGGCGATTTATGTACGCTACCATCGTGGTGCTGTCTGAACAGATCAAGACATGCTTGCCCAGACTATTGGGAGGAACCTCTGTAGGGCAAGAAATACAGCCAGCAACTCTAGGCAGTTGATGTGCCAACGCAGCAGGGGCACTTTCCAGGAGCCAGCGGCTGTGTGCCCATTGCACCCGGTGCCCCAACCCTGTTTGGAGGCGTCAGATGTGACCAGAACATGTCGGGACACCTGCTGTAAAGGGAGTCCTGTCTGTAAAAAACAGAGGTCTGTCCAGGGTTTGAAAATCTGGAGGCAGGCAGGGGTGATAAACACACGGTGCGTGCCGCGGCGCCATGCCTGTCTCTGGACTCGAGTCTGGAGCCAGTGCTGAAGCGGTCTCATATGCATCAACCCCAGCGGCGTGACCGCCACGGAGGACACCATATGCCCCAGGAGCCTCTGGAAATGTTTTAGATGAACCGCCATGCCTGGCTTGAATAAGGTGAGGCATTTCAGCACTGACTGCGTGCACTGGTTAGTGAAGCGCGCTAGCATTGGGACTGAGTCTAACTCCATGCCGAGAAAAAGGATGCTCTGAACCTGGGCGAGCTTGCTCTTTTCCCAGTTGACCTGAAGCCCTAAGGCATCTGAGCACCTTGTCCCTGTGGGCGTATAGTAACTTTTTGGAGTGGGCCAGGATGAGCCAGTCGTCGAGGTAGTTGAGTATGCGAATGCCCACTTCCTCTGATGGGGCAAGGGCTGCCTTGTGAGGACGCGAGGGGACAGGGACAAGCCGAAGGGGAGGAGCCGCTGCCACTTCTCTTAGGTACAATGAAGTAAGGGCTGTAGAGACCCTTCTTCATCTCGGGCTGGAGGGACAGGCTCTATCGTGTCTTTAAGTAGATGGATCGCGATCTCCGCACGCAGGGTGTTGGTGTCTTTGCCGTGCACCGAGGTAAAGCCATGCTGCCAAATCGCCTTCATCGCCAGCCGCGCCGGCCCCAATCCCGTAGGAAGGAGGCGAAGTGAATTTCTCTCATTTTGAGGGAAGAAAGCCACGACCGTAACGTTGCCATGGCTATGTTCTCGCACTGAGAACATGAACCATTCATAAAACGCTGCCTGTGTGTGATCGCGGGCCAGGCACACGAGGCAGCTCTTATGACCGTCCGAAGTGGAGAGAAATTCAACCGCATCCAGGAAATACACAGGGGCGGAAAAACATCTTTAAAAAGACACGTCCTGAAAAGGACATTCAACGCCAGCTGTTTATTGCTCTTATAGGGAAATAAACTCTTTTAGGAAAACATTCTCTTTTAAAAGCGCTGTCGAAGTGCCCAGGGGCAAAGGTGCACTGCTGTGCAGAGAAGGAGAAAGCCGTTGATATGCGCCATAAATCCAACAGTATACGCTCATAGAGATGAAGTGAACAGTCTTGTGAATAGCAGCTCGCTGATCACACAACCGGTTGGCTCCGAAGAAAATTTCTGAATGGACAGATGCATTTCCCTTCATTTGTACCCGTATGTCCGGGGGCGGACATGCAAATTCTGTCTGCCAATTTCTCATTGGCCTTTTCTCAAGTTCAGAGATGCGTGAGGCTCTCAATAGAGTCCCCTAGTGTCACTTCTTCGACACAACGTCGAAGTGAGCGACAGACGGGGAACTAGAATTAAATTTTTCAATTGAATGAACTGAGTGCGACCAGAGAGATAAGATTTAAACCAAGCAAGACAAGTGCCTGTACTACCAATGGATAGTAATCTCTCTAATATAATATTGTGTTTATAATATTGTGTATAGACAGAAGTTCTGTATCAGCTGAAATTAACAGATCATTATTGATTTTGGCCAAAGCAGTTTCAGTGCTGTGATGTGGGCAGAAACCTGATTGGAAAGGTTATTAGCTTGAAAATGTGTGTGAACCTGAGAAGCAACTATCCTTTCAAAATTTTTGAGAGAAATGGTAAATTGGAGATAGGTCGGTTATTTTCAAGTATTAGAGGATCTGAACCAGGTTTCTTCAGTCTTCCCTTTTATCTCATGGCTTTGATTTTGCTCTGATATGCATTTTCAGCTGTGAGACCTTATATAGACAGGTGTGTGCCTTTCCAAATCATGTCCAATCAATTGAATTTGCCACAGGTGGACTCCAATCAAAGTGTAGAAACATCACAAAGAGAAATGGGATGCACCTGAGCTAAATTTCAAGTGCCATAGCGAAGGGCCTGAATACTTACGTCAATGTGATATTTTATTTTTTTATGATAAACATTTTTATTTTTTATTAATAAAAATGTTTATCAAAATAAAAAATAAAATAAATAATTTTATTTATTTTAAGACAGAGCAATAATTGGGAAAGAGGGCAACCCTACCGAGTGCCCTTATTCAGAGTAAAATAATCTGAAATGTATCCATTGGTTTGTACCACTGCTACAGGGTGTCTATACAGTAATTAATCCAACCAATAAATGTACTCCTGAACCCATACATTTCCAAACTCTTAAAAGGATAATCACATTCTACCATATCAAATGCCTTTTCGGCGTCAAGTGAGATTGCAGTGACCGGAGACTGATCATTTGCTACTGACCAAATTATATTGAAACGCCTAATCAGAATCAGAAAAAGCTTTATTGCCAAGTATGTTTTTTTACGCATACAAGGAATTTATTTTGGTTTTGTAGCGTGTCACACATTCTCTAAATCGGCCCCGAATAAACCCCACCTGATCTATATGTATAAGAGATGTCATTATCATTAGCCAAATTTTTGACAATATTTTTACATCTAGCTGGATCAGGGAAATTGGATGGTAGCTTTCACACTTGCTTGGATCTTTGTCCTTCTTTAAGAATCAGACTGATATGGGTTTGTGTCATGGTTGGTGGAAGCTATGCATTCTTTAATGATCCCATATAAACTTCTAACAAAAGAGGAACCAGTTCTGTAGCATAAGATCTAAAAAGCCATCTGACCACAGAGCCATGCCAGTAGGCAGGGCCTTAGTTACCTTGTCAAGCTCCTCCTAGCTTATCTTAGAATAAGGAGAATTTTTTTTGCTCAGTCGTCAATTTAGGCAATTTTAATGGTTCCACGATGTTTCAAATATCTTCATCGGTGGACGAAGTCATGGAACTATAAAGATCAAGATAGAATTCTTTAAAAGCATAATTTATATCTTTGGTCGAGGTAAATATTTCACCACCAACAGATTTCACTGAAGGAATGTAGAAAAAGACTCTCTGTTTTATATATCTAGCCAAAAGATTTCCTGATTTTTCCACCAATTCAAAGTATGACTGTCTTGCCCTGAATAACCAAAACTCCACCTTCCCTGACAAAATAGTACTTTATCTGTACTTTATTGGGTCAATTTTCTGAGGCCATCAGATGACATTCGTCATTTCAGCTCTGCCTCGGCACTTTTAATATTCCCTTCCAACTCCACGAGTTGTCGTGCTTTGGATTTTTTGATGAATGAGGTATACAGTATGAGCCGACCCCTAAGAACCACCTTAAGTGCCTCTCAAGCCACACCCACAGAGGATACTGAGGACGAGTTGGTCTCCAGATAGACATTGATTTCAGCCTTTAACATTTGTTGGAAATCAGAATTTTGCAAAAGCGATACATTAAAGTGCAAATACAGTATATGATTTATTTTTTTACATATATGGCAACACATCTAAACTCACCAGGGTGTGATCTGAGACTAAAATGTTTCCTATTGAGCAATCAACAACAGATGAAATGAGGGATTTAGGTATAAAAAAAAGCTATTCTAGAATAAATCTTATGGACTGATGAAAAGAATGTATAGTCCCTAACAGATGGGTTCAAATGTCTCTAAATATCTGTAAGATCAAGATTTTTACACATCCTGTGAAGTGGCAATGTTGCTCTAGGGGGCTTACACACTTTTGCTTCACTATGATCAAGGACTGAGTCATCAATAGATTAAAGTCTACTCCCTATTTTATATTATGAGGTGTGCCAATGGTTAGCAAAATCCCTTCAAGATCTATAAGAAGGCCCTGATCATCAGCATTAGTTGCGCAGATATTAGCCATAATCAACCTTTGCCCCTGAATTTCAGCTAAAACAGTAATTACTCTTCTTAATTTATCATTAATCTGTTTGAGAATTTTTAATTGTAGAAGTGTATTTATCAATATAATGACTCCCTTGCTCTTACTTGAGCCAGCACTAAAGAAAACATGTCCACCCCATATCTTCCTTACATTTTCAGCTTCCTGTGAGGAAAGTTGCATTTCTTGAAGAAGCACTATATCATATTTCTTATGTTTAAGAAAATAAATAACCTTCCTTCTGTTTATGGGGTGCTCCAACCAATTCACATTCCATGTGGAGAGAGACAAATCACTTATTTAACATTTGATATTTTGATATAATAGAAAATACAAATTGTGTGTCAAAAAACAAATTATAAAGACCATATTTTAGCATTAGTGCAACAATAAAACCCCGAACTTCCCCACAAACAAAACAAACAGAAAAATGAAAAATGTGCACATTAACCCCGCACATGACAGCGCCAACTTGTGTCAATCCCTCTAAACTCAAAGAGTCAATGCATGCCTAAAGAGTACCCGCGACAGCTTTGCCTTCAGATTGCTCATGACTGGTATTTCTATAAAGATTTCATGAGGCAAAATTACATAACAGAAAATACTTTGTAAAACTAACTCCCACCAATAGAAGGCATAAGCACAAAGAACAAGCAGATTCATCCACAACTATCCCGAAGGTATGTTCCTCCACAAAACAAACTCCAGCTGCTAGGCGGAACCAACTCAAAAAGAAACAAAACAGGCCTCCCGGTTCCACAGACGGTCAAGTGTATATTTAACGAGTCAAGTTGAATCAGACATAAGAAACACACCATGATTTCCTCAGTCCATCAACTCTATAAAAGACATGACTTGTTGTAGGCATGTAGATATTTTATATACCATATCTCTGCCCTCCTCATGCTCAGGAATTCTTTCCATCGCCATAATCGTTCAACGTAATACAGCGAGATCTTCTAAGTTAGCAACAACTTTCATCAGCATCACAAAAATGTTGGACAGTTGACGCTGGATTTCTCCATCCGCGCCATCCAAATTTGAGGCCCCAGTCCCCAGGCCAGTCAAAGGCTTCAGCTTGAGCACGTTAGTGTCTTTTAATATCTCCAGAGGATTTTGAATTTTTTGACATATTGACTTCAAAGAGCAAATACTGTATGTAGCAGGGTGTTTCAAATCTCACAGGACTATAACACACAAATTATTAAAAACTATCAAAGTGCGCAGAGGCGTCACTTGACGCTCGATATTTAAGTTTTTTATTTTTAATACATTTGCAAAGTTATCAAAAATCAGTTTTTTGCATTGTTATTTTGGGGTATGGAGTGTAGATTGATGTGGAAAAAATGTAGTGATCAAAATACTTTATGAATGCGCTGTACCTTTTTTGTCACATTGTATTGCATCCACACCTTTTAAACAAGCGATCTGAGGTAGCAAATCAAACATACTGTCCTATAATGTCCTCTCTCTTATGTAGCATTAGGAACGTAGTTTCGTTTTATTTAATCAGTTCAGATAGTTAATTTAAATGAATCCATTAAAAGAAAATGGTTCACTGATTCTTTTTTGTCGCTGCACATACATTTCTGTGCAATATTTTATGTTTTCTTTTTTTTTTATCATGATATTTAGTTTAATGATGTTTTTGAAATTAGCAAATGTAAATTAGCATGTTTCTAGTGTTAAACAACACAGAATACAAAAATATCTTTGGGGATTTATAAAAAAAAAATATATATATATATATATATATATATATATATATATATATATATATATATATAAATAAAACAGCTGCAGATGAATTTGTATTGTATTAAAAAAAATTGTGATATAGTCTAGCACTATTACATATTACAAAAAAAGATCTGCGTTGGCTTGGCACTCCATTTGATCCATATTATTCTATTTTATTCGATACATTTTTAGGGTGATGACGCCATAAAATATGACGACAGACATTAGAAGCTTCATTCTAAAACCTCAATAGAAGTTTCAAATGTAAATATGACATTTGGTACAGTCTAGTATGAACGGTCAGAATGACCGCTATGGCCATTCTAGTAGTTATAGAATTCCGGTAGTTCTAGTGTTAAATGCAAGTAGGCCTACAATCTATGGCTTGATTAGTGTCCTTTGGAAGATCAAAGCGTGTCTCAGCCATGACAGTATTACAAATGTCATAGACAGTAATGTCTTTGTATTGAAGGCCAAGTTTAAAATATATCTATATAAATTCATGCGCATCCATGCTCTCAGTATCTTTGAGTAAATGAATGATGGCAATGACGCAATCGGAAAAGAGCTACACACACACCGGGAAACTGTAACGCGTGCGCACGCGAAAGTATCTCGTGCGCACGCGATAGTTTCTCGTGCGCACGCTAAAGTATCTCGTGCGCACGCGAAAGTCTCTTAGATTTTTTTTTTTGCACAGGTCACTTCGGGGGCTCCGTACTTTAAGGACATGTACAACAGTTTAAAACAATATAATTCTCATTATACATATTTTCACATATAACACGTACTACACTTATTCACTAAACTGGAAAATTCTCTGGGCTATATGTCATTAAAAAATAAATTATTAATTCTAATTTACTTGCCCAGTTCTCACATGTATACCAAAGGTGGTCAAACTCCACACATGCAATTCATGTGCATCCTTCAAAAATAACCCATAAAAAAACACTCAACTGTTCTGAACACAAAACTAATTCAATTTATAAGCATTTTGTGTGAAATTTTATATTTACCCAAAGAATTCTCAAGCAATGAATGTAACTCTCGAGCTTTCTTGCACAACGTTTGTTTTCATGTCTCTAACACGAGAGAGTGTCGGAAAGCAGGTATTGCAAAACTCTGGTGTCGCAAAAGGGCCATGTCTAATTTATGACTAGATGACTTACATGAAATTTCTTCACTTGGATACACTTTTTTTATTGTTGTATTATGTATTAATGTATCTGGTGCTTTTAATTATGTCACCGTAATTGAGATCCTTTTTGCTTTTGTGCCAGATAAATAACTGAGTGTAAAAATGTATTATATCAAGTGACATTGCTAGTAATTTGCAATTTCTTACCAATTTAAGCTTTCGTGTAGTTAGCAACTTACTGTGAGTAGCTTGTGGTGTTAAATGGGTAGCTTGACTCTAAGTTATAAGTAGTTTGAAGCATAGAAAGATATTTTTAAAGTAGCTTCCCCTTCCTGTTTTACTTGGATCCTAAGATCTAATGTGTTTGACCACAAATGTGTTCTAAAATGGCTTCAACCAAACAATGCATTTTACCATTGCTTGTTAATATTGGCATCCAAATATTTACTCTTTCACATTTAGTCATGCATTGCAGAGCCACATACTGTACTCATGTTTGCTATATTTATTTAGCATAGATAAGAAGATAATTTTTTTTGAGCAAATCATGTTGTTTTTTTTTTGTTTATCCTAAACCAGCCCAATGTGATTAATGTATCTCTGTGGCCTGTTAATGTACTCTCTTTCTCAAGTGAGTTGCTTCAATGATGTGGTAACCTTTGAAACAATGAAGTATGAAGTATTTAGTAGCACTGCCTGCTGCCAGTTGTGCAATATTGATACTTATTTTTCATCTGGACATGTTGAATGACCTCTGTATGGGACACTACAGACAATAATTAATAATAAATAAAATTGATTGGATACTGTGTGGAAATATCCAGATAACCTTGATTAAAGGGATAATTCACCTAAAATTTTAATTCTCTCATCATTTACTCACCCTCGAGCCACCCCAAATGTGTATGTTTTTCTTCTGCAGAACACAAAAAAAGATTTTTGAAGAATATCTCAGTCTTCACAATACAAGTGAATTGTGACCTGAACTTAGAAGGCCCACAAGGCAGTATAAAATTAATCTATATTACTACAGTGGATAAATCCATATGTTCTAAATGAATATGATAGGTATGGGTAAGATACAGATCAATAATTTAGTCCCTATTTACATGTAAATCTACATTTTCACTTCCACATTCTAGTGTGGAAGTGACTTTCACTTTCATATTCAGCCACCTACTGGTTGGAGCCGTTTCTCATCCACACCTACCATTTCGCTTCAGAAGACATGGATTTAACCACTGGTGTCATATGGATTACTTTTATGCCTCCTTTTGTCATATGAATGACAATTCATGAATAATGAATAAATGTAAATGCAATTGAATAAATGTAAATGTAAATGTTTTGTCATTTTTGGGCCTTCTGAGTTCTGGTTCCCATGCATTTGCATAGTATGGAACCACAGATCTGAGATATTCTTCTAAAAATCTTCATTTGTGTTCTGCAGAGGAAAGAAATTCATACACATCTGGGATGGCATGTTGTTGAGTAATTGAGGAGATAATTTTCATTTTTGGGTGAACTATACCTTTAAAGCTATGGTGACGATACATAAATGATGTTAAAGGATGAGGTTGAATAACTTTGGGAACGAGACGTTGTGTCCCTCTTGCCACAATGCTGTGCTACCCGCTGAAATGTCCAGGACCTTGTCTCGGCTACTCAGCACAATACCTGAATGAATCCTGCATTCCAGCTCTCTTTTATACCCATATGTCCAGGGGAGTGGCATGCAAATTCCACTCGCCAATTTTCATTGGCCTTTTCACAAAGACTTGAAGGTGTTTTGGGGGCTCCAAAGAGCGACCCCTAGTGTCACTACATCGACACAACGTCTCGTTCCCTCCATCAAGGAACAGAGGTTACGAGAGTAACCGAGACGTTTTCTATGATATGACCCCTTTACCTTACAAGGTAGCTTTAAAAGGTAAAAAAGCAATATAGGCTACTGAAATTTATGCTATTTCCACTTCTTTTGAATTAATGCTGATAGTGAAAAGATGTCTCTTAGCCCTTTTGCCAGTCTAGTGATTATTTTTTATTAAAAGTAGTAATGAGTAGCAAATTAGCTAACGCATTGTCTAAATTAGTTGATTTTCAACCTCATTAGCTATTGTTAATAATTATTTGCACACTAATAGTTGTTCACAATATTGTATAGGCCTTAATACAAAACTATAGCCTACATAAACTTTTCAAGTCAAGTCATCACACATAGTTTCAAACAAGCTTTACAGAAAAGCATGCATTAACAGAAAATTATACTGTAATATCTATAAATTCTTAAATCTTAGAGTCATCATTGTGTAGTTTGATTAAATATGATTATACATTTTGTATAAAAATAAATAATTAAATAATAATTGTATTTAGAACCCCAGAGAGCAAGCCAAAGGCGACTGTGGCAAGGAACACAAAACTCCATAAGATGTTGGTTAATGGAGAAAAATAACATTGGGAGAAACCAAGCTCACAGTGGGGGACAGTTCCCCTCTGGCTAACAACATGAATATAATGCCAATATTACTTATTTATGTGCAGTGCAAGTCATGGTTAAAAATTAGTAAACTAAGTAAGTGTTAAGGGCCAGTGTTTAAACAAAGATTTTGTATGAACTGTAAGATTAATGACTAATGTCTTTGAAGTCCATCCTGGATTAACTGCAGAAGTTTACATAGATGAATAGTCCTTTGTTAGTTGACTGATGAAGGATTTTGTTGGGAATTAATTGATAGTCTCTGTATTCCATTTCCGGAGTGTAGTCCATCATTACACCAAAGTGATGCAGGCAGAGATGTGTGAGATGCATCACAGTTCAACCGGCCAGTCGTTTTGGTGAGGTTATTACTAAATCCAAGATTCAGGCATTGGCATATGAAGTATCCCATGTCTTATGGTTGGAGTTGGCATCAGTTCAACCTCTGAAGTCCATTGTAATAGACTGAAGTGATGTCTGGCTGGCACCGGCTGCATTTAGTAGTTATCACTAGATCTGGCCAGACCTCGGGATAGGAATCCTGAGATTGAGACAGGGATACAAATAGAATAGGAGGATCTTTGTTGACATCTTTGTACGCATGCGCGAGTGGTTGTGTGGCAACAAAACAAACAGTATCTCTCTTTCAAGAGAGTTAGCGGGCGAAATCCACAATATATAAGCACTTTAACATCTGAAGACCGGAGGAGGTTTGGAGAGAAGCTCAAAATTTGTATTGGTGACAAAATCGAAGTTATTCAAAGCCCATATGAGATCTGGGATGACAAAAAACGTTGGTCCGACTCACCCGTGTCTTGGCCACCAATCTGCTGGGGAGACATTTATTCTTATTTAATAGAAATCCCTGGACCCTTCACTCATGAAAGATTAAAGGCTTTCAAAAGTCTGGAGGCCTATGATTATTTTGTTTCTCGAAAAGTTGGGCCGATCTTTTCTGCCAAACAGAAAGCAGTGATCATGCTAAAAGCAGAGGTTAGACCTGGCCAAGCAGAGTCACAGCGTGATTCGCATCTCCCGTGGGTGATCGCCAAAGAGAACGGCGAAATAATCACTGCTCACTGCGACTGCAAAGCCGGGTAAGTCTTCATTGATCAGTGTTCTTATTTATTTATTTATTGAAAATGTAGTGACTGTTGTACCAATTCAATTGTGTTCAGCGTGAGACTTTCAATGGCATCTGTACTATGGTGAAAAATTGTATATCACAGCTTACACATTTCTCCTTCTTTCAAATCCAGTCTTGGAGAAACATGCAGTCATGTAGCAGCTTTAATGTTTAAAGTAGAAGCATGGCTTGTTAGCAAATAGAAACTACCTGTGGCTGGTTCCCTTTCCGTGAAATGTCATCGAACTCCCGGATGAAGGGATGGTGTTGACCGGATCTGGGTTTGAGTGACGCAGAAACTTCACTCTGTCTCATGCTCACAGGCCTGGTTTTGGATATCGGGCACGAAATTCATACGGGCTTGCGGACTGGGAAAAAGAACTGGTGAGCTCTGCGAGCAACAGCAGTAGAAAGACAAGTCTGCACATTGCACGGATGGACTGGGCAATTCAGTTACATTTAGAACAATGACATGTGGCAAGTGGGTAAAAAAAACAAAAAGGGTACTTTGGAGTGTAAGGGCAAAAATGGCATGTGCTCTGCACAGGTTGAGCCTTACATGTGCACGTGCCTGCCCCTGTTTGTTCTCTCTCTCTCTCTCTCACTGAAATTCATGGACTGAGCAGCATCGCGGTCTATGTCCAACTCAGGCTGGTGTTTCACTTTCTCATGCCTGTTTTGTCAGTTTCTTTGTGTGCCAGCTCATTTCCACCCCCATGTGGTATTAGCTCCGTCATCTGGATCTGATCCAGCCATCTTTCTTTCCCTCCACATTCAAATAATCGTTGGCTCTGCCCTTTTTTATCTAATCCTCTTGAACCTAGTTCTCCATGTGGACCCAATCCTCCAGTTTGAAACTAGTTCTCCAATTAATTTTCTTTGTTTACCATATCTTGACAAACCCCCACATACGCACATACCTGTACATACACCAGCATATCCAATATTTAGTTAGGATTTCCCCATTATGATTTGTGTTATATTTATATAGTATTGGTGGTGTTCATTGCTGTTTGATTATAATAAATCTTGTTATATTATAATAAGAAGTACTCCTAGTTGCTTGTTTTAAAATTGTGTGGAAGCCAGCCTCTGCCAAGTCAAGAACTCCCATATTATTTCAGTGTATTGTTATTTTGTTGTTGTCAGAAGCCAGCTGTGACCAGATTACTGTTGGATTTGTTTGGCAATAATTTGACTAGTTCCTCCCCTTCTTGATTATTTTGATTAATAATCAAAATACTCAACCTTCAGGGTAGATTTTTATGAGACTCCATCAGTAACTTACTATCATTTTTCTCTTGTCAAAGAATGGTGCCCCGAGAATAGAATTTAATGAGTTAAATTATATTATATTATTTAATTTAATTATTAATTAATAATGACTAAATATTCATTATTTATGATAGTGAAACTGGTCTAAACAACCAGTAGCACCCTACATAGTTAACAAAATCTTATAATTAATACAAAATTTAACAGGTAGCCAATGTAAGGACGATAAAATGGGGCTAATATGATCATATTTATTGGTTCAGGTCAGCACTCTGGGTGCTGCATTTTGAACCAATTGAAGTTCATTTATTGAACTTGCTGGATATACTCACAGTAATGCATTATAATAATTTAATAATTAATAAATTATTAATTTAGTAATAATTTAGGTATTAAAGAGCAGTGGTGGCTCAGTGGTTGAGGCTCAGGGTTACTAACCAGAAGGTTGGGGGTTCAAACCCCAGCACCACCAAGATGCCACTGTTGGGCCCTTGAGCAAGGCACTTAACTCCAGGTTGCTCTGGGGGGATTGTCCCTGTAATAAGTGGACTGTAAGTTGCTTTGGATAAAAGCGTCTGTCAAATGCATAAATGTAAATCTATTATGCTTCTTGGAATTTTACCTTTCCTTTAGTGTGTAACAGCTCTTTGTGCATGTAAAATGTCTGCAAAATTACAAAGCACAAAGTCCATGCAAAAGGGAGTAATTCCCTCACACAGACAACACTGCTCAAGAACTACAATAAATGGCTGGTTTGTAGTCCATCCATTTCTTCCATAAAGTATCTGTCACTATGTATCACATTTGCATAATGCCCACCTATGGGCTACTTTGGCATGCCCTCAAACAAACTTAGTTATAGCCAAGGCCAGGATGAGTTGGGTTAGTGTTGTTGCCATGTCGAGAGGACGCTGTTTTCTTCACTGCGTGAGCAAAACCTCTTTGTTTGGACTTCCAAAGGCAGATGAATTGAAGAATCAGTGGTTCAAAATTATTCAATTAATTAATTATTTAGCAGTACAACCATAACCAATGCCGGATTTTCAAGACGGTTACTCCTGAAAGATGGTGCAGCTCCCACTTTTTTGGGAAAATCTGGCACTTCAGAATCACAACCTGTAAGTATACTTGATTATTTGTGGATTTATCTGCTACGAGAGTTCAAATGCGGAGTTTTGTGTCGCTATGTTGTACACCCAGTGCTCAACTGTAGGCCTCTGCTTACTTGCTAGCTAATGTTATTGTGTTGAAATAGTTTTGCTAGTCAGCTGCAGGTCCAATTGTGTAGAATTATGCAGATTGTTTGTCACTATTACTATCATGAATAGTGATCAAATGTGGATATGAATTTACTTTTACAAATGGTAATTTTATGTCTGCAATCCACTGTAGTTTTTGGCTAACTTGCTATGTAATGTTATTGTTTTGGTTAGGGTTAACTTTTCATCTGTGGGCCGGCTGTTACTTTAAACTGTGTAACAAAATGGTCGATATAAAGAGTCTTATGTAATTACAAGATGTTTTGGCCACTATCGGTAGTCCATGGCTAACTTGCTCACTAACTCTCAAATACCCCCACGGTAATGTCCAGTAAGCCTCTGTTCTCCATTTATATCTCAGGCGAAAAATGTTTGGCTGCACCCATTCCAGCAAAAGATGTCTAACTTTGACGCACTGCGTATCTTTTACTTGAAGCTTTGTTAGGTTCACATTAATCAACAGTATACTTGTTAGAAAGCTACAAAATTAAAACTTACCACTTTGAAATGTCCTGCTCAAGTTGTACTTGCTATGGTGGTTCGTGTTGATCATCTTGTTCTTCCAAACTTTCATTATTTCACATTATCGGACTTGGGCTAGAGCTGGTACTCCAAAACCTGACAGCACTGTTACCATAGTTACAGTAGTGTTTACAGAGCTGCTCACAAAGACTCAGTTTCTGAGACTCTGTTATGGTAAGGGCCGTTACATTTCCAACACACGCTTTACACGGTTGACCAATCACAACAGACTAGGCAAGCTGACCAGTCAGAGTAGACTGGGTTTTTCGGAAAGGGGGCTTTAAAGAGACAGGAGGTAAATCAGAGCATTTGAGCCACAGGAAGAAATGTACAGTATGCAAAAAATAATGTGATTTTTGAACATTCAAACATGTAAACCTATTCTAGTAGACACCCAAAATAACATTATGAACCTATATATTTGCATAATATGGGCTCTTTAAAAAGAGTTTCTGAGATTACAGGGAATACCTCTTTTAAGAGCTTAGATAGTATTGATCTAACATACATGTTGTGGCTTTTGATGTTTTGATTAGTTTTGTTAGTATCGAAGCTGCTCTTGATGAAAATTATGAGACACTGTTTTCTGAGGTACTTTGACAGATGAAAGCATAATTCAATTTTATTTCTGATTCAATTTTATCTGTAAAGATAAGTTTATCTTTATTGTATATCACCATAGACCATGTTCACACCTTATCAATCCAAACACAAGTGGTTAAGCGAGACTGTATCTCCTGTGACCATTTGTGTTCATATTTTTAGGGGAGTGCATACCTACCTTACATTGTCAGTATGTTGCATTAGTGCTGATTCAGCATGATTATGAATTGCAAGTAAGAAATAAAATAAAAAGTGCACAGTTTCTCCTAAATATATTAATTTAATCTAAGCAGTTAATAAGTTAGTGGAGTACCAGTATTAACTGAGCTTCAAATATACATTCTTCTCATTTGTGTCATTGCATGATTGTGTGTATTGTTTACTGTACATTGTATATTGTGTTGTGTAAGTATGTGTACATTTGTTATGTAAATTGTGTTGTGTAAATATGTTGTTTATTGTAATTGGTACTGCTATGTTATTCGGAACTGCACACAAGACTTTCACCTACTGTTGCACTTGTGTACACTGTAGTGTGACAATAAAGTGATTTGATTTGATTTTGATTTGATTTGATATCAGACATACTAAAGAAGTTCTGTAAAGTATTGTGCATGTTTGTGTATGCACTTTTTCAAGTTCTCCAGCCGTACAGCTATTACTTTGTATGCCACACATAGTTTCATAGTTTAAATTATTGCTTTATTATAGTGGTTAGTTGACAGATGAGTAGGTGGTCCAAATGATTCCAAGACAACTCATGACAGATTAGCATTTATAGACCTTATTCACACTAGTGTCATCTTACTCTAAAGGCCTATTTACATTTAGTATTAATAAGTGATGGAAGTGGTCGAAAATGCATGTGGCCCCATTGTCTTTAACCCCACAGTGTTATTGATCTTATTCACGCTAGCACCAGTTTTTATTTTGAATGGGAATGACAACAAGGCTTTAAGGGATAGACTTACTGTATCTTTTTTTGTATGTGTTTTTAATGTGTACTGTAAAACAGAAACCTTATTTTGACCAGATAAGTAATTAACACTAGAGGACACATGAATGCCAATAACTATTTTTTGCCAAGTAGCACTCAGATGGTTTGGTCGTTCTTTGTATCCAGCACACTTAACCAAAGGCTGTTTCACTTACAGGCTAGCTTGCATTTTTAGGCCTATCGAGAGGTATTTCTGTTTATTAACAATGCAGTTTCCCTGCTTGGAAGAGCATCAGTCAGGCCTCGCATGCAGAGAGGAGTGAAATGCACATATGTTCAGGCGGCAATGCGGAACAGAACAGCTGTATTATATAAAATAAAAGGGATTCGTTTGCATCCTTGTTGCTAAAGTCTTTGAATACAAGACAGATGATCTGTTTAACCTCTGTCTTTAATTTTTTTATTATGCATAAACAAAAAGTAGCTCAACGTGCTTTACCAACAAATGGAAACTGAAATTAATGTACACTAAGATAGGGGGAAAGCTGCAGCAGGAGAACATAACAGAATCTAAACAGTATGCCTATGAATCTGTTGTAGTTTTTGTCTTTTTAATGTTAAATTTGTATTATGGCATTACCAGATATTTAGGTCCAAAACAATGCAAGTGGGTGAATTCAAATGCTTCTAGCTACACTAACTAAATGTCACGTGCTGTTGCACTCCTGAACAGCTAACTAAATCTATGACACTTTTGAGTTCTGATGTTTTTTTTCTGTCACAGTAATGCCAGAATGCATTTTAAGAATGCATGTTAAGCTTGTGATGTGTTGCAAAGCATTCATATCAATGTTTGGATCTTTGCATAGAGTAAGTTTTCTCTGAAGTCATGTTTGTAAAATAAAAACATCATTCGCTGCCAAGTAATTTGTAATTTTGAATATAAGTAACAAAGAACATTTTAATCTATCCCAGATGTACTATCTAATTAAAAGAAACCCAATATCAAATGCATGGGAACATTGTTCTTACAGAATCCAAAGAATAATTTTTATCATTTAATTCTTATATTAAAAACATTTAAAACTGCCTAAGTTTTATACAGTATTTAATTTACCTTTAGGCAGATACTTCATTATTCATGCATTGCTAGAATTCTTATTTATAAAATATGTTCTGGTTCATCTGTCAAATGGTCTTGATCAGGGGCGTGTCTAGGGGGAGGCTGGGGGAGGCAGTGCCTCCCCTAGGATAAGCTCTGCCTCCCCTGAGAATTTGAGAAATAATCTGTCCATCTGTTGTTTTGAGTGTAGCCCCGAATGTATTTTGAATAGTTGACTGACAAATATGAAACCGGACAAAAGCCTATGTAAACCCCCGAAATCATAAGTTGCCTTATTTCATTGTGCTTTAGCTTTGCACATACTGCATACAGCCTGTAAAAATAGACATAGGCATAATCTAGCCTATAGAATAAGTTCCTTTGCTGTCGGTAGCCTATGGGCGACTACGTTTCTTCCTCTCTGTTGAATATGCAGCAGGTAGGGGAGGAGCTTGCACAGTCGTTGACATCAACTAACGTTACTTAGTGGCGAGTTAACGGCAATTAGCAGGAAAGACAGCAAAAATTAAGCAAATGAGGCTTTGGGCATTTTTCCGAAAGAAGTCAGTGGGTAAGAATTCACATTTGTTTTTGTCCTTAAAGTCTTAAGATCATCATCTAGCTGGCTTTCACCCACAGTAGGCGAAACCTCAAGAGTTGTAGCCTCTAACCTCCTTGTTTAGGTTGATGCAGCTTGGTAGCTCCGAGTTAACGCACTCGCCTCTCACGCTGGAGACCACGGTTTGAACCCCGTTCGAAGCGTACTTTTCTTGTTTATCAGGTGTTGTTTTCGCTAAGGATAACCAATAAGCATTAACATAAAATTTATGTGTGACTTGTTTTGTGATATTAGTTTGTAGGAAATATACACTTTGATTTGATTAAATGGTTTTGTAGAGTGTAGCAAAGATGAGCTACAGACTGAGGAGCAGCAGCAGTGCCAGAATCAGGCATGGAAACTGATAACAATTAATAAGTCACTTTACTTTAGAGAAAGTTAAAAGTGAAACATTGTTTATCTCAATGATCCTAATGAAAGGATTTTGACAGATGAATTATTCTCATAGAGATGATGAGAATTATATACAGTTCGATGCCATAGTGTGTCATTGAACTTAGACTGAAGTCATTCATGTATTGCTTTAACTTAGGATCTTATACATCATTTTGACTATTTATGTCAAAAAATATAAATTATTCATATTCAGTATTTTTTTTACCTCACTTTACTCACTATAATATAACTCTTTTGTGATGACTTCATGTTAATGTACATGGAAATTCAAGAATCATGATAGATCTTAGGGCAATCCCACTGATCTGCTCTTCCCAATACATTTTCTTCAATAGTATTGGTCTACAATTTGAAAAATGTAGCACTTGATGAATTAGTTGTTTGAAGCTGATTTGCAATAAGTTATGTGCTGTATCTGTTCTTTTGCATCACAGATGATTCAGGGAGGAGAGAGGATGTTGAGGATAGTACTAGAGTGGAAGATTTAGGAACTGTAGAAACAGGCCCAGCCAGAGCAAAACTCAAAGAATACCCTCTCACCAGCTTTGGACTACAGGGAAGTGGTTGCTAGTGTGAAAATAAAATTGTCTGGGCTAAGCCCCGGATGTCCTTCAATGCTGGAAACACCTCTGCATCTGATGATAAATTACAATTTAAAAGTGGATTGTTTTGTGCATATTTTTCCATCGCTAGCAGATGAGTGAGGTCTGACACAACAAAAATCCAGTTTAAGCCCTATAGTCTAATAGGGGCCCTGTGCCTATCTCTGGGTTCCTGGCTTAGAAAAAGATATGCACTAAAACAGATTGTGTGTAGTATAGCTTAATTTTGCGCCGATTTTTTCAATTGTTTATGTTGCCCCCCCCAAACAAGCCAAATGCCCCCCAAACATGATATCCTGGTAACCCCTCTGGTCTTGATGATATTTTCTGAGCATAAATTTCAATTTCAAGGTAATTTCCTCAGGTTAATTTTGTTGCATATCAGTTGATTTCAATGCCTTAGCATTTATTTTTGATGTGTTATAATAGAGATTTTCCCATTAGTTCACTGAAGCTTCACAGATATTTAGCACTTCCCAAGTCCTTTTTCTAAGAAACAGATGTACACTGTCTCCATGGAAACATACCAAAGGGGTTTTTGTTTTTCTTTCTCTCTAGTGATTTGAGAAAATGGTCTTCAATGGACATCATATGACTTGGTAGGTGACCGTTTGTCTGTGTTTTTCTGATTGGACATGCCAATTAAAAAAAAGAAGAAAAAAAAAACGTGTGAGTGGAGGCCATAGGGTTTGAATGAAATAAAAACCAGAGCTCTGATTCCACAAGACACCATCACACATGCACTCTTTAATAAGATTGTTTCCAGATTAATGGCAGAAGAAGAAAAAATAGTATGCAGAACAGACAGAATATAATAAATAGAATTATAATTTGTAATTATTAATTTATTGATAAATTGTTTTCTGATGCAATTTATGTTTTCCATAAAATAAATTATAAAAAATTCAGAAGAACTACGGACAAATAATAACAAAAGTTCCTCTTTACTTATTATTTTTAAGTACGTGCATGCTGTGATTATATTGTAATTGACCAAAATTTGGAATATGTTGTGTTACAAATCATTACTTATATTGACTATCCCTAAATATTCACTTTGCTCTTTTTCCATGAGATGAAAGCATATAGTAACCAGGGGCTGTCAAGCTCCAAAAGGACAAAAAAGAACAATAAAAGTGTTCATGCACTATAAGTCTTCTGAAGCCATATAGGTTTGTGTGAGGAACAGAGTAAATGTTTAATCATAATTAACTAAACCTTTGTGCTTTCTGCTGAAGCTCTCAAATTTCACATATTCAAACATGATGAATCAAGGCATGCCACCATGTTGAGTTTGAATATGCACTAGTGTCAAAACTTTGACTGTCCCGCATTGAACAAAAAGTTGGCAAAAGTTGATTGCACATACAGTACATGGATTACATTACAGTACAGTACAGTACATTACAGTAATAAGCGTTCCCTTGGGGCCCTAAACATAATATAACATGATATAAACATGATATTATCTTATAAATACATTTATTTGTGAGAGTTTTTGCAGAACTGGAGATGTCAGAATAAACACCTTGGCAATGGCACAGTACAATACTAATCTTACCATTTGTGCCATTGATTGGTATAGCAGAATTAGTAAGAGTAGTATGTGAAGTATGCCATTGTGAACTCAGCCCACGAAACACATATCACCGTTGTCATTGGAGAGATTTGACAAATCATGAATGAGATGTGTCGTCATTAACCCTCTGGGGTCTGAGGGTGTTTTGGGCCCTGGACAAGTTTTGACATGCCATTACATTTTTGCTTTTTTTCAGTTACTTAAATCATATTAATGTCTGAAGTCTGATAACACTGTATTCAGCACACACTGGGCTGCAATAATATGTGAGCAACATGTATGTACATGTTTGTATTTTTGAGAAAATAACATTTATGAAAAAACATTAAAATTTAAGTCATTGAAATAAGGTCATATAACACATACTCAACATTTGTCCACAACACTTTTGAGAACTGGATCTTGTACCCTAGAGTTTTTGCTACAAAATTATGTGAAATCCATCCTGATCACTCGTTCATACAAAACAATTTAGTCATTTAACTTTTGTAAGACACTTGTGTTAGAAAGGTCATATGCAAGGAGGCGTTAATTATCATCAATATTGATGTAATTCATACCTGAGGAGACAAAGACCCCTCCCCTATGCCTATCATTGAGGAATGTGACAGAAAGAGAATGAATGTGAGGAGACTTAATGATCAAATTCAAGTTTTAAGTTAAAAGAAGTAATCTGACTATACATTTTCTTTACATAAAGACTTTACTTAATTTTAGACCTACACTACCATTTAAAAGAAGTGTCTTCTGCTCACCAAGACTGCATTTATTTGATCTAAAATACAGTAAAAGCAGTGATATTGTGAACTCTTTTTACAATTAAAAAAACAGTTTTCTATTTGAATATATTGTAAAAATGCAATTTGTGATCATAGCTGAATTTTCAGCATCATTACTGCAGTCTTCAGTGTCACATGATTCTTCAGAAATCATTATAATATGCTGATTTTCTAATATGGGCATATTTAAAGTGCATTTACACCTGAACAGATATTTGCAAGCACAAGCTATGTTGATGATAATGAGGCAGCATAAACACTAGTTAAAATATAATCTAAACATGTGGCTCAGTGGTTGAGGCTCAGGATTACTGACCAGAGGGTCGGGGGTTCTGACCAGAAGGTCGGGGGTTCAAGCCCAAGCACCACCAAGATGCCACTGTTGGGCCCTTCAGCAAGGCACTTAACTCCAGGTTGCTCTGGGGGGATTGTCCCTGTAATAAGTGCACTGTAAGTTGCTTTGGATAAAAGTGTCTGATAAATGTAAATGTAAACATTCATATTATTTTTATATCATATTACATATCATATTTATATCATACAGCATACAATTTAAATACCTGCTTTAGCAGAAACCATTTAAATGTAACTAAAACTTCATATTTCAATACTCTGAATCCTGGCTTTCAAGTCTGGAACAAGTCCCACTAGTAAAATATGTACATGTTTATATAAAATAGCATGTCAACTAATTAAAACTAAACTACTTACTCGTCCGAAATTGTATCCTCTCTACCCTCTAAGTCACTCTACAAAATGCAAACGTTCATCGGAGTCCCAATCTTCTTCTGAGGAAAATGTTAACTCTTCATCTCTATCCAGGTGTTTCCTCACCGGTGTATTGTGGCATCTTCCAAACACGCAGAAAAGTGAATGAACTTAACGCTTTTTAATGTACAGTCAGGGCGTTTACAATTTGCATTGATCACCTCAGCACATTACTGTATGAATAACATCCTCTGCTCGTGGGTGTGATAACATTAGGGATAATTCGCTGAGCCAGAAGAAACTGCACATTGCTTTGTTTCATACACATTACATTGCAGGAGAATATTTGTTTTAAATTTGAATAGTTTTATTTAAAAGTAGACATGTTAATCTTTCTATGTTAAGCTAGACATATGTTTCATGTTTGTGTGATAAGTATTCGTGGAGTTTCAGTTAATTTTTGTGACGTGTTTCAGATATACAGTGAGGAAAATAACTATTTGAACACCCTGCTATTTTGCAAGTTCTCCCACTTAGGAATCATGGAGGGGTCTGAAATTGTCATCGTAGGTGCATGTCCATTGTGAGAGACATAATCTAAAAAAAAAATCCAGAAATCACAATGTATGATTTTTTAACTATTTATTTGTATGAAACAACCGTCCAAGAGCCAGTGGCCGTGACCGTCCAAGAGCCAGCGCCAGTAGCCAGGACCGTCCAAGATCCAGCGCCAGTGGTCATGCCTGTTCTAGAGCCAGCGCCTCTCCAGCCTTCCAGGGCTCCTCCTCCCGAGTCTTCCAGGGCTCCACCTCCCAAGTCTCTCAAGTCTTCTAGGGCTCCTCCTCCCGAGCTTTCCAGAGCTCCGCCTTCCGAGTTACCCGAGCTTTCCAGAGCTCCGCCTTCCGAGTTACCCGAGCTTTCCAGAGCTCCGCCTTCCGACCTTTCCAGAGCTCCGCCTTCTGACCTTTCCAGAGCTCCGCCTTCCGGGCTTTCCAGAGCCCCACCTTCCGAGCTTCCTGAGCTTTCCAGAGCTCCGCCTCCCGAGCTTTCCAGAGCTCCGCCTCCCGAGCCTTCCAGGGCTCCGCCTCTCCAGTCTCTCGAGCCTTCCAGGGCTCCGCCTCTCCAGTCTCTCGAGCCTCCTAGGGCTCCGCCCCTCAAGCCTCTCGAGCCTTCCAGGGCTCCGCCCCTCAAGCCTCTCGAGCCTTCCAGGGCTCCGCCCCTCAAGCCTCTCGAGCCTGCCAGGGCTCCACCTCCCAGGCCTCTCGAGCCACCCAGGGCTCCGCCTCTCGAGCCTGCCAGGGCTCCACCTCCCAGGCCTCTCGAGCCACCCAGGGCTCCGCCTCTCGAGCCTTCCAGGGCTTCGCCTCTCGAGCCTTCCAGGGCTCCACCCCTCAAGCCTCTTGAGCCACCCAGGGCTCCGCCTCTCAAGCTTTCCAGGGCTCCGCCCCTCAAGCCTCTCGAGCCTTCCAGGGCTCCGCCCCCGAGCCTCCTACGGCTCTGTTCCCAGAGACCCCAGAGCCTTCTAGGGCTCCTCCTCTGAAACCTCCTACGGCGCCAACCCCTTCGGCCCCGCCTCCAGAGACTTCTAGGTCTCCGCCTCTTCAGCCTCTTATGGCGCCACCTTCCTCGGCCCCGCCTCCTGAGCCTTCCTCGGCTCAGCCTCCAGAGCCTCCTACGGCTCCGCCTCCAGAACCTCCCACGGCTCTGCCTCCCGAGCCTTCTATGGCTCTGCCTCCCGAGCCTCCTACGGCTCCACCTCCAGAGCCCCCTACGGCTCTGCCCCCAGAGACTCCAGAGCCTTCCAGGTCCCCGCTCCTAAAGCCTCCCACGGCGCCGCCTCCCTCAGCTCCACCTTCTGAGCCTTCCAAGCCATCACCCCCCTCGGCTTCACCTCTCGAGCCTCCCTTGGCTCCGCCTCAGAAGTCCCCTTTGGCTCCGCCCCTCGCGGCTCAGCCGGTCTCCCCAGTGGCCACTCCTCCTCCCAGGCCCCCTGAACCGGTCCTTGCACCACGGCCATCTCCTAGGCCACCAAGACCGGCCTCTGTCCTGTGGCCACCTCCCAGGTTCCCCAAACCGGCCCTTGGCCCATGGCCTCCTCCCAGGCCCCCTGAACCGGCCCTTGCCTTATGGCCAGCCCCCGGGCCATCTAAACCTGTCCCTGCCCGGTCAATACCACCCCGGCCTCCTAAACCTGTCCCTTTGTGCCCCCGTGGACTGCCTAATTGCCCCTTGTGCCCCCATGGACTGTCTCATCTCCCTTTGTGCCCCCGTGGACTGTCTCATTTCCCCTCGTGGCCCCCCTTGGACTTCCTGCCTGCCCGTTGTGCCCCCTTGGACATCCTGCCTGCCCTCTGTGCCCCTTGGACTGCCTCCTTGTTCTCGTGCCCCCCCCGGTCTGCCTGTCTGCCCCCGGTGCCATCATTTTGTTCTCTGTGGGTTTTCTGTCTTTTGTCTTGGGCTTTTAGGATCGTCTGGAAGCCGATTCTTTGAGGGGGGGCTCTGTTATGTATACCCTGTCTTGTTTTTCCGTTGCCCTTTGTTTGTCATTTTTGTCACTTTTATAGTTCCTTAGTTTACACTTTTGGCACCCTTGTAACTCCATAGTCTTGTTTTCCCTCGTGTTCACTGTTCATTGTTTTCACCTGCCCTTGTTAATTTGTCATTTGCTTCTGTTAATCACCTTGTCATCTAGTTTGTGTTCTGGTTGTTCATTGGCCCCTTTGTCCCACATTCTTGTATTTAAACCCTGTCTGTTTGTTCAGTCTCTGTCAGTCGTTGTTTGGTATGGTTGTATGTTGTTATGTTGTCAGCCTGGTATATCTCCCCTGCCCGTGTTTTTCTAGTTTTGTGTTTGTTTCCCCATTGAGGGTTTTTCCTTTCTGTTGTTTTTTTTTAAATAAAGTTTAACTGCATTTGGATCCGCACCTCCTCGTCTGCCTGATTCATTACAACTATGATGCAGCGGTGGCGCTGTCAGAAGTCGGACAAGATTTCTAACTGACATGCACCAATTGGTCTACACAGCACTGCAAGAAGTCGAACAAACCTTGAAGGTCTCGATTCAACTCCTCCCCTACTGCAACCAGCAAATCTCGCCAATCAATAAGGTAAGATGCAGATCAAAAGTGTGTTCGACTTGAACTACATCTACATTAATTGACTGACAAGATTTGTCAGAGCAAAAAAGAGCCGTCAAGCTAGACACTTTAGTGCTTCACATTGTATGCCTACATCAGTCACAGCAGATCACTTGATGTTTGTTGTCTTTATTGCAGACAAAGTGGAATTGGTATGGACAGATATTTTAATTTTACATTAGGGTTAGGTAAGTACTAATAACCAGAATCATTATTCATTTGAAAAGGTTATGTGGTGCTTAATATAGTGCCTGCTAGGTGTACAAGAAGAAAAAAGCTTATATTATTATAATAACATTAAAGGCAACAGTATTTATGGGTAATCATGATATTACTATGATTAACATAATATAACATGATATAAACATGATGTACTGTTAAAAGAACATGGATTTGTGATAGTTTAGTGGAACTGAAGGTGTCAGAATAACCCTCTTATTTCTGCCACAGTACTCTTACTACTTCTGCTTTATCAGTCTATGTTAAGTATGTCGTTGTGAGCTCAGACCATAAAAACACATCACAGTGCTCACAATGTGAGTCTGGCCAGTCTCAAATAAGTTATTTTGAGCTTCATTCAGAGCTTGCGCAGCCACTTTGAAGCAACTGCATTGGCTGAACCAGATGGCTGCTCTTTAATCGCTATCGCAGTATTTTGATGGCATACGTCATGGTGATCCATGTGTTTAACATATAACTAGCATAAATACTATTTAAATTATGTTGTGGTTTATGCTGCGTTAAAGTCCTCCTGGGACGTTTTTTTTATGAGGTTAGAAGTCATAACTGAAAAAAATAGGCCCATTTTGCAATTTCCTATAAGACATAGTTTAATGCTGTTAATTGATGCTTTATCTATCTTATTTTATATAATATATGTAACCCGTCTTGTCTTTCTGCATTGTGTTCTGGGTTGTTCTCAAGTAGACTCAGAGGCTCGGGCAGTCACAATGCAGTTTATTATCTGCGGTTATAAACAATATGGCAATGAGTGTTGCGTGACATCAGGTTAGCATCTCAGTCAAATCCAGCATTGCTCTCACTCTATTCACATTAATCACATTTAACCTCTTTTCATACAGAAAAACTACATACATTTGTAATCAAAACAAATACAAAGAAAATATCACAGATATTCTCAATAGAAAAACACATTGTAAATTCCCCTTAGTCATACATTAATTCCATTGTATAAACTACACATATAGTCATTGAGTCATCTCAAACAAATATGCACAAACACAAAAAAAACATACCTGCGGTCATAAACAATATGGCAATGAGTGTTGCGTGACATCAGGTTAGCATCTAAAAAAAAATAGCATCACGTCAATACAATGTTAATGGCCTGCCGAACAGCTAGCTCACCACGTGCTGCAGCAGCTACCGAACTGCATTTAACATATAAAAACACAATATCGCGGCTCGTAGTTCATTAAGACTACTGCAAGATTCACTCATCATCATATACACTCTTACACGGTGATAAGTCAACAAATAAGTGATAACAACTTATATATCCCTTTTATTATCGGAGAAACCTGACGTGAACTCACCTCAGTCAAATCCAGCATTGCTCTGACTGAGGTCAAACTTGCGCGACACAAGTCCCTGGTCTGATGACGTCACACGCACCCACTGCACTAACCCGACGCACAGGCAGAATGAACCCAAAACGAAACTCCCAGTAATACAAAAAGAAATATTTATTTTGGTGGAATTCATAAGTATACAAATAAACCTGCTACATATATACTGATTGTAAGAAATAGAAATGTTATTTCTACATCTCAGCTCTGTCCAAGAGAGATGCTGAGTTGCTGCATTCCTTTCTGTATGCATTATCAAACATCTGTTTCATATTGAGATGGAGCTGTGGAGGCCCCCTCCTCACTCTGTCTGAGCATACATCGACTGTTTGTGTACATTGTATTAGGATGTGTACTTTATACGATTGTCTATGGCATGGTCCATCAGGCTCTCGTAGACAGCAGCCTTTTCATATAGGTTTTGGGCTCTCAAGGATTCGAAGGAGTCTGTCATATGGAATTGTTATCTGTATGAGGTAATGTTTGTTCTTATTGGATAGTCCTGTAAACTCCCCTCCAATATTGCAATATATATATTTGTACGCTATATGAGCTGAGTTGAGCTACTTTGAATTCGCTCCCCAACGTTGGATGCTTTGTACTGATTCATTCACGACTCAATAAAAGACGGAGAGAAAAGGCACTGCTATCGTTTAGAAGACTTTTATTTCTAACACTGATGCTAAATGTTTTGTTTCACAAACCTGTCACATCATAAACCAAATCTATGAGTCTCATTTTCCTGCAAGCTTTATTCTTCATCATTGGTTTACAATCTAAACTGTACAGTCAAAATCCACTAATGGATTTAATTTGTCCTATACCAATTTGTTTTATTCTTGCTCTGATTGTAACTTTAATTGTAACGCCACCAACTCTGAAAACTTGGGCTCCAAGAAAATCCTACTGTAATTACAACTTTATGTTGATGTTCGTTTGTGCTCATCTTTTAAATATGATCATTCTGACATGGCATAAACGCACCATTAAGTCATATTTTTTACTTTGCTTTTTTACACCAGATGAGTAGTGCATTTAATTGCTGACTGAATTGGTCAGAGCAGTTCTTGAGTTAACTCCTCCTAATATAGACTCCAGCATGGCACCACCATTTAACTAAGTTGACATTATAAAGACATGGGGGTGGGTTCATTTGACTAGCCTTTGGGTATCACATTGGCAATAATGGGTATAATTAGCTGTGCCTTCATTTGTGTGATTTGCCTATATTTTTGATACTTTAGTAAATGTATTACTTCTACCCTTTGGTCCCTGTCTGTTTTCTGTTTGCATGTGTTTGTTGTGTGTATGTGTAATTGGCTGTGTCTGTGTTTGTCTTAGCCATGTTATTCCCTCACTCCACCTCCTTGTTACCCTCATCACTCTCCCTCATTTAGTACTTAGGACTGGTCGGTCGTAGTTATTATCATCTTTACTCTTGATTATGGTTTGATTTGTTTTCTCTCCCTTGAGAGTTTGTCCAGTTCCCCATAGTTATCGACAAATCTGTCCAGTTCCCTGAGGCTGTTGACGAGCCTGCCCAGTTCCCCATAGTTGCAGACAGTATGTCCAGTCTTTTGAGACCATTGATGAGCCTGTCCAGTCCCCTGTGGCCATTGACGATTCTGTCATGTTACTAGTGTTCACCATTCAGTCTGCCCAGCCTCCAAAGACCAGCTTGCTCTGTCCGGTTACATCGCAGGAGGCGATGGAGCCCACTGCTATTTTCACCCACAAGAGGAGGAAGAGGAGCGGGGTCTCCGGGCATCAGGATCTACTACAGCGCTCCAGCGCCTGTCCGGTCAATCACTGCCCAGCGACCTTCCACGTTCTGCCTGAACCCTGCCCCATGGCTGTCTACGTCCAGTCTACCCCTGTCCAGTTCTCGTGGCCACCAACACCCTGTCTGACCCTGTTCAATTTTCAGCAGCCGCAACTGACCTCACCATCTACTCTGCAGCTGTCACAAACCACACCCTCAGCTCAGCGGCTAACCACCAGTCTGCCCAGCTCCCAAGGCCATCAGCAAACAGTCATTCAAGTCCAGCTCTCTGGGGTCCCTGTCAAGTCTGTCCAGTCCTTCAGGGTCCCTGCTAGGTCTGACATGTCCTGTGCTGCCTCTTGCCTCACCCAGCACCTGCAATGGACCTCATCAGCCCAGCGACTGCCACAGACCTCCCCTGTTCCTCAGTGTCCTCCTCTAATCCATCTGACCTCTGCCCAGCGGCCGAGAATTTTCCGGTGCTGAAGTCAACTGCTTGGTCCTTGTCTCCTGGTCCATCCAGGCCTCTGGGTCCTTTTCTGGTTCCGTCATGGCCTTCTGGTCCACCTACAACCTGGTCCAGACTATTCCCCTGGTCTCCCCCACCTACCCTCCCTGGTCCGTCATCTGTCCCTCAACCTGACCTCTTTCTTTTTAACTGGTCTTCCTCCAGTGTCATCAGGGCCTTCTGGTCCACATACAACCAGGCCCAGACCATCCCCCTGGTCTGTCATCAGTCCCTTGGCCTGGCTCATTCCTTTCCCCTGGCCTCCAAAACCCACCCCCTCCTCAATCTGCTTTCTGCCCCCCTGGTCCTCTTTATTCTAGTTTGTTTAGTTTGTATTCTCTTCCTCGTGAGTTGTGTGTTGCCTGTTCCCTTTACAGCTTTTAAGCTTCACTATGATGCTGCGCTTTGGCTAAGCGTTACGGGGAACAATCCTGCATTGTGAACAGCTGTGAATTTGTGTGTAACACGTCAATGAACATTGACCGGAATTTATAGCCTCAGCTGGTGATGATCATTAGATGCACCTGTGGCCAGGCTATAAAATAGAGGCGTCACCAGCGTGTCGTCAGATTTTTCATTCAGAGCATTCTGTGTTGTGTGTCTCACAAACCTGCTAAAAAACTTTCTTCCCTTTTGTTAGGAGTTAGAAATTGTTAGGCAGTGTGCAGAACTTTCTTTCCTTTCTCTCTCTGCTCTGAAAGAGATTATTTATATATATATATATATATATATATGAGAATTGCGGAGAAACAGAGCAAACGCTGTGTGTTTCCTTGTCAACGTCACATGATTGACAAGGACATGTATGAGTTTTGTTTTGTTTGTTTGGGGGAAGAGCACGCGGCTCTCGCGTTGGGGCAGGGCGGGGCCGTCGCTTACTTCCGAGAGCCGGCACCCGCACTTCATTCGTGGGGCTCTCGTATGGATCTGTCTGAGGAGTGAGAGACGGGTACGTCCCTTTTGCTCACTCTCTCCCCAGATCCTTCGCGTGATTTTGAAGTGCGCTCCGGCGCCTCTTCAATTCACAAGGGGGACCTCAATTCTCTTGGATCTGTACATTTCGAGTTACCCACATCCGAGCACTCAAAACATGACACAAAATCCTCTGAAGAGTTACTTGATGTGGTTACTCGTGCCATGACCAGACTTCAATTAGACTGGCCACATGACCAAGAAACCCCCAAATGCTCCAAGTTAGAGGAGAGATTTCTGTCTGGTGGCCAAGGGAAGGGAACGCCTCATCAGTCCCTTCCCTTCTTTGATGACCTCCACGATGAGCTTGCTCTTTCATGGAGGAAACCTTATACCTCGCACGTTCACGTGCCCTCGACGTTGTTGTATTCGACTATCTTGGGTGCTGAGGCGCGAGGGTATTCAAGGATGCCGCTGGTCGAATAGACACTTGCGGGTTATCTCTCGCCGGGTTCGGCATCATCTTTGAAAAAAGCTGCTCTCCCCTCTAAGCCAAGCAGAACTACCTCCATGCTAGTGGGGAGGGCTTATCAAGCGGCAGGTCAGGCTGGTGCTGCGCTGCACACCATGGCTGTGTTACAGGCGTACCAGGCTGACCTGCTAAAAGACCTGAGTGCGGGTGAAACTCTCGATGAAGAGGCTTTTTCTGAACTTCGTCGAGCTACAGATTTGTCTCTCCTCACGACCAAGAAGTCAGCCCGTGCCATTGGCCGGTCTCTGTCTGCTTTGGTCAGTACGGAGAGGCATTTATGGCTTAACCTTTCAGGCATCCAGGATAAAGACAGAGTTTTCTTACTCGATGCCCTGGTTTCGCCTTCTGGTCTCTTCGGAGATGCCATGAATAAGGTTATCTCCAGATTCCAGGAGGTGAAAAGCCACGAGGAAGCCTTTGGGCAGTTTCTTCCTTTCCGCACTCAGGGGGTGGGGCCGTCGGCCACCCAGTCTCGCCCCGATTCTGTTATGAGGGAGGCTCAAAAACAGAGCGTTGCGAGTCGTGCTCCCCCTCGTAGGGACTAGAGACAGGCTCGTTGCCCTCAGCAGCCCCCAAGAAAGACCTCAGGGCTGTGATTTCTAAAAGAAAGAAACCCTGACGGTCTTGTACCCAACCTTGTGAGGGTAGTTCCCTTCAGGACGGGGCAGGTGTGTCATCCACTTCGGCCCTCCCGATACCCTCACGAAACCTCTTCACTCCCGCCACCTTTGGTGTTTCGGGTGACAGAGGCTTCCAACAAAGAGTTGGGTGTACCGTTGCTTCCTGCCTTAATCCAGGACACGGAACACTCAACACCCCCTCAACAGGAAGTGTTGAAATTAGTACCCATCTCAGAGAACCTGGCAGCGTGGAAACTTCTGCCAGGTATTTCTATGTGGGTTCTAAAGACAGTAGAAAGAAGCTACAGAATTAAATTTGCTCGCCGCCCTCCGCGTTTCAACGGCGTGGTTCCCACTACCGTAAGACCGGAGCAGGCATGTCTACTGTGGAAAGAACTGCAAAATCTCTTGGTAAAAGGGGCCATAGAACATGTTCCCCTTCCAGAGAAAGAGTCAGGCTATTACAGCAGATACTTCCTGGTTCCCAAGAAGGGTGGGGGGTTGCGTCCGATTCTAGATCTTTGAGGCTTGAACCGCTCTGTCAGGGTGTTCAAGTTCAAGATGCTAACTGTCAAGTCGGTCGTGTCTCAGATCCAACATCACGATTGGATGGTCACGATTGATCTTTTGGACGCATATTTCCATATTGGAATTCTGCCACAGCACAGGAAGTTCCTGAGGCTCGCTTTCGGGGACGAAGCCTTCCAGTATCGGGTTCTTCCATTCGGCCTAGCCCTATCACCCCGCACATTAACGAAATGCATGGATGCAGCACTGGCTCCTTTGCGACTCCAGGGCATCTGCATTCTGAATTATTTAGACCACTGGCTGATACTAGCACAGTCTCAAGAACTGGCAGTTCAGCACAGAGATATCATCTTGGCTCATCTAGGTTCTCTGGGTCTGAGACTCAATGTCAAAAAGAGCATTCTTTCTCCGACCCAGGAAATTACCTATCTAGGGATTACATGGAACTCGATCACGATGCGAGAACAGTTGTCTCCCGCTTGTGTCAGGTCCATCCAGAACTCCCTGAGCAATCTCAGGCTAGGTAAAAGTTGCACTGTTCGTCAGTATCAACGAATACTAGGTCTCATGGTGTCTGTGTCCACGGTGATCCCTTTGAGCCTTCAAAGGGGAGAGACCATTTCAGCTGTGGCTAAAAGCCAGGGGATTTCATCCAAGGGCCAGTCCCCTAAGGCAAATAAGGGTTACGCGCCGAGCGCTTCGTTCCCTTTCTATGTGGTTCAGACCCCAGTTTCTTACCTTGGGTCCCACTCTCGGTGCGTCATGTCGTCGCAGGATGCTTCTCTGACGGGTTGGGGTGCGGTCTTAAGTGGTCGTCCAGCCCAAGGGGAATGGGAGGGTCATCAGCTCGATTGGCACATCAACTGCCTCGAGCTGATGGCGGTATTTCTGGCCCTGAAATACTTCCTCCGACATCTGAGAGGCTGCCATGTCCTTGTGCGCGTGGACAACACAGCAGCAGTCTCCTACATAAACCATCAAGGAGGTCTACGTTCTTGCCACCTGAATTTGCTGGCACGTCGGATTCTCCTTTGGGCCCAGGGCAAGCTCCTGTCACTCAGGACAATTTATATCCCTGGACTAAATGTGTGAGCAGATTTTCTGTCCAGACAAAACATACCGAGGGGCGAGTGGAAACTCCACCCCGAGGTAGTACAACAAATTTGGGAGAGACTTTACAGAGCAGAAGTGGACCTCTTCGCCTCTCAAGAGACTGCGTAATGTCCCCTCTACTTCTCTCTGAGTCACCCAGCCCCCCTGGGTCTGGACACGATGGTGCATACATGGCCCAGAATGTGTCTGTATGCGTTTCCCCAAGTTTCTCTGCTCCCGGGAGTCTTGGCCAGAGTTCGCCAGCAAGGGTCTTGCCTCTTAATGATAGCGCCTCGCTGGCCGAACAGGATTTGGTTCTCAGAGATGATATCTCTCCTCGACGGCTCGCCTTGGGCAATTCCGGACAGGAGGGACCTTCTGTCTCAGGTACAGGGGACGATATTTCAGCCCCGGCCCGAATTGTGGAAACTTCATGTTTGGCCCCTGAAGGGTACCAACTGAGGGACACAGGGGTGTCGCCTGAAGTTATCGAGACCATTCTTAGTGCTAGGGCTCCCTCCACCAGAAGAATCTACACCAATATGTAAGGTATGGCGGAGGATCAGTGGCTTTAACAGATTCATGAACAAACAAGAACTTACTGTTAAAAACTCCCCTAATTACTGAAATAGCGCCAACCAGTCTCCACAAGCACAATAAATGTATTGACAAAGAGACAATGAACTATTGACAGAGAACCGCATGTGACATCCGCATGCTCACCACGTGCTTATCGTGTGGACAGGAAGGGCAAACTTTGAACGTAACAATGTGTGTGTGTGTGTGTGTGTGTTTTTCAGTTAAACACAGAACTGCATATTGCTAATGAAATACGTGTAATCCCTGTATGTTGTGTATTTCTGAGGTATATCAAACTCGTTAGAACTGTTTCGTTAGTGTGTTTTAAACTCTGAGGCCTCATATTTAATAGCCTCAGAGTGTATATTCCCTTTTTAAGTGTACTAAACACACGTTTCTTGGTATCAAATTAAACCTTACGATTTGTCCGAGCTGAATTCGAATATAAGATCTCTGTAGAATGATATTATGCAATGTTTTACTATCTTTTGAGTCATTCAGCCCAAAATCTCTTACCGTCATAAACATGCAAATGAGCCTTGACAAAGGAACTCTCTCATGCCCAGAGTAAGGGAGACTTTTACGACCTCCAAAGGAATGTTCAGAGAAGTGCTGACCCTCACTTCATTCTCTTACTGAGAAAGAGAAATGAACCCTGTTTAATCCTGTATATCCTATACATATCCATGTGATAAAAATATTAACATGTATCTAATGTTCCATCTCAGGATTTTCCTAAGTGTTGTTGATCTATGTTTTCTTGCAAACTCTAATGGGTTAATGTTTCAGACTTTGCATACCATGGTTAACCGAAATCATATGTGTGGCATATTTGGTCTCTATAACTTGGTATTTTGAAGATTGAAATGACTGTGTACATGATATGTCGATAACAACAACATATTAGTATTACAAGAAGATTTTCTAGTTTCTTCATCGGCTACCACCCCTCTCAGAACAAAGGGCCATAAACCAAATTCCCGCCTTGAACTCAAACCCTTCTTATTGGTCGAGCCAATGAGAGGTGGGACATGTTTTCTAAGGTTATAAATTGCTTCTCCCTCTCTTGGTTCCCTCTTACGTCTCTTCGCTCTCTTATGCTCCTCTTGCTTCCTGCCTCTCTTGCCCTCTGAGCCTTGTGCTCTCTCACTCTCTTGCTGAATGATGCTGAACTAGAAGGCCCCAAGGACTCCCAAGCGTGCGCCAGGCTACGGCCTTGTCTTTCCATTCACCAAGATCCTCTGACTCTCACTGGTTCTCTCTCATCAAGACAACATCATCAAAGATCAACTGGAGCCTCAACAAATTGCATCAGGACAGTTTAATTCAAATGGGACATGCAAGTATCAAACTTAGTCTCATTATTTGATACATTAAGTATCCTTACCCCTTTCTAAAAAGGGCGTGTCAGAACTAATATGATGGTTTGCTCAGGCTGTTGATCTGCTGAACTTCAAACAATGCTATAACTTCTTGCCTTCCTGTATTCTGCTTCAGCCCTCTTTCCCTTGGTAAACTGTATGCATGTATGTATCTGTATGTTAGAGTAGTTTAAATGTTTAGTCTAGTTAATAAAGTCTTGTTCATGTCACATGTAAAGTTGTCTGTGTCTCAAGCTCATATCTAAAGTCACTAATCATAGATTTTGACTACTTGCTCTTAATACTTAGTAAGAAAGACATTTCCCATGCCCCGGAAATGTACCTTTCTATTAATTAATTAATTAATAACCAATATTGAGTGTTCACGGGATGAACCGAGTATTTGGTTGTAATGTTAATGTAGCTACATCAAGTTAACCCGATTAACTGATCCAAATATTCATAATCGATTATAACAAGTTATGATTGATTATTAATATTTCATTGAGCTGATTCGCTACAAATAAATGGGGTGTCTTCGAAAAGTGGTGCAGTTCACATGGTGCAGATCCAGTTAACTGCCAAATTGTTTCAGTTCTGGACTTTCTGCAGGAAAAACTGTCAGCAGGCATATGCCCCCTACTCTCAGGGTTTATGTGGCCGCAATTTCGGCTTGCCACGCCTTGATGGACGGGGTGCCTTTGGGGAGGCACCCTCTACGCACTCGCTTCATTCTTGGAGCCAGGCGACTGAGGCCTCCGGTTAGGACCAGATCTCCCTCATGGGACTTAGCAATAGTCCTGGAGGGTCTGGTTGAGACCCCCTTTGAACCTCTAGAGTCAGCATCTGACAGACTTCTGACTCTCAAGCTGGTTTTTCTTATGGCGATTACCTCTCTTAAGAGAATCGGGGATCTACAGGCTCTGTCTGTTTTACCGGCCTGTTTAGAGTTTGCCCCAGGTATGGTCAAAGCTATCCTGCATCCTCATCCTGACTACCTTCCTAAGGTGCCTTTTTCGACACTACACCCTGTCATGCTGGAAGCCTTCTGCTCCCCGCCATTTTTAACGCCGGAGCAGGAAAGCCTTCCCTGACTCTGCCCAATTCGTGCCCTTCAGACTTATGTCCACCGCACTAGCCAGTGGCGTAAGTCAGGGCAATTATTTGTCTGCTATGGGGGCCGCAACAGGGGGGCGGCCGCTACCAAGCAGATTATGTCACATTGGGTGAGGGATGCTATTGCCCTGGCCTATGAGGCGCGCGGTCAAGCTTCGCCAGTAGGTGTCAGGGCTCACTCCACCAGAGGGGTCGCCTCCTCTAAAGCCTTGGCTAGAGGGGTCCCTCTGCAGCAGGTTTGTGATGCGGCAGGCTGGTCCTCTCCGCACACATTCATCAGATTTTATAGTTTGGATGTTCATGCTACTCCGGGCACTTACGTCCTTGAGTCGACAACAAGCTCATGTCTGAGACCTCTCGCGTTTTTGTGAGCACACTTCACAACCGTAGAGGTCCGGACAATAAAGTGATTTGATTTGATTTGTCTATGGGATCGCCGCTATGCTAAGCTTGTAGGCTACACTTATTAGAAGGGTTCTGACATAAGGCCTTTCATTTCCTTTAAGCTGTTCTCTCTCAATCTTTGTTGATCTCTATCTTACAGTTTCTCTCTAATTAAATTTTCAATTCAGTTCAGTTTTAATAGCATGAAAATTGGAGTATAATAATAAATCTATCTTCGACTGATTGATGAATTCAATTGAAAAATGGATTGCTGTGAACTGTAGACCAGTGATAGATAGGATTGTGTACTAAGGCCTCTTTTTGAATTGTCTTTTTTGTGACACTTTACAATAAGGGAGCCAATTCAAAATCTGTTAATATTAGTTAGTGCAGTAGGTATCATGTAAAAAACAATTAACAATATATTGTTTACAGCATTTATCTTTATAAATAATATTAGTAAATAAAAATATTTTTTTTGTATTTGTATTGTTCATTGTTAGTTCATGTCAACTAATGTTATTAGCTAATGTTAACAAATGGAACCTTATTTTAAAGTTTAACTGTTTTCTAGAATGATTTACTTGTGTGCCGCAATGATGTAATGCATTACGTTTTCATTGATGATGGGTTTTCGAGGAGGGGGGTTGCCAAACTGGATCATGCAACCTTAAAGCCAAGGGCCCCCCTGGGCAGTCAAGAGCCCCTGGTAGTTAAGGGCCGCTGGGCACTGGCCCCATTGGCCCAGTAGATAATCCATCCCTGTCTCCAAGGCTGTGTTCTACTTCACTTTAAACATCCACTTGCTAACTCCCCTAAGCACTTCCCCTTGGGGAAATCCCTACTGCCATTTGGGAAGTCCGTTCCACAACATTAAGTGGGCGAGGGAAATTTCTGTTAACAGACCCTCAACCCCTTGATTTTGACAGAGAAAGCAAGTCTACTCAGATTATCTTGGAGGGATAATCCAGCTCCATATCCCTCAAAGCAACTTGACTGTGACATGACTGCACATCACATGTCATCATTCCACTAATGTGTGATGAAAGAGAAGTTAGGTCAATTAAGCAGTTTTGAAAAGTTATATTGAGATTAACAGCATAATACTTGTAGCTACCTTACATTTACTGTTTGTCACACAATTATGGCCTATATGTTCATTGTTATGTTACCATTTGTATTTTTGTAAAGCTTGATTAATCCTTTCTAACAATTCATTATTATATATATATATATAATTTTTTTCTTTTTATTATTATTTTTAAAATATAATATTTATACATAAGCCTCTGAAATTACAACTAAATTTTACAAGTGGTTGCATCAATCTCCAAAAATTGTTTTCTCAGGTGCAAAGATCACTAAATAATTCCACAAATCAGACTTCAATATACTCCCAAGTTATCAAGGGTTTAGGGTGTTCCAGTTAAACCAATTGCATGAGTTTAAAAAATAGTGGGCACTCACGCAATGTAAGCAAAGACTTCATCCGAGTCCGTGAGATGAAAAGAAGTTAGCACGGGAGGGCATAAAATTTGAAGTGGAATGCAGCCCAAGTATACAGGGGATTTTTTCTTTATAGTTTAAGGACTGATGGATTCAGCGTTTCAAATTTGGGGAAATATGTTTCTCTCACAGTATGATACTTGGGACAGTTAAGAAGAAAGTGTTCCCTTTACAAAAAGCTTCACTAGGATGCTGCGCTGAGAAAAGCGCTTTGGGAACAATCCTACCTGTTTGTGACCCAGCTGAAATATGTGTGTAACACGTCAATGAACATTGACCGGAATTTATAGCCTCGGTTGGTGTAATCATTCTGTGACCGGGCTATAAATGGACACGCCACTAGCGTGTCATCAGATCCTTTTCTTCAGAGCATTCTCTGTGTGTGTGTCTCACAAGCCTGTCAGAAACTTTCTTTCCTCTGCTAGGATTTAGAATTTGTTAGGCAGTGCGCAGTGTACCTTTCCTCATTTCTCTCTTTCTGATATATATATATATAAGAAAAGGAAAAAGGGGGAAAAATGTCAGAGAATCAGAGCAAACGATGCGTGTTTCCCTGTCAACATTCTATGACTGTCAGGGACACGCATCAGTTTTGTTTTGTTTGTTTGGGGGAAGAGCATGCTGCTCTCGCGTTGGGGCAGGGCGGGTGCGTGCATTGCAACCTACTTTCGGTCAAAATGCTTCGCGCTCACCTTGCTTACTTCCGAGAGCCGGCACCCACACTTCATTCGTGGGGATACTCTTGTATGGATCTGGTTGAGCAGCGAGAGATGGGTCCGTCCCTTTCGTTCTCTCTCTACCCAGAGCCGGATGGTCCTTCCCGTGATCTTGAAGCACGCTCCGGCGCCTCTTCAGTTCATGAGGGGGACCTTGATTCTCTTGAGTCTGCTGACTTTGAGTTACCCACATCCGAGCACTCCAAACACGACTGAAAATCTTCTGAGGAGTTACTCAGGAGGCTCAGAAACAGAGCGTGGAGAGTCGTGCTGCCCCTCGTAAGGACTGGGGACAGGCTCGTCGCCCTCAGCAGCCCCCCAAGCAGGACCTCAGGGTTGTGATTTCTAAAAGAAAGAAACCCTGACGGTCTTTTACCCAGCCTTGTGGGGGGTAGTTCCTCTAGGGACGGGGCGCGTGTACCATCCACTTCGGCCCTCCCAATACCCTCACGAAACCTCTTCACTCCTGCCACCTTTGGTGTTTCGGGTGACAGAGGCTTCCAACAAGAGTTGGGTGTACTGTTGCTTCCTGCCTTAATCCAGGATGAGGAACACTCGACATCCCCTCAACAGGAAGTGTCGAAATTGATACCCATCTCAGAGAACCTGGCAGCGTGGAAACTTCTGCCAGGTATTTCTATGTGGGTTCTGAAAATAGTAGAAAGAGGCTACATAATTCAATTTGCTCGCAGCCCTCCGTGTTTCAATGGCGTGGTTCCCACTACCGTGAAACTGGAGCAGGCATGTCTACTGTGGAAAGAGCTGCAAAATCTCTTGGTCAAAGGGGCCATAGAATGTGTTCCCCTTCCAGAGAAAGAGTCAGGCTATTACAGCAGATACTTCTGGTCTCCAAGAAGGGTGGGGGGTTGCGTCCGATTTTAGATCTTTGAGGCTTGAACCACTCAGTCAGGGTGTTCAAGTTCAAGATGCTAACTGTCAAGACGGTCGTGTCTCAGATCCAACATCACGATCGATCTCATGGATGCATATTTCCATATTGGAATTCTGCCACAGCACAGGAAGTTCCTGAGTTTCGTTGTCGGGGACAAAGCCTTCCAGTATCGGGGTCTTCCATTCCGCCTAGCCGTATCACCCCGCACATTCACGAAATGCATGGATGCAGCACTGGCTCCTTTGGGCCCAGGGCAAGTTCCTGTCATTCAGGGCTATTTATATCCCTGGATGCTTGAATGTGGGAGCAGATTTACTGTCCATACAGAAGATACCGACGGGGGAATGGAAACTCCACCCCGAGGTAGTACAACAAATCTGGGTGAAATTTTACAGGGCAGAAGTGGACCTCTTCGCCTGTCAAGAGACAGCGCAATGTCCCCTCTACTTCTCTCTGCGTCACTCAGCCCCCCTGGGTCTGGACGCGATGGTGCATACATGGCCCAGAATGTGCCTGTATGCGTTTCCCCTGGTTTCTCTGCTCCCGGGAGTCTTGGCCAGAGTTCGTCAGCAAGGGTCTGGCCACTTACTGATAGTGCCGTGCTGGCCGAACAGGGTATGGTTCTCGGAGCTAATAGGGGACAATATTTCATCCCCGGCCCGAATTGTGGAAACTTCATGTTTGGCCCCTGAAGGGTACCAACTGAGGGACACAGGGCTTTCACCTGAGGTTATCGAGACCATTCTAAGTGCTAGGGCTCCCTCCACTATAAGAATCTACGCCAATAAGTGGGGTGTCTTTGAAAGATGGTGCAGTTCACATGGTGCAGATCCAGTTAACTGCCAGATGTTTTCAGTTCTGGACTTTCTGCAGGAAAAACTGTCAGCAGTTCTATGCCCCGCTACTCTCAGGGTTTATGTGGCTGCCATTTTGGCTTGCCACATCTTGATGGACGGGGTGCCTTTGGGGAGTCTCCGCACACATTCATAAAATTTTATAGTTTGGATGTTCATGCTACTCCGGGCTCTTATGTCCTTGAGTCAACATCTCAAGCTCTTGTCTGAGACCTCTCGCGTTCTTGTGAGCACACTTCACAACAGCCTCCGGACAGCCTCAGTTTGGCGGCGTGGGTATTCTCGTTCCCAAAGCGCTTTTCCCTGCGCAGCATCCTAGTGAAGCTTTTTGTAAAGGTAACGTCTCGGGTTACGTATTGTAACCCTTGTTCCCTGAAAAAAGCGGAACGAGATGCTGCACTTTTTTGCCGCACTGGGATGCCCCAGGACTGCTCTTCAGAAAAAAAATCTGACGACACGCTGGCGGCGCGTCCATTTATAGCCCGGTCACAGGCGTATCGAATGATTACACCAACCGAGGTTATAAATTCCGGTCAATGTTCATTGACGTGTTATACACATATTTCAGCTGGTCACAAACATGTAGGATTGTTCCCAAAGCGCTTTTCTCAGTGCAGCATCTCGTTCCGCTTTTTTCAGGGAACAAGGGTTACAATATGTAACCCGAGACGTTTCTCATCCTCTATTTGCTCTACTTCACAATGTCTGCATATCCTCTGCTGTCGGTGTACAGGCTTTTTTATGTCTTCCTCTCACTATTTCTAGGTCATGGTCACTTTGATAAGAATTAAAAAATTTAAAGAGAGAAAAATCCTAAGTAATTCGCAAATTTGGTGATTCTATTTAGGGCCCATTAACATTGGAGTTTGTTTTGGTGGTCAAATTAAGTTTTTAATGTTTTATCGTGAGTATCTTATGTAATTTTGTCAATTTCTTTAATTGTTTTAGAGTTGAAGCTGGAGTCAATAACTGGTTGAGTTTCATTAACTAGTGTAAGAGCAAATATGATAAGATGATGAGACACTGGAGGGATTTCATTGTTGAGGAGGGCTTTGTATTTGATGGACTCAGTATCAGACTGATGGAGGTGATGCCAGAATTGAACAGATCTCATATGGATTTTAATGTTTTGGGCATAAAAGAATAATTCAGACTTGTAGGCATTATTTGAAGTGTCGCTATGGACCCCCAAAATTATCTTTGCAAATTCCAATTGCATTTTTATCCCTATTTTGAAAATGTAATACTGGTCCCCAAATTTCACATCCATTTAAGATAATTGCTTTAATGATTGAGTCATATCATTTTATCCGTGTTTTAATTAGTAATTAATTTGTCAGAATCGTGATTTACATAAAATGCCTTCCGAGCCTTTTCACTTAATGCTATTACAGCCAGACCGAAACCCCCTGATGCACTGATCTCAATGCCCAGATAACTGTAGCTGGTGCTGAGCTGTTGGACCTCTTCTCTCAGTGAACTGGTATTTGTTTCCCTGAGATCTGGCCTTCTTCTGGAACACCATGACTCTGGTTTTGTCCAGGTTGACTGTAAGGGCGGACTCCTGACAGTACTCTTCCAGCAGGTACAGGCTCTGTTGAGGACCCTCTGTTGTGGGAGAAAGCAGGACCAAATCATATGCATACAGTAGACATTTGACCTCAATATCGTGTAGAATGAGGGCAGGGATAGTGGACTGCTCCAGAGCTGCTGCAAAATCAGGATGTTAAATCCACAGTTTTCCTGAGCAACCACGAAGCGGTGGCATGATAATTCTATTTGCCTGTTTTTGTTTGTTTCTGGTCTCGAGACGCAGTGTAAAACTAACTTAAAAGTGCGATCCAGATGGAGAAAAACAACCATTTGTGGCCTATGTGTTATTTGGAGTAAAATTTTATTTCAGGCTCAATTTATGCAGTTGTACTTAAAGTAATTAATCATATCAACATAACTAACCTCAGAGCATCGTGTTATGGCATGTACACACTCAGGTGAATCGCTGAACACTTCCGTGTTCAGGAAAAAGGTAGATAGGACTAGACTCAGACTGGATCCCTGCCTCACTCCACGTCCAGGCTGGAAAAATATCGTTCTGTGATTTTGATCACACATTTACTGTTTGCATACATGGATTGTATAATATAAAATGTTTTTTTCTGCCAATGCCAATTGTAAGAAGTTTAAATTTGAACAATAACTCCAAACATTTGAAGACTTTTTTAATCAAGTGGTTTATTGTCTTTGTGCCAAATAAGTATTGCACCTGAAATACGGTCTCTCTCTCTCTCTGCTCTCTCTCTCTCTCTCTCTCTCAAAGGGATAGTTCACCCAAAAATGAAAAGTCGTTCCTCCCGTCTCTGAGAAAGAAGGTCTTTCCTCAGGGGAATATGCCAGGGAGGGGCTGTCGCGAGGAGTACGAGGTCCAAGAACCAGGCCCGGGTGGGCCAATAGGGAGCCACTAGGGTGACTTGTTCCTTGTCCTCCCTGACCTTGCACAGCACCTGTGCAAGGCGGCTCACTGGGGTAAATGCGCAGCCCAGTGGGCCAGCTGTGTGCCAGCGCGTCTGCCCCGAGTGGAGCCTCTGTTCGGGCATACCAGAGCGGGCAGTGGGAGGTCTCTCGGGAGGCAAACAGGTCTACCTGTGCCTTGCCGAATCGTTCCCAAATCAGCTGGAGAGTCTCCACTCTCCACCGGGCCAGCGTTGTAGTGACAGCGCGTCCGCTACCACATTGAGGTCTCCGGGGATGGGACTTGAGTTGAGTTGACCTTAAGCCCCAAACGGCTGAGGTGCCTGAGCACCTGGTCTCTGTGAGCGCATAGGTAGATGCGAGGGTACAGAGACATGCCGAAGGGGAGGACTTTGTACTGAAATGCCTGGCCATCGAATGCGAACCAATGCAGCATACAATATATACACAGTAAATACAATACAATCAGAAAACTTCAACATAAAACCCTTAAACTAATCTTAATCAAACCTGAAAAAGAGACCTGGAGGGGCCTAAAATTAGAATTTTGCTTTTGCTTTCGTTTAATTGCAAAAAATTATTAGCCATCCAAAATTTGATCTCCTCAAAACAGTCATTAAGCGCATCCAAAGGATAATTACTGTCAGTTTTAGCTGGTAGATAAAATTGTGTATCGTCAGCATAGCAGTGGTAGGAGATCTCATATTTCTCAAAAATGGCACCCAAGTGGAGCATATAAATTGAAAAGAGAAGAGGACCAAAAATGGACCCTTGGGACACACCGCATAATAGGAGAACTGACGAAGAAGAAAACTTCCCAATGCTCACTAAGAAGAGACTATCTTTGAGGTAAGAGGCCAACCACTGCAGGGCAACACCCTGAATACCCACAAACGTTTCCAAACGATGTAACAGAACACTGTGATCGATTGTATGGAATGCAGTACTTACATCTAACAAGACAAGCACTGCATACGAACCAGTATTGAGAACTTGAAACAGGTCATTGCTGACCTTCAACATTGCAGTTTCCATACTGTGCATTGATCTAAAACCTGACTGAAAAGTATCTAAAAGTTTAAAAAGTGTTATTATCAAAACATTTTTAAAAGTTCTCACATGTTTCTGAATTAAATTAAATGAAACGAGAATAACTTACAGACTGAGAGCAAGTGGAGGTGGGAAAAACACAGACAGGTTCAAACACAATTGGCAAATGGTCTGAAATAGCAGCATCAATCTCTCTCAGATTAATTACGGGAAAACCATGTGATAACACCAGGTCCAATGTGTGCCCCAAAATATGAGTAGGGCTAAAAACTAATTGTGACATATTTAAAGATTCAATGAGGCATAAAAACTCTTTCACCAAAGGTTTAGACGGACAGCAAAGGTGAATATTAAAATCTCCTAGAATTAAATGTTAATTACAGCGAGACACAATATAAGAGAGAAACTCAGAAAATGTATGAATAATAATACATGGCCCCCTATGTTGATTCGCATTAACTGTACCTCAAAACCAGAATAAACATCTGTGTGTAATTTTTAATTATTTTTTTTTTTAAAGTAGCAACAAACCCACCATGACCAGAAAGTCTTGGAGTGCTAAAAAAAAGGCACAATCCGGTGGAGAAAGTTCATCAAGAGATGATAATTCATCCCCTTTCAGCCATGTTTCAGTCACAAATAAAAAGTCAAATGAATTCGAGATGAAAAAGTCATTTAAAATGAATGATTTGCTGAAAAGATTAAAGGGGTACCTGGTTTAAGCTCCATAAGCCACTGCCAATGGTTTTACCAGGGTTTGAATTTAACTTTTTGACTCACTGTCAACTGTGGCTCTTATATATATATATATATATATATATATATTATATTATATTATATTATATTATATTATATTATATTATATTATATTATATTATATTATATTATATTATATTATATTATATTATATTATATTATTTATATATATATATATATATATATATATATATATATATATATATAAACTAAAGTATGTGTTAGATAGATAGATAGAATAACCTAAAGACATTTAAAAACCTTAAACTATAACTTTCACAGTTGTAATAAAAATAAATAGATTTTCTCACACAAACAAACAAAATTTGTAGGTAAGGATGATGATGTGTATTTGTTACCTTTTTACCTTGTAAATGCTGTTTATAATGTAGGGCTGTCTAACAGTTTGAGACATTTGACTTAGTCTTTGCACTAAAATGTTGTCTGTAGAATTCAATAAGTTTTAAGGTCTCTGCCGCCCACTAATATATTGAGTGAAGCCCGACTGAAATACGCAAGTTTCCCTCAATGCTGTCACAGAGCTCCGGCAATCTTATCTCTGGAGCAGGCTGAGGTGTGCTGCAGTGATTCACACAAAACCACACTTAATTCACTCCACACAGATGCAAGTGTAAGTAAAGAGAGGTAAATTTAGTGCTTACAAATTGCTGAACGTGAGACGATCACTATGAAATTTGCTTCGGCTGCAGCCGAGTTACCTGACATCCACAGAATTTTTAAAGCAGGAAAAACCCTGAAAACATCACCCGTAGTTCTCATCAGAAAACCCTTTTGTGGGAAGTTATTAATAATTAGCTAATGATTACATTTTGCAACATAAGAAATATTTTTTAATTAATTGATAAACTGGCAGCCAAAAGTTTGGAATAAGGTACATATTTTGCTGTTTCGGAAGGAAATTGGTACTTTAATTCACCAAAGTGGCATTCAACTGATCACAAATTATAGTCAGGACATTAATGATGTAAAAAACAGCACCATCACTATTTGAAATTTTTCTTTTTTTGATCAAATCTACACAGGCCCCATTTCCAGCAGCCATCACTCCAACACCTTATCCTTGAATAAACACAATTTGGTACTAGAAAATCACTTGCCATTATACCAAACACAGCTGAGAGATATTTGTTTTGTTAAATGAAGCTTAACATTGTCTTTGTGTTTGTTTGTGAGTTGCCACAGTATGCAATAGACTGGCATGTCTTAAGGTCAATATTAGGTCAAAAATGGCAAAAAAGAAACCGCTTTCTCTAGAAACTCATCAGGCAATCATTGTTTTGAGGAATACAAAGGTGTATATTACAGTCCTCAAAGACAAAGGACAACTGGCTCTAACAAAGATAGAAATAGATGTGGCAGGCCAGATGTACAACTAAACAAGAGGATAAGTACATCAGAGTCTCTAGTTTGAGAAATAGATGCCTCACATGTCCTCAGCTGACAGCTTCATCGAGTTCTACCTGCTCAACACCAGTTTCATGTACAACAGTAAAGAAAAGACTCAGGGGTGCAGGCCTAATGGGATAAATTGCAAAGAAAATTTTGCTTTTGAAACATAAAAACAAAAAGTAAATGTTAGAGTGGGCAAAGAAACACAGACACTCGACAACAGATAATTGGAAAAGAGTGTTATGCATCTTAGTGGGATCAGCTAGACTGTAAGGTGCGTGAGAAGTGCCTGACAAAAATCTATGACAAGTGCTACAGGAAGTGTGGGGTGAAATGTCACCTGAGTATCTGGACAAACTGACAGCTAGAATGTCAAGGATGTTTTAATAAGAACTCTATGAAATAGTTTTATTTTTTCAAATTGTAATTTTAGTAATTTTCCACGTTATTAATGTCCTGACAAATCATTCTGATCAGTCGAATGCCACTGTGTGAATAAAGTACCAATTTCAGAGCAATAACTGTACATTATTCCAAACTTTTGGCACCAGTGTATAATATCATGATCTGACAAAGTCCCCAATCACATAGCTAGCATAGCTCCTGTTACTTCTGGGTAAAACCTCAGGTCTCGTACAGTGGTCATGTTCTCACTTCAGTGGTCCTCTCTCCACCAATTAATCCTGAATCTTTAGAATAGGCATATTGTATGTCAATTCAGGTTTGGGTGCCAGCAATGAACTTACAGTTATGCAGATTTACACTCACCTAAAGGATTATTAGGAACACCTGTTCAACTTCTCATTAATGCAATTATCTAATCAACCAATCACATGGCAGATGCTTCAATGCATTTAGGGGTGTGGTCCTGGTCAAGACAATCTCCTGAACTCCAAACTGAATGTCAGAATGGGAAAGAAAGGTGATTTAAGCAATTTTGAGCGTGGCATGGTTGTTGGTGCCAGACGGGCCGGTCTGAGTATTTCACAATCTGCTCAGTTACTGGGATTTTCACGCACAACCATTTCTAGGGTTTACAAAGAATGGTGTGAAAAGGGAAAAACATCCAGTATGCGGCAGTCCTGTGGGCTGAAAATGCCTTGTTGATGCTAGAGGTCAGAGGAGAATGGGCCGACTGATTCAAGCTGATAGAAGAGCAACTTTGCCTGAAATAACCACTCGTTACAACCGAGTTATGCAGCAAAGCATTTGTGAAGCCACAACACGCACAACCTTGAGGCGGATGGGCTACAACAGCAGAAGACCCCACCGGGTACCACTCATCTCCACTACAAATAGGAAAAAGAGGCTACAATTTGCAAGAGCTCACCAAAATTGGACAGTTGAAGACTGGAAAAATGTTGCCTGGTCTGATGAGTCTCGATTTCTGTTGAGACATTCAGATGGTAGAGTCAGAATTTGGTGTAAACAGAATGAGAACATGGATCCATCATGCCTTGTTACCACTGTGCAGGCTGGTGGTGCTGGTGTAATGGTGTGGGGGATGTTTTCTTGGCACACTTTAGGCCCCTTAGTGCCAATTGGGCATCGTTTAAATGCCACGGCCTACCTACATTGTTTCTGACCATGTCCATCCCTTTATGGCCACCATGTACCCATCCTCTGATGGCTACTTCCAGCAGGATAATGCACCATGTCACAAAGCTCGAATCATTTCAAATTGGTTTCTTGAACATGACAATGAGTTCACTGTACTAAAATGGCCCCCACAGTCACCAGATCTCAACCCAATAGAGCATCTTTGGGATGTGGTGGAACGGGAGCTTCGTGCCCTGGATGTGCATCCCACAAATCTCCATCAACTGCAAGATGCTATCCTATCAATATGGGCCAACATTTCTAAAGAATGCTTTCAGCACCTTGTTGAATCAATGCCACGTAGAATTAAGGCAGTTCTGAAGGCGAAAGGGGGTCAAACACAGTATTAGTATGGTGTTCCTAATAATCCTTTAGGTGAGTGTATATTGTGTACTTCCATTGTTCCATCATTTTAGTTTTAGCCATATTGTCTGAAGAAATTGGGAAATTGCCATTTGAGCAAACTGTTTTTAAAATCACCCTCACAAAACATTATGTGACAGTACAATGCTACAGTGATAGTATAAGATGGTAAAACTTTTAAGCATTTGGCAAACACTTTTATCAAAAGTGACTTAGAGTGCGTTCAAATTTAGGAAATCAGCCAGGGGCCTTGCTAGTGCCTTGGTCTATAGTATATATTAGAATACCTATGCTTTCATATGTATCATGGTAACAAATGATTACCACCATATTCATATATTATTATATTTACATGCTAACCCATGGTACTTAAAAAAAAAAACATAGTACAAGTCCCAAAAAGATGTTTATGAAACATGGTACTTGTTGGTACTTTATTTATTTATTTTTTATATTGTAGACAACTGCTACTTGCTAAAGATAAGCAAGATTTCTGTAGTGGAATTAATCATTATTCTGTCAGTTAAACATTGTGATGTACAGTATATCATTCCTCATGCACACAGTTCAAGAAATGTTAATATTACATTGACTGTAAGTCCCAAGACGCTCCTTGTCCATATATAGTTTCAATACACTGGGGTGTATACCCATCCAGCTAATTAAATTAAATTAAATTAAGGTTGAGGCAGCAGTCATGTGAAAGGCTAATTAGTTAAACCAGGCAAGATCTCTATCCCATTGGTAGGGGGATGTGCTTTACTTCCAATCAACACTTGCACAATCAAAGAAAAAAAGAAAAAAGACTGCTGGTGGGCACAGAGGAGGCCATTAGAAAGCCTGAAAGCCACCTTAGAGAGAGTGAGGACATGTAGCCCTAATAGAGAACCACTTCTGGGTTACCTGAGACCTGCTGAAAGCTGATGAACACCTAAATCGGTCAGTTGTTTTTTTATACTAGTCGGTCTGCCTCACTTTCTCACACACAATCACCGTTTTCCAGAAGTGATTTTCAAAAGGAATGTGAAAGGCTCACAAGTGTACAAAAAGATCATTAAAGACTAATACATTCTGATGACAGGGGTGGAAATCAAATTTTGTCAACATCTAAAACGGAACTGAAACAATGCCATACTTTGAAGGATGTCCTAGCCATGAAGTGCCACTTGTGAAACAGGAATATTCAAGTCTATTTTAAAACTCTGCAGCCTCTTTGACACAGTAAGGGTAGAAGAGAGTGACTGTAAAAAAATGATGACTGAAAACAAGCCAAGAAGAAAGAAGAATACTCTCCTAGAACCATACAGACACATCCTATAAGCTGAACTAGCTTTTCTTTCAACATATTTCTCTCAGAATGAAAGCAGCCCTATAAATCTTCTAAATACCCAAACCTTTATTTTTGGTATCAGCTTAATTTTCATTTAGGATGCGGAGGCAACAATAATTATTTTATAACATCTTTGTTTATGTGCTCAATTAAATTCAGAACACTGTAGAAGTGATCATAATAACATGAGTTGCTGCAAAGCCCCTTGGCAGTGTAAAACAAGAGATGGCTTTTAAGCAAGTTTCAATTAAAAAACTGGACAGCTGATAGACTGAATGTTCCTTATCAGTAATTATTCTCAGCAGGAGATTCTTAAAGTCAGAACTGAACAAATACACATGGCTGAAACTCTCACTTGCACTCAAAACAACACCCACATCAGCATCTAAACTCTACGCCACACACAGTATTTAGAAAATCCATAAAGAATTTTCTGATAGGAATAACTTTTTGTTTTTTTTGCTAAATTTTAAAATGGATTATAAATCAAGTTGCTTCAGTCCTGGATGCTGAAATACAATGGAAATACTGTGTTTCAGCACTGCTCTAGCCAGCTTTAATTAAGCAAACCACAAAAGGCAAGTGCATTACAGTGCATTAAAATACTCAAAAACAATATGCTTTTTTTTTTTTTTACCTAAGAACAACCGTTTCCCAAGTAATATAGATAATTATCCAATCTTTAGGCTGTTTGCAGTGGCCAAACAATGTAGCAACTTGGTTCTTTAATATAGAGTGTGCGGCCACAGGTGTGCACTGTGCATTTATGGTCATTTTATTCTGCATTCCATTCAAAGTCATATTTGGGATGTTCCTACTTGATATTTGACCATAAAGGTATTCCACATATGACGTATAAGGAAACAAATGCTCTTGTTAGCTTAGCAGGTATCCGCGATATCTCCTAGCAACCAAATTGTAGAAGATAAACTATATACAAGCATTTGTTCTTCAGGTGCACCTACATCTGAAATAGAAATTGTGGGTTTCCGCACAAGTTTCCAAGTTGGAAGTTAGACTTCAAGTGGCATTGTATTGCATTTTTCCAAGGAAGGAGGAAACTCTGACTAAATGAAATGCAGTATTGCAACCGCTTCAGACACAGCACATTCAATCAGAATTTAAAGTCTGGACTATCCTTTGTATAATACACAACATAGTAACAATTATGACATACAGTCATATACTTCACCTAGTATAGGATGCAATGTAAATTAACCTTAGAATTTAGTAAATTGACATGTTTTGGGCTATGTGTTAGTTAGTGGAAGGATGGCACTTTGCTTCTAAATTTTCTTTAAAAAAAGTATAGTATATACACTCACCTAAAGGATTATTAGGAACACCTGTTCAATTTCTCATTAATGTAATTATCTAATCAACCAATCACATGGCAGTTGCTTCAATGCATTTAGGGGTGTGGTCCTGGTCAAGACAATCTCCTGAACTCCAAACTGAATGTCAGAATGGGAAAGAAAGGTGATTTAAGCAATTTTGAGCGTGGCATGGTTGTTGGTGCCAGACGGGCCGGTCTGAGTATTTCACAATCTGCTCAGTTACTGGGATTTTCACGCACAACCATTTCTAGGGTTTACAAAGAATGGTGTGAAAAGGGAAAAACATCCAGTATGCGGCAGTCCTGTGGGCTGAAAATGCCTTGTTGATGCTAGAGGTCAGAGGAGAATGGGCCGACTGATTCAAGCTGATAGAAGAGCAACTTTGCCTGAAATAACCACTCGTTACAACCGAGGTATGCAGCAAAGCATTTGTGAAGCCACAACACGCACAACCTTGAGGCGGATGGGCTACAACAGCAGAAGACCCCACCGGGTACCACTCATCTCCACTACAAATAGGAAATAGAGGCTACAATTTGCAAGAGCTCACCAAAATTGGACAGTTGAAGACTGGAAAAATGTTGCCTGGTCTGATGAGTCTCGATTTCTGTTAAGACATTCAGATGGTAGAGTCAGAATTTGGCGTAAACAGAATGAGAACATGGATCCATCATGCCTTGTTACCACTGTGCAGGCTGGTGGTGGTGGTGTAATGTGTGGGGGATGTTTTCTTGGCACACTTTAGGCCCCTTAGTGCCATTTGGGCATCGTTTAAATTCCACGGCCTACCTGAGCATTGTTTCTGACCATGTCCATCCCTTTATGGCCACCATGTACCCATCCTCTGATGGCTACTTCCAGCAGGATAATGCACCATGTCACAAAGCTCAAATCATTTCAAATTGGTTTCTTGAACATGACAATGAGTTCACTGTACTAAAATGGCCCCCACAGTCACCAGATCTCAACCCAATAGAGCATCTTTGGGATGTGGTGGAACGGGAGCTTCGTGCCCTGGATGTGCATCCCACAAATCTCCATCAACTGCAAGATGCTATCCTATCAATATGGGCCAACATTTCTAAAGAATGCTTTCAGCACCTTGTTGAATCAATGCCACGTAGAATTAAGGCAGTTCTAAAGGCGAAAGGGGGTCAAACACAGTATTAGTATGGTGTTCCTAATAATCCTTTAGGTGAGTGTATATGTGGCATGAGGGGCGTGGTCATGTATCGGTCTGCGGGAGAGGGAGAGCGGTAAGGTTCGTAACCTGTCTCTCATTATAGTGATGGCAGAGGGAGACCTAAAAGGCATGCCAGAGCATCAGAGAGGGGAGAGAGAGTGACCTGAAAGCACAAGGGACAGCGTGTCTGAGAGTATGCAAGATTTATTTCCTTTATGTTTATAACGACGGTTCCTGTCGTAAGTGTGAAAATACTGCAACTTAAAAAACCTGAACTTGAACCGGCTTTGTTGTCTCCTGACTCGATTAAGGAACTTTTCACAATATAGTAGGATACTGTGAAAAAGTTTTAGCACTTGTGAAAAATGTTGCATAGATGTCTTCAAATTGAATAGTGAGTGGTGGTGGTGTAGTGAGCTAATACACATAACTGCTAATCAGAATGTCGCTGGTTCGATCCCCACAACCACTACCATTGTGTCCTTGAGCAAGACACTTAACTCCAGGTTGCTCCGGGGGGATTGTCCCTGTAAATAAGGGCACTGCAAGTCACTTTGGATAAAAGCGTCTGCCAAATGCATACATGCTAATGTAAATGTAAATGAATACCATAAAAAAGTTTTCATTTATCAATTAACGTCATACAAAGTCCAGTAAACATAAAAAAAAAGCAACATCAATATTTGGTGTGACCACCTTTGCCTTCAAAACAGCACCAATTCTCCTGGACAAAGTGTTTCTTGAATGTTGGCAGAATGTTCCAAACTTATATTGTGCATGCTATCTGTTGCAGAGCTTCCTGTTCTTCTATTCTATTTGCAAAAGGAAATGTCAGGAGTTTAAAATGGGGATTTCTTATTGAGAAATCGTATTATTCACTAGAGACACACTTATTATCACTTCAACTTAAAATTTTAAGTCAAATCCAATGATTTGTTCAAGTTATTTCAACTCATTATTTTAAGTCTTGTCAAGCTTTGGATTGATCTTTGTAAGTGTAAATGACTTAGTGTTAGCTGTTTCAATTTAGCAAATTAAATTAAAAAAGAGATTCATTACTAATGTGCATTCTGTTAACTTATCCTGATAAGTGGTTTCAACTTTTCTATTTCAGTTAAAAGGAAGTCTTAATTACTTTTCTAGTTATGATAACACACTTTTTCAGTGTTTTAAAGTTAAGATCATAGTAATGAAATCAATAACACCATTTTGATGTAGATTTTGATCTAGATTTTATTTTCCTTTAAAATTTAAAAAGAATGGTACAAAGTTTGCCAGTTAGTGTGTTAATGAGTGAAGTATGTTTGAGCATGTTAGTATGTGTGTGGGTGTGTGTTCATGTATGGAGGACTAAACATGCATAAATAATAAATGAATAAATGAATAAATGTAATAATACAAAAATAAATAAAGGGATAAATGTCTTGATAAAACAAATATAATTAGTTTTTAATTACATTTATTCCAGAATTTATTATTGTATGACTTTATTTCTTTATTATTTTCTATATTTATTTTTAACTTTATTTTTATTCTTTTTAGCTTTTAATTATGTATTCATTTATTTTGCATATTTTTTTATTTATGTGTTAATTTATTTTTATATATTTATTTATTCCCACATATATTTATTTCCATATTTATATATTCCCATATATATTTATTTATACATGTATTTATTTTTACTTTTCTGTGTGCAACATGTAAATGAGGGAGGCGGTGCTTGCGGAGCTCCAGTGCATCATTGGTCGAGAGCTCAATAGTATTATCGGAAGCAGATTGATGTCCCACCTCAGCACGCTCTGACTCGCACAGATTTAGAAAATGCAGGGAAACGTTTTGCAGAGAGTTTAACAATCCAGGATGTGCTTCTACATTCATACCGGCATACAGCTCTCCTAAAACATCAATAAGCACCTCTACTCTAAATTAAACAGTTATTTGATGCGTGATTACCATAATTTCCGGACTATTGAGCGCACCTGAATATAAGCCGCACCCACTGATTTTTAAATAAAATATTATTTTGAACATAAATAAGCCGCACCTGTCTATAAGCCGCAGGTGCCTACCGGTACATTGAAACAAATGAACTTTACTCAGGCTTTAACGAAACATGGTGTGGCAGCGGGGCGTGGTCAAGCGCCCGTCCGGGAGAGAAAAGCGGTAAGGGCGCTTACACCTGAGCTAAATTATGTCTAACACCGGTGTCTAATTTCAGTAAGCATGGGGAGAGCGGCATAAAAAGGCAGCAGCCACAGAGCTGAGAAAGTGACACACGTCAGTCTAGTGTTGGCGCATAGAAGAATTGAGAAACTTTATAAAATTGATTGTAAACATTGCTGTGGCCATTAAGCCTTACCTGGAACGTCAAGTGCCCTGCTGAAAACTGTCACACTGGTGCCCGTGTGACGGTTTTCCCAAGAAGGACACGTGAAGCAGGGCACTTGAAATTAGACACCGGTGTTAGACATAATTTAGCGCAGGTGTAAGCGCCCTTACAGCTTTTCTCTCCCGGACGGGCGCTTGACCACGCCCCCGCTGCGACACACGGCTTGTAATAAAACATTTGCAGTAAACAGTAGCCTACCAATAAAGTCATTGGTCACTATCTTCCTCGTCCTGTGCACTGAAACCACTGAAGTCATCTCCTTCGGTGTCGGAGTTGAATAGCCTCAGCTTAGTTGTCTTTTTGCAATGAGTCAATTCCTCAACCTGCTGTTTCCAACGTCTTATCATCGACTCATTAAGACCAAGCTCCCGTTCAGCAGCTCTATTTACTTTTTCAACAGCCAGATCAATCGCCTTAAACTTGAAAGCAGCATCATATGCGTTTCTCAATGTCTTTGCCATGGTGAGGGTGACAAAATTACTACCGTAATCAGAATGATGGGAAGTTTGTGCGCGCTCGATGTAATCTAAACAGTAATCAAAAAAAGTTGTTTTGACCTTAACCCGTTCGGCAATTTCATTGGTCTAATGAAAGCTTCACGCCGCCAAAAAACTGAGCACGTCACAGAATGTTTTTTTTTTTTTTTTATCAAATTTGAAAGCGGGAAAAATCCATATATTAGCCGCGTCATTGTATAAGCCGCGAGGTTCAAAGCGTGGGAAAAAAGTTGCGGCTTATAGTCCGGAAATTACGGTATTCACTTCATTCGCATGTCGTGCAACTCTCTAGATATATGTGAAGAGTCAGCAATAGATTTATATACATGCATAAACGATCAGGGAAATGAAGCATGGTTGTATCTTTTACAATGAACAATCATAACAACAGAAAACAATATTATGGATTTGCAGACATCAAAATATGAAGTTATATACATAGAAAAAAAGAAAAGGACAAGGTTAAATCATATCATTTATGAAACTTGCTCATTTTTGGTTTTGTTGAAGAAACAGCTCTCCATTTATTTTGTGATTGTAGTATAACCAATAAATCTTGGATTGACTTAAGCGCTTATGTTTTTAGCCCCAAAAATAGCTATAGTTTACACGCGATATGGCTATGACCTAACTTCACATCAAAACAAGTCAAGAGTAATCGAGCACACCCTTCAATCTACAATAAGCCAATGGTAAACAGGACCCGCCCACATAATTATCATACAAGAGACAGAAATGTAAGAATAAATGCAAAAATAAATACATGTGGGAATATTTAAATATAGAAATAAATACATGTAGGAATAAATGTAAAAATAAATTAATTCATAAATAAATAATAACAAAACAAAAAAACAAAAACAAATTTTAAAGAATAAAAATAAAAAGAGAAAATAATAAAGGGGAAAAAATAAATTCAGGAATAACTTTCATTAAAAACAAATTATATTTGTTTTATCAAGACATTTATCCTTTATTTATTTTCTTATTATTACATTTATTTATTTATGTATTTACTTATTATTTTTGCATGTTTAGTCCTCCATATTTATGTGCATGTGAGTGTGTTATTATATCTGTATATGCTTATAAATTGTTGATAACAAGAGCACAACAGTAGCAAATTTCATAACAAACAAGCATAGAAATGTGTTTGAACATAATCACAAATGTCCCTCAAGGAAAATAAACTGGAGAGAAGTTGCAAATATTCTTAAATGTCTGTTAGTCTTAGGTTCTTTCTTGCTGATATTAATGCGGAAATATGCATCTGAGTAAGTGTGTTTAACTGAGTGTGTTTTTGTTTGTACTGTATTTGAGAGTACAATATCTGTATCTCCTTATAATTGTTGATAATGAGGGCACAACATAAGACATTTTCATAAGAAACAGTCATAAAAATGTGTCTGAACATATCAGGAAGACTTTCCTCATGGAAAATTGGAAACAAGCTTAAAAAATATTTAAGAAATTTAGATTTAGTCCTTCTTGCAAATGTAAGCGTTTGAATGTTTATGAGTGATTTAGTTTAAACGAATAGTTCACCCAAAAATGAAAATTCTATATTTTTTACTGACCCTCATGCCATCCCAGATGTGTATGACTTTCTTTCTTCTGTAGAACACAGAAGAATATCTGAGCTCTTTAGCTCCTTACAATGCAAGTGAATGCCATCCCAGATGTGTATGACTTTCTTTCTTCTGTAGAACACAGAAGAATATCTGAGCTCTTTAGCTCCTTACAATGCAAGTGAATGAGTACCAAAGCTTTGCCAAAAGTTCAAAAAACACAAAAGCAGCAGAAAAGTAATCCAAACAACTCCATTGGTTTAATAAAATTTCTTCTGAAGTGATCCAACCAGATTTTAGAGAGAACAGACCAAAATGTAACTCCTATTTCACTGAACATCTTGCTATTGCATTCTACAGGCAAGATCATGATTTCAAGCTTGACTACACTTCCTAGCACCATCTAGCGGCTCTGTGCATGTGTCAAGCACTAGGAAGTGTAATCAAGCTTCATCATGATTGTCCCTGTAGAATGCAATGGCAAGATGTTCAGGCGTTACACTGGAGTTGTTTGGATTACTTTTCTGATACTTTTTTTTTTAGTTTTTTTTTTACTTCAAAGTTTTGGCACCCATTCACTTGCATTGTGAGGAGGTACAGAGCTGAAATATTAATCTGTGTTCTACAGAAGAAAGTAAGTCATACATTTTATTTTTGGGTGAACTATTCCTTTAAGTGAGTGTTAATGTGTGTGTGTGTTTAAGTGAGATTTTGTGTGTATGTGTTTGAGTAAATGCAATAAGTGTGATTAAATAACTGCAATTAATACATGTGTTGAGTGCATAAAGAAAATCTACAAACTTTATATGCAGCAGGAACTATTCCAAGATGGGAAAATGAATAATACAATAATAATAATAATAATAATAATAATAATAATAATAATAATAAAAACAGAGGGAGTGTTAGTTTGTGTGTATGTTAGTGTTTGTGTTTGACAATACATATGAAATAACAAATTTAGGCCAACATAATCCTGATAACATTAAAAAATAAAAGCTTGAAATATACAGTATATGCCCAATACCAAGACATATTGACTACTCCAGTACATGCTTGTTCTAGAAGTTGTACCTAGAAGTTTGTCTCTTAAACTGTGTACCCGTGCATAAGCTTGGTCTGGTTTGATCTTCATCACCGCTCTCTGTAAAAACTCAAAAGAGTACTTCATAGCTGCTGGATACTCAAGGTTTACACAATAGATGATGCCCATGTGACCGGATGCTCTCCTCCCATGTTGTTTATTAATAAATTAAGTTAATTAGAGCTCACCGCCTACAAATTTTCTTTAATCGTTGACACGCCATTTCCGATCGGCTATAAATAGCCTATTCCTATTTCTGTCGAGACGCGTAATTTCCGACTGACCCGGGGGTTCCCATTTGTTCCCAACGTGTGGATTATTTGACTGCGGCTGTACACCAGCTTTCGCTTGCTTCCGAAATGGCGATCTTTCTTTTGGTAAGCTGTTACTGCAGTAAGTTGTGGAAACTGTGTTTGGGCATTAATCTGACGAGTGGGTATGATTTTTAGCTTGTTTCAGGCATATGTAAATCCGTTTATGCGACGCTATGGGATCAAAACAAGATCAAGCGATCAAAAGATTGACTGATTCTATTGTCAGGTAAGTCATCATCATAGGAAGTTACGGGTACTGTGTCCTTAGGCATTGATTGGGAAAGTGGGTGTGATTTTTAGCTCATTTCAGGCATAGGCAAACCAGTTCAGTGCGGCGTAACGGTGGTTTGTGATTGAGACTGACGCGATTCTATCATCGGGTAAGTCTTTTCCTGATTGGGTTGAGAACATTGGGCATGCGTCGTGGGTGTTTAACCATTGTGTTTCCCTTCTAAGGAGTTCGTGATCTTTCTTTGCCTTCTGCCAGTCTTTAATGCGAGGAATCGCCGTTGTCCTACTACCTACGTTTTTGTGTGTTCTTTAGTTTGATATGCATGGTTTATTAGATGTGAGTTGAATGACTGTTATTAATGTGTTTATTTGCTTTGAGATTATTTGCTGTGTGAATTATAGTGTTTTGTGATTTGTTATCATTGTTTGTTTTGGTGGTTATATTGTTTTGATTTACAACCCAATTACATTTTGATTTTTGTTGTGTGTGTGTGTGAGCAATTGTACTTTTGCTAGATGCTGAGGGCTTCAGCCAGGAATCCTCCCTGGTTTTCTCCGCGTGTTGGTGGTGGTTTGAACACTGGGTGCTGTGTGCAGTGAGATGCACGGATTTTGTGTGAGTGATAAGAGTTTACTCCAAAGTGTGTGTGGTACTATTCCTTGTTCTTTAGCCCTCAGCCAAAACTGCTTCTGAGTGTAATGTTTGATTATATTTGATTTGTAGTGACTGATTTTTGAGTGACTGTACTTCTGACAACATAACAACCCGTTTTTATTGGCAGATGTTGCGGTTGCGGTGTGTCTTGCCTGGTACGCTCTGTTTATTTTAATGTGTTTTTAGTAATAAAGAATAATTTTTGTACAACATTCACGTCTCTGTTCCTTACTAGTGCAACCAACTTGTGTGCCTTTGGATAAAGGTACCAATTATTCTCTGTGTGATATCAGAGTGGCGTAGTCCGTTTTCTTAAATCTGTATTTTTCTATTATAAGTAGTCAGGCCTTAGTGCCAGTCTATTGCGGTACCTTTTCTTGCCACAACGTGGCGCAGTCGGCAGGATCTGGCACTGGTGTAGGACAGAGATGTGAATTGTATATTGTTTGTTTTTGTTATACCTTTTTTTTTTTCTTGTTCTTGGTTGTGTGAAGCGTGTGTTTCTTTTTTAAGTAGGAATAGGACAACGGCGACCCTGTGCGGCCAGTAGCGCTCTGGCGGTGTAGCCATTTTCTTCGAATTGGCCTTCGTCCTCTCAGGTAACGAAAAATCGTGGGAGAGAAGTTAAAAACTGCGTTATGGAGGACGAATTGCAGGAGCTTCGGGCATTGGTTGCCCAGCTGCAGACCGATAATGAGCAGTTGCGTCATGGGCCACCAGCGGTGTTGTCAGCTCCTAGTGCTGATCCACCTATTGCTGCGGCGACTCCGGCAGTTAGTCCCTTACTCCCTGATACCGGCCCAACTGAGCGATTTGTGTTCATTCCGCGGGATCGTAAGTGCCCAAAATTTAATGGCAGGACTGGCATTGATGTTAACGAATGGGTAGAGGAGGCACGTGCTTGTATGAGAGCACGCCATATGTCTACCGTTGACCAAGCCTTCTTTTTAATCGATCATTTGGAGGGTGAGGCGTGAAGAGCTTCGTTATCGTTCAGGGGTTGAGCGGTGCGACCCAGACCAAATTATTGTAGCATTGCGCGAATTGTACGGTTGTACGCGATCGTATGTAGCGTTACAAGAACTGTTCTTTTCTAGGCGGCAGCAGGAAGGGGAGACCCTTGTGGAATTCTCCCTGGCCCTGATGAGCCTATGGGAGAAAGTTAAAGAACAGGCTCCACATGAAATGTCTAATGCTGGTGCCCTATTACGAGATCAGTTCGTTGAAAATGTGAGCGATAGTACACTTAGACGCGAGTTAAAACAGTTGGTGCAGCGTAGCCCCAATAGTACGTTGCTTGAAGTGCGTAGTGAGGCAATTCGTTGGGAGCGAGAGGGGACGTAGCCATTCTGTTCCAACGGCACACTGTATACAATATGGGGTGCATGGACAGTCGCAGTCTGGTGCGACTCCAGGAGGGTCATCCGAGTTGCGTGAATTAAAAGAGATGATGAAAATGCAATAACAACAATTAAACCAGCTTACTCAAAGTTTAGCCCATATTCAGAGAACTCAATTGGGGGGTGGAGTACAGCGATTTAGTCACATTATTTGTAGGCGGTGTAGACAACCGGGTCATTTCGCAAGAGAGTGCGAGGGGGAGCGTAGAGCTACCCGGTTTCAGCCTGCCATGCCGGTGGGTTCTCCACGGGGAAGTGGACCGGCTCCGTCAGACCAGCCGTCGGAAAACTAATCCCCACCGAGCGGTTGAGTCACTGCTCGGTTGGGGAAGGAGGGGCTCAAGTCACTTGATTAGCCCAGACTCACTTGCTCGTCTGGTGTCGTCTTGTCCACAGCTTGTTGTTCACATGGGAGGTGTTCCTGTGTCTTGTCTAGTGGACACTGGCTCCATGGTGACAACTGTCACAGAAAGTTGTTTTACTACTTATTTCAAGCCTTGGGGACCAGAACGTCTCCTTTCATGCCAGTGGTTGCAATTGCGAGCAGCGAACGGTTTGTCAATTCCGTATATAGGGTACCTGGAGTTAGATATTGAACTTTGTGGTCAGTTGCTCTTGGGGTGCGGGGTCCTGGTGGTGCGAGATCCTCCTGGTGGTTTGGCTGGCTGGGTCCCTGGAGTCTTGGGGATGAATGTTTTAGGCCGCTGCTACCAGGAGCTCTTTGGCCAACATGGGCCAGCTCTCTTCGAGTTACCAGCTGTGTCACAGGCCCCCTCATTCATTACGCAGGCACTGCAACACTGTCATCAGGGAAGCATTAAGCCGGTCATAACTGTTAGTGGTCAAGTCAGGGTGCGGGGTCGCCAAGTGAACCGTATTCCCGGGGGGACATTAAAGCTAGTAGCTGCTACCTGTTCAACCCAGTATTCCAGTGGGGCAGTCCTATTTGAACCACCAGAGGCAGGTCTCCCAGCAGGTTTGTTGGCATCTTCTGCCTTGGTGAGAGTGGTTCGGGGAACGGTATATATACCGGTAGTAAATGTCGGTACAACTGATATTGTTCTTTATCCACGAGTTAATATTGGCACTTTAAGAGGCGTGGATGTGGTAAGTTTGCCTTCTGAGGTTAGCGAGGTTCAGCCGGTGGCAGTGTCGGCAAGCATACAGGCGGCTCGAGTTACTCCAGTACGGGACCAGATTAATTCTCTTGATCTGTCTGTACTGTCAATGGCCGATCATGCGAAAGTTCGGGCCTTGCTGTTGAGTTATGAATCCGTGTTTTCCACATACGAGGGGGACCTTGGGTGCACAGGTCTTATCTCTCATGACATACCCCTTGTAGACCATACTCCCATTAGGCAGCGACATCGACGGATACCTCCGTCCGAGTATGAGGTCATGAAGGCACACATAAATCAGCTTCTTGAGGCACAAATAATTAGGGAGAGCAGTAGTCCCTATGCTTCACCTATTGTGCTGGTGAGAAAGAAGGATGGTAGTCTGCGCTTGTGTGTAGACTACCGCCGGCTGAATGCGAGCACCAGGAAGGATGCTTTTCCGTTACCTCGTGATCGAGGAGACCTTGGACTCACTGACGGGTGCCCAATGGTTTTCTACCATGGATCTCGCCAGTGGGTATAACCAGGTACCGGTTACGGAGGGGATAGATACAAAACGGCCTTCTGTACTCCATTTGGCTTGTTTGAATGGAACAGGATGCCCTTCGGGCTGTGTAACGCTCCTAGCACCTTCCAGCGGTTGATGCAAAGGCTGTTTGGCGATCAACAAGGACAGTCCCTCCTTTTGTACCTCGATGATATAGTGGTGTTTTCGGCCTCAGTAGATCAACATCTCTCTCGGATGGAGGTGGTCCTGAATCGTCTGCAGAGAGAGGGATTAAAAGCTAAATTGGGGAAATGTTCATTTTTCCAGAGGGAGGTAAAGTACTTGGGTCACGTGGTCTCGTCTGAAGGGGTCGCTACAGACCCAAGTAAGATCGACGCAGTGACCCAATGGCGTTGTCCCACTACGGTAGGTGAGGTGCGTTCCTTTCTGGGATTTGCCAGCTATTACCGTCGGTTCGTGGAGGGTTTGCTAAAATAGCTGCCCCGTTGCATGGGCTGGTAGCAGGGCTGACAAATCCCAAACGTCGGAGGTGTTCAGAGCAGGACTTTGCTGACGCCTGGTCTATACAGTGTCAACAGAGCTTTGAGGAGTTGAAGCGACACCTGTCTGTGGCCCCGGTGCTGGCCTATGCGGATTTCTCCTTGCCTTTTGTCCTGGAGGTTGATGCCAGCTATGGGGGTCTGGGGGCAGTCCTGTCCCAGGAGCAGGGAGGAAAGGTACGACCGATAGCATATGCTAGTCGTGGTCTTCGGCCCACTGAGCGCCATATGGACAATTATAGCTCTATGAAACTGGAGTTTCTGGTGCTCAAGTGGGCCATGACTGAAAAATTTAGGGAGTACCTGTTGGGCCACAAATGTGTTGTATTTACAGACAACAACCCTCTCAGCTATGTTTTTACCGCCAAGCTGGGTGCCACCGAACAGCGTTGGGCTGCCCAGTTGGCTGCTTTCAATTTTGAGATCAAGTACAGGTCAGGTCGCTGCAATAGGAATGCGGATGCCTTGTCTAGACAGAATCCACCCATAAGGGAGGACATTCAAAGTCTAGTCCCAGGGCGGGCTATCCCAGAAAGGATAGCTCAAGTAGCCCAGGGGGGACCAGTGGCCCAGGTGAGCCAGGTAACAGTGTTCCCAGACCCACCCTTGGGAGATATGCGTTCAGGTCAGAGTGCTGATCCACATATTGAAGAACTTTTAAAGTTCTGGCGACGACAAGCACTCCCAACACCCGAGGAGCGTAAGCAGTTGCCAAAACCAGTGGTCACGATGCTTCGGCAGTGGGACCGCTTGGTGGAGCAGGACGGTGTAATGTACCGTCGGATGAGCCGCCCGGATGGTGGGGAAGAAACCCTGCAGGTTTTATTTCCTATGGCTATGAAGGACGAAGTTTTGACACAGTTACATCAGCAGCACGGGCACCAGGGTGTAGAAAGGACTACCCAGCTGGTGCGACAACGGTGCTATTGGCCAGATATGTCCTCCGAGATTGCACTTTGGTGCCAGCAATGCGAGAGGTGTCAACAGGCGAAGGGTTTTCCCTCAACACACAGTAGTTATATGGGACACTTGATGGCTTCTCGGCCAAATGAAGTTCTGGCCATCGATTTTACAGTTCTGGAGCCTTCCCAGTCTGGCACTGAGAACGTCATGGTCATGACTGATGTGTTCTCTAAATACACGTGGGGTGTGGCTACCAGAGATCAGCGGGCAGAGACTGTGGCACAGGTTCTGGTATCTGAATGGTTTTGTCGACTCGGTGTACCGAGTCGTATCCATTCAGATCAGGGTCGGAACTTTGAGGCCGCCCTTATCCAACAGCTTTGCCGCTTGTATGGTGTTGAGAAGTCTCGCACTACTCCGTACCATCCGGCGGGTAACGGACAGTGCGAGCGGTTTAATAGGACTTTGCACGATTTGCTGCGTTCTCTGCCCGACTCTCAGAAGGGTGACTGGCCGCTGTGTCTTCCCCAGGTGCTATTTTCATACAATAGTACCCCTCATCAGAGTACTGGGGAATCCCGCACTTTTTGATGTTTGGCCAGGAGCCACGGCTCCCAGTTGATTTTCTGCTTGGGAGAGTCGAGGAGCCAGAGGCTGGCTGTGTGCAGAGGTGGGTCTTGGAACATCAGAATAGGCTCAAAGTAGCTTTTGAGGGGGTGAAAGAGCAGCTAAGAACTGCGGCAGAACGTCGCAAGGCCCGGCATGATGGACAGGTCCGGGAGGAACCTTTACGGGAGAGCCAGTTGGTGCTTCTTCGAGCTTTTAATGTGAGAGGTAGACGTAAGATACATGACCTCTGGGGCCCAGTAGTATACCAGATTGTGAAAGCAGGTGAGCAGGTATATTCTATTGCTCCAGTGGACAATCTGGGTAAAGTGAGACACGTACATCGCTCTGCAATCAAGCCATGGGTTGGTAAAAGTCCTTTGGTTGACCCCCCCTAAGTGTAGTATGTTGGGGCCAATAGTACCCTCAGAGGAAGAGGAGATTGGAGAATGGTTTGTAGTGGTACCCGAGACCCCTCAGGAGGGGCGGATGTCAGTGCCTTTGGTTGAGGTCCCATTAGGAGTCTCCGGAGGGGACCGAACCTTGGCAGATGGTCTTCCAGAGGAGGGAGTGGATGCATGGGTTATAGCACCCACCCCAGGTAATGTGACGGTGGGTAAGGGGTCACCAGAGCTTACTCCTCTTGAGGAGGATATGGGCGTGAGACGTACAAGGAGGTTGATGGCAGGACGCCATTCAAACCTACATCACCTCCCTCGAACAGTAGGAAGATCAAGGTACGAAGTGGGTACAGGTAATAGTCCGGTATCCAGTGCTGTGGTTGCCTGGTTTCGACCCTGGCATTAAAATCATAGGTGTATAAAAAGTATACATCGTCGGGCCGACGTTGAAAATGTCGGGGGTAGATTGTGACCGGATGCTCTCCTCCCATGTTGTTTATTAATAAATTAAGTTAATTAGAGCTCACCGCCTACAAATTTTCTTTAATCGTTGACACGCCATTTCCGATCGGCTATAAATAGCCTATTCCTATTTCTGTCGAGACGCGTAATTTCCGACTGACCCGGGGGTTCCCATTTGTTCCCAACGTGTGGATTATTTGACTGCGGCTGTACACCAGCTTTCGCTTGCTTCCGAAACGGCGATCTTTCTTTTGGTAAGCTGTTACTGCAGTAAGTTGTGGAAACTGTGTTTGGGCATTAATCTGACGAGTGGGTATGATATTTAGCTTGTTTCAGGCATATGTAAATCCGTTTATGCGACGCTGCAGGATCAAAACAAGATCAAGCGATCAAAAGATTGACTGATTCTATTGTCAGGTAAGTCATCATCATAGGAAGTTACGGGTACTGTGTCCTTAGGCATTGATTGGGAAAGTGGGTGTGATTTTTAGCTCATTTCAGGCATAGGCAAACCAGTTCAGTGCTGGCGTAACGGTGGTTTGTGATTGAGACTGACGCGATTCTATCATCGGGTAAGTCTTTTCCTGATTGGGTTGAGAACATTGGGCATGCGTCGGGTGTTTAACCATTGTGTTTCCCTTCTAAGGAGTTCGTGATCTTTCTTTGCCTTCTGCCAGTCTTTAATGCGAGGAATCGCCGTTGTCCTACTACCTACGTTTTTGTGTGTTCTTTAGTTTGATATGCATGGTTTATTAGATGTGAGTTGAATGACTGTTATTAATGTGTTTATTTGCTTTGAGATTATTTGCTGTGTGAATTATAGTGTTTTGTGATTTGTTATCATTGTTTGTTTTGGTGGTTATATTGTTTTGATTTACAACCCAATTATATTTTGATTTTTGTTGTGTGTGTGTGTGAGCAATTGTACTTTTGCTAGATGCTGAGGGCTTCAGCCAGGAATCCTCCCTGGTTTTCTCCGCGTGTTGGTGGTGGTTTGAACACTGGGTGCTGTGTGCAGTGAGATGCACGGATTTTGTGTGAGTGATAAGAGTTTACTCCAAAGTGTGTGTGGTACTATTCCTTGTTCTTTAGCCCTCAGCCAAAACGGCTTCTGAGTGTAATGTTTGATTATATTTGATTTGTAGTGACTGATTTTTGAGTGACTGTACTTCTGACAACATAACAACCCGTTTTTATTGGCAGATGTTGCGGTTGCGGTGTGTCTTGCCTGGTACGCTGTTTATTTTAATGTGTTTTTAGTAATAAAGAATTATTTTTGTACAACATTCACGTCTCTGTTCCTTACTAGTGCAACCAACTTGTGTGCCTTTGGATAAAGGTACCAATTATTCTCTGTGTGATATCAGAGTGGCGTAGTCCGTTTTCTTAAATCTGTATTTTTCTATTATAAGTAGTCAGGCCTTAGTGCCAGTCTATTGCGGTACCTTTTCTTGCCACACCCATAAGGCATGGTACATCACTGAGGTTGTGTAAAACAATGGTCTCCTCCACCACAACTGCCACATTGAAAACCTCCTCTAGAAGGTCGTCCTCCAGTGCACCTTCATATCAGGATGCCGACTTGCATTCCCTTCATGGCAACATCTAGCGTCTCACCATGAGCCTTCAAAATCAGGAACAACCAAACAAACACAAAAAAAAACATTATGTCACTGACTATTTTTGGTGTTTAAAAAAAGTTATTCTATAAGGCAAATTAAAAATGTTGTCATCAGTCACAGACAGTAAATTGAGCCAAGCCACTCGCTTCAGAAAATACTTAATCTACAATTGGGTCCATGACTGTCTTTGTAATGAGAAACTAGTTTTTTCATTATATGTGACAACATCGCAAAACTTACAAGTCCACTTCATCCAGTCACAGCCAAACAATGTGTGCCTGTAAAAAGAGAAAGTTAATTATCAGAACTTGCTATGAGGTACCTTACTTTTATCTGCAAGCATTAATATCTGAGCTACCTAGCCAATTATAATATTTGGTGATATTCACTATAATGGGTATAGACTACAAAGGGAGATAAATATGACAAGATTTTTGGTTAGTACACAAGTTTACACAATTCAAATATTTTTCTACAATCAAAAGTTTTTCTTAAGGGTCATATTAAGTTTTATATGTTGACATTAAACGACTAATCGACAACGGAGATGTGTGTCTACAATTATTTTTTACTATTCCGATGTCGTTGTCTATTTGTTTCAGCCTACTAAAAAAGAAGCTTCACTGATTGGTGACGTCTAGCAAACTAATCTTAACCTACCTAGGCAGCCATACACGGCTGATAGACTGGACAGAGGATGTTAAAATTACCTCAACTTCAATATTAAAAGTAAAGCGGTGTTAAGATACCAGTATTTATTTAGTTAGGCGAACTAACTCACCCGCATGATGTCTGAGTGATCAACGGCTACTTTCAAGGGGTGCAAAAATCTTTGCACATGCTCTGTAGAACCCTTTGTGGATGCGCGCTTTAATGGTCAAGCGATAAATGTGACAGAATATGTGATCTGTGCATTAGCATTTATAGTGTAAATGCAGCAAAACAGAACTAACACTGTCTTATATGCTAAACTACAATAAAATACGTTCCTCAAAGGGTAAACATACTTCTACAAAATACAAATGATAATGTCACTGAATTGAAATGAATGAATATCTCTCTAAACTGCTGTAAGATAAGCATTCACTCACCTCATTCACATTCTTTCCTAAGCAGGTCCTCTGTGTCAAGTTGTTGGTCCTCGTTTGGTGTTGCATTAGGAACTCTCCATGTATGTATTATGCCTTATATTAGGTCAAATCCATTGATAGTTTTGAATGATTACTCCACCTGCGGTCTGCCGGTCATATATGGTTGTCGCACCAGGTGAAATATTTCAAATCGAATCCGAAAATGACTGTCCACAGATGGTCGGAGCTCAACGCAGCCCCCGCACGACTCTCCATGTCGGATGCAGTGAAAAGGCGGCTTTAATGCCAGTAAGATAGAACTTAAATTGTTAAGTTCATTCAACTTTGTTGGGCCCCCTTAAATTTAAATTATATTAAAGTGACTGAAAAAATCAAGTTGAATCTCATACAACTTATTAAATCAAGTTCAAATTGTTCAAATGAACTTCATAAGTAAAAGCAATGAAAACAAATAAGTTGACATGACTTATTGATCAAATAATTTTTTACGGTGTAATTGTTTTGTAATGACCTGTTAAATATAACAACACCTAATTTCTAAATTACATTAACACTGACTGTGATGATACCTCTTATAAATATATAGTCCTCATCACAAATTGCCATCTAGTCTTCGGCTTGTTTGGTGTGATCAAAGCAAAACACACTGTATGTAGGACATTTTCCGGTTGCTTTGTCAGACTTGAGAAGGGATAGGTTTTATTGATTTTAGGTTCCAACACAAACACACATATTTGCTCTAGTGTGAAAATTTGTTCTTCGACAGGGTTTGGGCTTAGCATACAAATTTGCTTAGCTTGAATACATACACAAAATATTTAAATCCATGTTTAATTCAGCATACAATGTCAATGAACAATGCTCACACTATATAATTACTTTCTCTCCACAATATCACTAGTAGAGATAAGCAGATAATCAATCCTGAAATATCAATAAATGCTTATTTAATTTAAGTTTTGTTAAGTTTGATAATTTGACGATATAATTTGGGGTTACACATTATTCAGTATGTCATAAAAAAGAATAATTGAAAATGTAATTTAATTACAAAAACAAAACAAACATGGTTACTACAATATTACTTTAGTAAAACCATGTTTAAATATTTTTTTATGACTTATTAACAACAATTACATACAAACTCATGATAAGAAATGTCTTGGTGACTATTGTAACCTCTGTTCCCTGATGGAGGGAACGAGACGTTGTGTCGATGTAGTAACACTAGGGGTCTCTCTTGAGAACCTCTGTTACCTCTTATCTTTGAGAAAAGGCCAATGAGAATTGGCGAATAGAATTTGCATGCCCCTCCCCTGGACATACGGGTATAAAAGGAGGGAAGTGTGTGTCTGTTCATACAGGTTTTGAGCTGAGGAGCCGAGAGTAAGGTCCCTGCCATTTCAGCGGCTAGTACAGTGTTGTGGCAAGAGAGACACAATATCTCATTCCCTCCATCGGGGAGCGAAGATTACGACATTAATCAAGATGTTCCCCTTCTGTCACACACAAGGGGTCCCTATCTAAAAACGGCACTACACTGAACCATGTTATGTGGACTGCTGATGCAGGTGCAAGTAAGCTGCAGCGTGCAAAAATAGCAGGTGCGTCAGACTGCACGTAACCTTCCCAAATGCCCCAAAGATGTCATGTAGTTCCACACAACCCTGAGGGGGGAAGCGACATAACATGAATGGGACCAGGCCGTGCCAGCCGATGCCTTTTTTCTTTCTATGTTTTCCCTCCATTGAGTGTTAGATGTGCCTGGGGCCATCTAATGCTATAGCACGCATCAGGGAAGGTTTTCTTTTCCTATTCTTTTAGGGGGAAAAGACCCTACAGAGACCACATCCTGCCCAGAAGGGGAGCTGAACATGTGGTAAATACGACACATGGGCTTTCACATAGGGCAGTGGCATGGTGGTAGGTCCTGCCTCGATGGGGAGGAGCACTACAAGTTGTCCCACTACACAGCAGCCGGGGAGCAGAGGGAATTCTGCCCAAGGGAGATGTGGGTCCGCCAACAAGGGGACCATACCACTGAAAATACATCACAGGGGGTTACCAGAGAAATCAGTACCTGCGGAGGACCTGTTCTAGTACAGGCAACCCAGTGCCTGCAGTGGGTCTGGCTGCGAACACCGCTGAATTCGGACTTGACTGGGGGAGTAGAGTGCATGTCTTCGTCTCAGGAGAGGGGAAAGGCACTATGCGCAAGCGATACGCCCAGCCAGCTGTTCCGTATTACCGAATTCTACATGTTCAGACATGACAAATCACGGGACGAGACAGGCTCAACCCAGAGATTGTAAAATTTTGTGAAGGTATTGGGTGTTGCCCAGCCCGTCGCTCTGCAGATGTCTGCTAGAGAGGTGCCATTGGCCAGTGCCTACGAGGATGCCACACTCCTCGTACAGTGTGCTCGAACCCACAAGGAGGAAGGGCACGGCCTGGGTATGGTAGGCTAACGCATTGGCATCCACGATCCAGTGGACAAGCCTCTGTTTTGAGACAGCGTTCCCTTTCCGCTGTCCACCAAAGCAGACAAAGAGCTGCTCAGAGCATCTAAAGCTCTGCATGCGATCAAATAGGTGCGCAAAGCACGCACTGGACACTGCAAGCCTAAGGCTAGGTCTCCTCCCATGGCAGTGCTTGCAGTTTCACTACCTGATCCCTGAAATGGGTCATAGGAACCTTTGGCACACGGTTGGAGTCTTAGGATAATGTGAGAATCTGCCGGACCGAATTCCAGGCATGTGTCGCTGACAGAGAATGCTTGCAGGTCCCCAACCCTCTTGATGGAAGTGAGCGCAATCAGGAGGGCCGTCTTCAAGGAGAGGGCCTTTAGTTCGAATGACTCTAGCGGCTCAAACGGGACTCTCCGAAGGCCCAAGAGGACCACAGAGAGATCCCTTGTGGGAAACAGGCATGGCCTAGGAGGGATCAGACTACGAGCACCTCAAGGAACCTGATGATCAGGTTTTGCTTCACTAAAGACTTACAGCCCACTGAGTCATGGTGAGCGGATACGGCGGCTACATGAACCTTGAAGTTGGAGGGGAACAGCCGCCCCTCCAGCCTCTCCTGCAGGAATGAGGACACTGACCTGACCGCGCAACTTTGTGGGTCTTCTGATCGGGAAGAACACCGATTTGCAAATAAGCGCCACTTTAGGGCATAAAACTGCCTGGTAGAGGGAGCTCTGGCTTGAGTGATCGTGTCTACGACGGCTGATGGCAGTAGATGCGTCAACCCAGCCGTGGCCCGGTCCAGGAGCCAGCAGCTGAGTGCCCATTGCACTGCGCCCCAGCCCTACTGGGTGGCACTGTAGTAACTACGATGCATATGAACACCTGCTGTAGACGAACTCCTACCCATAGAAAACAGAGGTCTGTCCAAGGGCTGAATAAGTGACAGCAGGAAGGGGTGAGGGTCACATGGTATGTGCCGTGGCACCATACCCATCATGGGACTCAAGTCTGAAGCCAGTGCTGAAGCAGTCTCATATGCATCGACCCAAGCGACGAGACTGCCATTTAGGATGACATATGTCCCAGGAGCCTCTGAAATTGTTTCAGTGGAACCGCTGTGCCCGGTCTGAACGTACTCAGGCAGTTCAGAACCAACTGCGCGCATTGTCATTGAGACAGAGTCTAACTCCATGCAAAGAAAAGAGCCGGGGAGAGCTTGCTCTTTTCCCAGTTGACTCGTGCTCGAGCACCAGGTTCCTGTGTACACAGGGCAACTGTCTAGAGTGTGCTAGGATTATCCAGTCGTCGAGGCAGTTGAGTATGCGAATGCCTGGGGACAGGGTCAGACCGAAGGGGAGGACCTTGTATTAATATGCCTTGCCATTGAAAGAGAATCGTAGAAAGGGTCTGTGATGGGGTAATATTGAGACGTGAAAGTATGTGTCCTTCAGATCTACCACCGTAAACCAATCATGATGCTGGATGCATGTCAGAATATGTTTCAGCATCAGCATCTTGAACGGGAGTCTGCATAAGGGCCAGTTCAAAATTTGCAGGTCCAAGATTGGACGCAACCTACCACCTGTAGAACCCCTTCTCCATCTTGACTGGAGGGACAGGCTTTATTGCGTCTTTGCACAGAAGGAGCGATCTCTGCACGCAAGGTGGAGGTGTTTTCGCTCTGCACCAAGGTGAAATGGACGCCGGGCTGGGGTGGAGCTGCCTGGGGTTTCACCACTGCTGGGGGGACGCCCTCGGCAGGCAGACGGGGTGTGGGATGTTGAGCGCCGGTGGGGCAAGATGTGTTGAATGGCCTCTGTATTCTTCTTCACTGTCGAGAACTGCTGGGCAAAGTCCTCAACGGTGTCGAGAAGGCCGATCTGGGAGATGGGGGCGTTGAGAAAGCAAGCCTTGTCAAAGTCCCACATCTCGACCAGATTCAGCCACAGATGGCATTCCTGGCAATCGCCTCTCCGAGTGCGCGCGCTGTGACCTTCATTGCCCAGAGGGCAAGGTCAGTCACCGAGCGCAGTTCCTGCATCACATCAGGATCAGGACTACCCAGGTGCAGATCTTGTAACGCCTTGGCCTAGTGGACTTGCAGGAGGGCTATGGCATGCAGGGCGGAGGTGGCCTGTCCAGCGGTGCTGTAGGCCTTGGTTGCCAGAGACGACGTCAACCTACAGGCCTTGGAGGCGAGTTACGGTCGATCCTGCCAGGTGGCGGTGTTTTGCGGTCACAGGTGCACCGCAACTGTCTTATCCACCTGGGGAAGCTCTGTGTACCCGTGGACCGCCCGCCGTAAAGGGTAGTGAATGCGGACGAGCGAGGAAGTCTTTTTCAGGCAATGAAAGGTGACCTCCACGACACATGCCCTTCAGCTTCTCACGCACCTTCAGGATGAAAGGAACCGTGGCGTGGCTGTGAACGACAAAATCGCTTCCAGCGCCAGACACACCAGCCCTATACCCATGGGTAGAAGGCGCAACGTGGCTTTCCCCCCTCGCAGTGAGAACATGAACCATCCAAAAATGCTGCCTCAATGTGATCGCAGCCCAAACATGTGAGGCAGCCCATGGCCATCAGAAGCGGAGAGGTAACGACCGCATCCAGGAATGACACAAAGACAGAAGGGCATCTTTAGAAAATGCTTCTTTAAAAAGACGTTCAATTCTCTTGTGTGAAGTGTCACAAGATCTCTCTCTCTCTCACTCTCTCTCTCAGAATTGTGGGTAGTGGGAAAAGTGGGGTGTTTAGAGTACGCTCCTCATTGGCTCACCTTTTTCATTCTAATCATTCCATAGTTTATGGTTATACTGAGCGATGAAATGTTGAACTGTAATATTTTTTTTTTTTTGTGCTGACTGCAAAATTACTTGTGGGCATGGAGCCAGATGGCACATTTTCACGTTTGACTCACAGACATGGATTTAAGTGCACACCGGAGGATTCCGTGTCAGTAGAAGTCATATTGATAGCCATCAGCGAACAGGTTGGTGGGTTTAATATTTAGTCCACCACTAGAATGAACAAAGCACTGGTTGTTTCCCAGTTTCAATGGTTGTGTAGTATTATACATGCAGAAGAATTGCAACAAAATTACTTGAATCTAGGAAAAACCCAACCTTTTTTTTACCCTGGAATTTCTCAACATCATAAATTAAAGGACCAAACATCAACAATCCTACTGAAGCCCTGTCTTTGGACAATAAAATGGTCAAGGCATTCTAAACACCATCATTCAAAGCCAAAAGGGTCATTGGTCAGAAAGGCTCCTCAGCATGACCTTCTGAACTTCCACACTGTGTTAAAGCAGACTTTTCTTTGAAATATTTCTGTAACGTAGTTCAATGGAAATGAGGGGGCGAGAACCAGCTTGTCAATATAAATAATATTTTAATAATAAACTTAAACAAAAGACAAACACACACATGACGGACATGTCCTCTAACAATCTCTCTCTCGTGGCACCACCGTCTGCCATCTGCCTTTATCCCTCTCAGAGGCTTAATTAGCCTGATAAGGGACCAGGTGTGTATAATCACAACCTGGCCCCGCCCTCCGCCCTGCCACAGTTTCCAAAGGACCATCATATTTGCATGACTCGAATACTAAAACACTTCATGTTAATCCAGGAACATTTTACACAAAGTCACAGTACTTTACCGATTTAACCTTCTAAAATGTACAGTATGCATTTAAATCCATTTAAAGCTAATTCCTTACAGTAGAAATTGTGAGCGGATACAACGAAAATTTTATTGGTGGAAAATTTTATTCAGACAAATAATCTAATTATTTGTCATTTATCTAATTTATAATGGTTGTCGAACATGACTAATTCCATTATACATTTCATTACCTAATTAATGTAGAAAAAGGACCGTTTAAATTAGATCATAGCTCACATATTTTGAGACCCTAAATATCCTTACATATATTGGTGTGAGAAGACGAGCACTTCTAAGAAAGTTGTACTTTCATATGTACCCCCATTCATAAAATATTTAACTCTGAAACACGAACAGTATGGAAACTAACAGCTCTGATTAGGATGATTCCATTAGGATTGAAGAATTCTGACATCAAGCGTGTCATGTTCTTTTGGCATTTTACACACATTATATTGAACCCACAACATAACCCGCTGAACCTAACTATTAAGGTAACATTAGAGGGTAGAGATTAAACAATCTTTATTTGTTCCGAGCAGATGTGGTTCTTTCTGTGTGGTAAGCATGGGCATGAGAGCCAGATGTGCCCAAACAAACAAAACAATGTTAATAGTTTGAATAGGCCCCGAACAAATTCTACAGGCAATGATCAAGGGAACACCCCTGCAGTACGTGAAACGACAGATACGGAACCTGTAGGAAACACTGACGAGATTGAAAGTAACAGTAAAACTGTAAACACTGATGTTGATCAGTCAGAGTATAATACACACCTTCAAGCATCAAAAGCTGTTACAACAGAGAGTGTAGAAACAAAAATGCAAGAAGAATATTCTCAAACTAAAACCAAAGAAAAAGAATACCCAATAACAGAACGCATTGAGGTACACAGTAATATGCATGACTGATGAGAGATCAGTTCTGTCACTATGCAGTCAGATAATGATTCAGATAATGACTCAAGGTTCAGCACTTGGCAGTAGTGAACCCAAACTCTACTCAGCATAACTAATCAGCATCTTTCTTGATAAAACTAAGGGAGCTCTAAACCCTCCGTTTGAAGATTCAAGACAGTTTTTTGCTTCTTGTAAAGATTTAATGGCAAATTCAACTCTTGAAGAGTTTAGTAGACACAAACTGTATCATCTTAAAAAGATAATAACTAAAGTAAAAAAAAAATCTCCATTGTAGCACTAAAACAGTGCAATTCCTGTAATGTGCTGTAAAGTGTATGAAGATATATCTGCAGAGAGTATTTCTTGATTGCATTTATTTATTTTTAGACAATTGAGTATTATGGTATCCTTAAATATTGGGTCCTTTACTATCAATGGTACAACGGTCGTAGTGCTGAAAAAAGTTGCTTTTTTATTTTTTTTTGTCATTGAAGAAAGCTGATGTGATGTTTTTACAAGAAACACACACAGAGATCCATAACCAGGTACAATGGCTAGAAAATTGGAGAGGATTAGCTTTCCTTAGTCATGACTCTAATGTAAGAGCTGGTGTTGCTATTTTAATATCATCAGAACTTCAGGGAAATCTCTTAATGTAATTGAAACTCAACCCAAATATTACTTTGCAAGGTCTTTCTTTTTCTTTTATTAGTGTCTACACTCCAAATGTAGGCTCTGAAAGAATGATATTTTTTTAGGAAATAACAAGATGCCATGATAGATATTCCTACCTCATAATAGTTTAATTATTCTAGCAGGATATTTTAATTGTACTCTGAATTATGTGGAAGATAGCAATCACAATGAACCTCATCTTAATTTACCAGAAGCTCTTCAGAAAGAAATAACATATTATGAACTTGTTGACATGTGGAGAGAATAATTTCCTAAGAATAAACAATACATGTTGCTAAAAATAAATTCCAACACAATATCTGTGGCAAGTTTGGATAGAATGTATGTACAAAAGTGGGAAAAAGGACGCTTCTTAAATAGCAGTATTATTCCCACACCTTTTTCTCATCACCATTATATCTCTCTCAAATTTAAAACTCTGAGCACTTATATCACCGCCTGGCACGGCAATAGCACTGCCCACAACCGCAAAGCCCTGCAAAGTGTGGTGCAAATTGCCAGAAACATCATCGGAGGTGAGCTTCCCTCCCTCCAGAACATATATAACAGGCGGTGTGTGAAAAAAGCTTGGAGGATCATCAGGGACTCCAGCCACCCAAGTCATGGGCTACTCTCACTGCTACAATCAGGCAGGCGGTATCGCAGCATCAGGACCCGCACCAGCTGATTACATGACAGCTTCTTCCCCCAAGCAATCAGACTTTTGAACACTTGATCTCTCACGATCAACAATCAGCACTGCACTTTATTAATCTTCTTAATCTTCATCTCATTATCTCACACTGGACTGTCAAATATATTCCCCTCAATACAACTACTGCATATATACACTCACCTAAAGGATTATTAGGAACACCTGTTCAATTTCTCATTAATGCAATTATCTAATCAACCAATCACATGGCAGTTGCTTCAATGCATTTAAGGGTGTGGTCCTGGTCAAGACAATCTCCTGAACTCCAAACTGAATGTCAGAATGGGAAAGAAAGGTGATTTAAGCAATTTTGAGCGTGGCATGGTTGTTGGTGCCAGACGGGCCAGTCTGAGTAGTTCACATTCTGCTCAGTTACTGGGATTTTCATGCACAACCATTTCTAGGGTTTACAAAGAATGGTGTGAAAAGGGAAAAACATCCAGTATGCGGCAGTCCTGTGGGCGAAAATGCCTTGTTGATGCTAGAGGTCAGAGGAGAATGGGCCAACTGATTCAAGCTGATAGAAGAGCAACTTTGCCTGAAATAACCACTCGTTACAACCGAGGTATGCAGCAAAGCATTTGTGAAGCCACAACACGCACAACCTTGAGGCGGATGGGCTACAACAGCAGAAGACCCCACAGGGTACCACTCATCTCCACAAGTCTCGATTTCTGTTGAGACATTCAGATGGTAGAGTCAGAATTTGGCGTAAATAGAATGAGAACATGGATCCATCATTCCTTGTTACCACTGTGCAGGCTGGTGGTGGTGGTGTAATGGTGTGGGGGATGTTTTCTTGGCACACTTTAGGCCCCTTAGTGCCAATTGGGCATCGTTTAAATGCCACGGCCAACCTGAGCATTGTTTCTGACCATGTCCATCCCTTTATGGCCACCATGTTCCCATCCTCTGATGGCTACTTCCAGCAGGATAATGCACTGCGTGAAAAGAGCTGTAATCGGGCATGTAAAACTCCTGAGTACTCCTGTGTACTCCACAAATAAACGGATGTGTACGGGAGTTTGCTGTCCCGTCACACAATCCCGAATACTCCTGGATATGTACCAAGTTTGGGGCACAGCAGGGAGCCACTAGGGCCATCAGTTACCATGGTGAATCCCCCGGTCGGGGTCAATGCCAGGGAATATTAGCATTTCACACCTTTGGGACACAAGGCAGTGGCCTCCTTCAATTGGTCAGAGATCTTACATAGGATTGGGTGCTGAATGCTTTCCCCCTCCTCTAAAACCCTAAACCCCTCCTCTAAAACCCCACACTATTGGTCCAGTTTAAGGCCTCATTTGGGTTTATTGTTACTCATTATTAATATTTATTATCATTGGTGTTCATGGTTATAATGTAAAGACAATCAGATAAACAAAGTTGAGTTTGTTATTTTTATTATTTGTAAATGACACTGGGCACATGACATATATATATATATATATATATATATATTACACAATCAAAATTCTATAAATAAAAAATATGTTAGCATAGAATACACTTTACTATTAGTCATACAATATATAACCCCATCTAATATGTAAGGCCTGTGTATAATATTTAGAAAACAATATAATATACAAATACTTTAGAATATATAAATAGTACAATATATAAATAATACAATATATAAATATAGAGATACCAATGTGGAATTGTATAAAATATATAAATGCAGTATATATAGAAAACTAAATAGAATTATATATAATACAATCTATAAATAACACTATATAAAATAAATACTATATAAAAAACAACAACAGAATATTCAAATTATACTATAGAATAATATTTAGATGCATAATGCTAAAATAATTCACAGGCCAGCTTCTGTGGTCTCCACCGTGACTCGATCTGCACCAACTCGTGGATGATGAGTTCCTAAGTACTTCTGGTCTGCTTCCAGTCTTTTTTTGTAGCACCCCACACAGCGCAGACAAAGCTTTACTACGGGTTGGAGGCCGAACATCCCACACCGTCTTTCCATCCAAGGTGGCATCCTCCTCTTCAGACATTTGGTCAACTGTTGCAGTCTTCCAGATAGCTGCCTCTTCCTCTGTCTGGAGAACACCAGTCCTGCTGCTCAGCAGCTGCAAAATGGGAGGGAAAAAGAAATTAAACCACTGAAAATATCAAATGGGTTGGGATGGGAGCCTTTTAGTCTTTTACTGAGATTTATATTTATTTATACTTACTCTTCTTTTTCTTTGTCTCGTGCGAGCAATGATCCTGCTGTCCTCCATCTTCTCTTTGTTCTCATCTTGGGCCATCCTGTAACCCCTTCGAACAGTTTCAAAATATGTCTTGCAGGATGCTAGAGAGAGGGAGATAGTGAGCAGGGAGAATGTGTTTATTTATAACTAACTAGGCTATACAGTTAAATAGTTGTAGTCTTGGTATATTCTCTTGTGACTTACCTTTAACAACAGCAGGATCTACGTCCGGTACAGCCATGGAGACGCCATTAAAGAGATAGGTTGTGACCTCGAGGTTGTGGGGGAGGATAGACTGTGGAGCAGTAATTAAAGAAGGTTGATTAAAAATATAATTTAGAAGAAAGGACTGTTATGAAACAATAGTTTTAAAGATATACCTTGTCTGTGGGTCATATTTGTGTGTGTTGTTTTCCCCATTGTGCAATCTGCGTACAGCTTCCTGTAAAAATCCAACATAGTATGAGAGCTCAATTCAAATACATTAATAAATAAAGCACACAAAGTTAAGCGGACACACGCAAAATGTTTGTGACTTAAAAAACTAAAATAAATAAAATAACTTACCGCAACAGATTTATTCCCAGCTCTCTTTAATTTCTTCGAAGCAGGCTCCTCTCTTGCCTCTTTGAGCTCATCGATGTCCGCCTCCATCTTAACCAATCTCTTGTCCATCGTCTCCAGCTTTTCAAATATCCACTTCAAACTTGCATTCACCATATTCACCAGTCGGTTTTCGTTCGGACTCGGAGTTTGAAAAGCCACGTTGTCCCGGCGTAAAGGAGTAACATCTCTACTCTGCTCTCCGTAAAACTCCAGCGTTCTTTTGCAAGCCATCTTCGCGTTGTAAATAGGATACGGCGTACCTTTACTAACCTGTATATTTTAGATATCTTTTGTTTTATACATACTGGTAACACCCATCCACAAACAAAATGTGCCGCCTCTAAAGTTTTCAGGTAATGCTATTGGTTACTTTTACTGACACAAAACATAAACTGATTCCGTTGGTTGGAACTGGATGACGTCATTGTATTTCATCCAATTGCACGCTTGGAAAGTAGAAATACGGAAATCAAGCACTGTAGCGAAATAAACACAGCAACCTCAGTCACTCCTATTTATTTTTTCATTGTCAATCTGTATTGTGTTGATGCCTTGCCTGTTTTTGTTGTTGTTGTCTCCACGAGAGTTTGTAATAAACATTTAAAAAAAAAAAAAAAACCTCAGTCACTCCACAGTTTATCAGAAACATCAAACTACCGGATCGATAAAGGGTTTAACAGTGTCTGCTCTGACGGAAATTTAAAAGAAGAAGAAGAACGGACTGGATTGCGAATCCCGATTTATTACAGAAGCGAATCGTAAAAAAAAAATCCGTTTGCTTTCAAGCCATGGAGGGAACAAGGAAACGGAAGAGACAGTTTTGTGGTCATTGTAACGATTTCGTTTCACATACGCTTTTTTATTCACACAAGAAAACATATTTTTTAAATGGAGTTTGGATAAAAGACGCTACCGATAGGCCTACTCTGCGTGTTTCAGAAAGTTTGTTTATCACGCAACCAGAGGACAACGAACATGAACAACAACCGGAAAATGATGTGGACAACACTCTGCAAGGTATGAATAGGTTGTTTTCAGTAATTATAATTATGCCCAGTTCATTTCTATTTGAAATTTGAAAGCTATAATACCCAGCTGTAGTTTCAGTCATTATTTTACTCTGAACTAAGCCATGTGGAGGCGTAAATGCATATGGTAACCAAGCAACGTTAGCAGACTTGGGACCAGCTGACCACCTACCTCTTAACAAATCATGAATGCATACATGATAAATATATCCAAAGTAACATTACAAGTAATTATTTTTCACTAAAAATCTACTCAAGTAAAAGTACAAATATGTTGCATTCAAACTAAGTTACTTGTGGGATACCGCAAACGTTTGACCAAAGTTACTGGAGAACATTCTTTATTTGTTACATTTTGTGAGAAATATTGTGTAAAATGGCTCGTTTTTCTGTTATAGAGAACTTTGATTATGAAGATCTCAAGCTTCCCCTGGGTGCCAGTGACTCTTCAGATACTGCCAGTGCTCCACTGTTGCCATCAACTGTGTTTTGTATGCAGCAAGGGGACAAACAGACTGATATACAAGACCAAGAACTGTACGAGGACTGCACTTTGCAAGGTAAGATTGTGCACCTGTCAATAGTCTCAAAGCCTGTAACTTATAACCTACCATAATTCTTTGGAGACTGATACTGTGCTAAAGCACCCAGAGAAGTCTGTACTACTTCTTTTGTATTTACAATAGTTTGAATGTATGATTACTCCTGTCCTCCTTAGTGATGATTTTGTTTGTGTGGTTTTCAGAGGTGTCAAAAGTATTCACATTCTTTACTGAAGTAAAAGTATAGATACTAGGGTTTAGAAAAGACTTCTGTAGAAGTTGAAGTATCAACTCAAGCTTTTTTCTAAGTAAAAGTGTAAAAGTACTGGTTTCAAAAACTACTTAAAGTATAAAAGTAAAATCAATGTAAGGAAAAAAAAAATCCATTAAGGACAAAAGCTTAGACCATGCCACAGGGGCATATAGTGCACTACCCCACCTCCTAGAATTTTTTTTTTTCTAAAGGCCATAATGACTATAAAGTTATATTAAAATGTTTATGTTTAACATTTGGGACTACCTGTTATATATGCCCATAGAAAATAAATCTCAGTTTTATTTAAATTTTAGTACAATGCAAATACATTAAAGAACGTGTACTGAGCGTTACCATGTGTTTCATAAAGCGGAAGATAGAATCACCTATCACAGATAATCAGTTTAGCGATGTGTGTTCAGGAGGCGGGACTCAGATCTATTATCCGTGTGTATTATTGGTCATTTTTTTGGACGATGACAAGCCGGAATGACAAAAAGCCGAAATGAAAAAGAAGTAACAAGGCTATTTTTAAAATGTAAGAGTAGAAAGTACAGATAATTGCGTGAAAATGTAAGTAGAAGTAAAAAGTCAGCTGAAAAATAATTACTCCAATAAGTGTAGATACCCAAAATTTCTACTTAAGTAAGGTAACAAAGTATTTGTACTTAGTTACTTGACACTTCTGGTGGTTTTAAAATGGGTGTTGTGTTTGGGTTACAGATGACAATGATGATGAAGACTTCAAGCTTTTCCTGAGTGCCAGTGACAGTGAGTCTTCAGATGAAGATGGCTACTATGACCAGGCAGACAGTTTCATGGAAGAGGATCAGCTTGAAGAGACTGACATTTTTGGGGAGGAAAATATGGATGCAGATGGGTTCAGGGTCACAGAAGACAGCCCTGAACATTTGATGTTGAAACTGCTTGCATTTATGCTTTTGGCATGGCAGGCTGTTTTCAAAATATCAGACCGTGCAATTTTTGCACTCTTGCAGTGCATAAGACAATTAATTTGGCTCATGGGACATATTCTGTGTGTGAACACACTCTGTGGGCTGGCTGGAAAGATCCCTAAGACTTTATATTCACTCAGGAAATGGACTAACATCTGCAGAGACAGCTTTAGCCAGTTTGTGGTATGCCCAAAGTGTATGGTAACATACACAATTGCGGAATCATACACCACCTCTAGATCCGGTGCAAAAATCATCAACACTTGTTCTTCTAGACCTTTCCACAAACACCCACAAAAGAAATTAAGAAGCAAATGTGGAACTCCTTTGATGAGAAAGCTTATTGGCTCAAGTGGTAAAGAATACCTGTATCCCATCCGTGTCTACTGTTACAAAAAGTTCAGTCAGTCTTTGGAGACTTTGGTGAGAAGGTCTGGATTTTTGGAGAAATGTGAGCAATGGAGACACCGCAGCATGCCTGACTCTGTCATGGGGGATGTATATGATGGAAAAATCTGGCAGGACTTTCAATATGTAAATGGTCAACCATTTCTATCAGAACCTAATAATTTTGCACTGATGATGAATGTTGACTGGTACCAACCCTATAAGCAGGGTTCGAAATGAGGGGGGTCTGGGGGGGTCCCGGACCCCCCATAAGGCATTAGGGACCCCCCATAAGAATTTATTTTTTGATTTTGGGGGGGTCCCCGACAAATATATTTTAACAATAAAAATTATTTTGAAAATTAAAGATCTTTATTGACGTTTTATATTTTTAACAGTAATTAATTAATTTCCTAGCTTAGGCAGCAATCAGGGCAGCTATTAGCCGATTACAGCGTCACAGATTGTGGTTTCGGCAGCGCTCCAGCAGACACATGACACAGTCTGTAGCTGAACGCAGCAAAACCGAGACCTCCTGAGTGAAAATCCTGTAAGTGCTTGGATTATGTTTATATCTCCATAATAATTGCTTATAGTAAAATATTAGGAGTTCGAGTTTCTATATCAAAAGTTGCATTAACTAGATACCAAGTGTAATAATTAGAAGAGTGCGTTTGTCAGCGTTTGTTTCTAGCTGTAGCCTATGTGTATGAAGCCAAATGATCTGCCAGATAACAGCAGACCTAGCAGCTATATGATTACGTTTGGTTTGTTCCAATAATAATGAACGTAACTTTATAAAACTGAACGTAACTTTTTCAGAAACAATCGAAAATATGCCATTACAAAAGAAGAAAAACACAATGAAAATGAAAAAATAAGTAAATAAATTAACTCAGTCACAAACATGTAACCAGCTCTTCAAATAAGCTTCATACTTTGTTAAATGTTTTTCAAAGCTTCGCTTTTCGCAAATCGTGGATTCCTAATGCATTGCCACAGATTTCGTTAATGCTTCGCAGTTTTTCGTTTGCTGTTTTTTTTTTCCTTCATATGCTTTTTTTTTTTTTTTTGACACAAACCTCTAGTTGGGGCGGGCTTAACTGTGATCTACTCTGATTGGATAGTGAGCTTTTGTTGGACAGGTGCTCTCTGAACTAGAAGTACAGACGTCACTCAGTGTATATTGGATATTGTATATTGGATATATTGGATATACTATACTCAGTGTATAGTGTATATAGTGCATATTGAAAGCTCTCGCTGGGACTCAAAGACATACTATTTAAAAACAAAACACTATTCTATTACACTTGGTTCAAATTCAATGAAGGGATTATTTTAGAAAGATAATTGGTTAATTTCAATGTATATTTGTTATCATATACTGAATTTCTAAAAAAAATTTAAAAAATAATATTTACCAGTAAAAAGAGAGTTTGCTATTGTTCTTGACGCGATTCCAAAGAGTGTGATTTTACTCTTTAAAAAATTACTGATTCAGTTGAAATCAACATGGACAATCTTTGTGGTAAAATGTTTATTGATAATCTGGATGTTTCAGAAAAAGTTATGTTCAGTTTTATAAAGTTACGTTCATTATTATTGGAACAAACGTAATCCCATACAGCTAGACTAAATTAGTAAATCAAAGCTATCTTAACAGTCAGTGATTACGAAAGATAACCAGGACTTAATCAAGTCTGTGAGTTGATTAAAGTGAATGTGAATGAGTATGTACATGAGAGCTTGGTAAGCTATCTAGGAAGCTAATATTATTTTTCTTAATTTAGAACCCTGCATCATGGAGAGAAAAAGAGGGAAAAGAAAGATCACTGACTTTTTTCAAGGGTAAATTGTGCTTATGTGATAACAAGGCTGTTGTTTGGGGAAGTTGTAGATATATTGGCCAACACTTATTATTCACAGATGTCTTCATTAAAATTAATTTAATATGTTTAATTTAATAAACATTTATATGCCAAATATTTTACCATAATAATAGTAATTAAATCAATATTTTGCACTATAGAATACAGTTAAAAAGGCCAGCTCACAGCAGCTCAGCCCAGCCCAGCCAAATACAGTTCAGCTCAGTACAGCCAAGCACAGCACAGTACAGCCAAGCACAGACCAGCTCAGCTCAGTACAGCCAAGCACAGACCAGCTCAGCTCAGTACAGCCAAGCACAGCACAGTGCAGCCAAGCCCAGACCAGCTCAGCTCAATACAGCCGAGCACAGCACAGTACAGCCAAGCACAGACCAGCTCAGCTCAGTACAGCCAAGCACAGCACAGTGCAGCCAAGCCCAGACCAGCTCAGCTCAATACAGCCGAGCACAGCACAGTACAGCCGAGCACAGCACAGTACAGCCAAGCACAGACCAGCTCAGCTCAGTACAGCCAAGCACAGACCAGCTCAACTCAATACAGCCGAGCACAGCACAGTACAGCCAAGCACAGACCAGCTCAGCTCAATACAGCCGAGCACAGCACAGTACAGCCAAGCACAGACCAGCTCAGCTCAGTACAGCCAAGCACAGACCAGCTCAACTCAATACAGCCAAGCCCAGACCAGCTCAGCTCAGTACAGCCAAGCACAGCACAGTACAGCCAAGCACAGACCAGCTCAGCTCAATACAGCCAAGCACAGACCAGCTCAGCTCAATACAGCCAAGCACAGACCAGCTCAGCTCAATACAGCCAAGCACAGACCAGCTCAGCTCAATACAGCCAAGTACAGACCAGCTCAGCTCAATACAGCCAAGTACAGACCAGCTCAGCTCAGTACAGCCAAGTACAAACCAGCTCAGCTCAATACAGCCAAGCACAGACCAGCTCAGCTCAGTACAGCCAAGTTCAAACCAGCTCAGCTCAATACAGCCAAGTACAGACCAGCTCAGCTCAGTACAGCCAAGCACAGACCAGCTCATCTTAGTACAGCCAAGCACAGCACAGTGCAGCCAAGCCCAGTTTAAACAATGGACGGATCAGTATCCATGGTTATTCATGAAAGATAACAAATTAGGATGCACAGCCTGCAAGGAGGCAAAGAGGCTATTTACAACACAGAAGGGTGTTCAGATGTCAGAGGAATGGATTCGTGGTGGTGTAGGAGGATCTAATATTCGGGCTATGCGCAAGAAGATCTATAAACATCGAGACAGTTTAGCCCATCAAAAGGCTTTAAATATAGAGAAACAGAGACAGAAAAAAGTCCTTCCGAACATGGCTGCAACAGTTACTGCTTCTCTATTTGAAGAAACTGCCAATGCTTTAAAAACTGCATATTTTGTGGCGAAGGAGAGGCTGGCATTTACAAAAATGAGCCGCTTGGTTTCTTTGCAGGAAACAAATGGTGCAAAAATGGGCCAATTGCACAGGTCAGATCATGCATGCATTAACATGATAGAACATGTGGCTGTTAAGATGAAAAAAACTGTGATATCTAAAATAAAGAACAACGGGTCTCTCCTTAGTATTACAGTAGATGAAAGCAGCACATATGGCATTAGTTATCTGGTAATTTATATAAGAGCAGATGTCACAGGCAGAGGGGATGTGGAGAACATATTCCTTGACCTTGTTGCACTTGATGAGGGAACAACAGCAGAAAATGTATATAAGGCACTTAAGAACAGTCTGATGATGGCAAAACTGGATGATGAGTATTTAAAGAATCATCTCATAAGCATTGCCACAGATGGGGCAGCAGTAATGACAGGAAAAGACAGTGGCCTCTTTGTAAGGTTAAAGAAAGATTTCCCTTCACTTAAAAGTGTGCATTGCCTTGCACATAAACTAGAGCTAGCAGTTCACGATTCCCTAAAATGTGTGACAGGATGTAACCACTTTGAAAATTTTATATCAAAGTTGTACACAATGTATCACCAATCTACCAAGAATGCACGGCTCTTGTCTGAAGCTGCTTCTGCGGTCCATATCAGCCTGCTAAAAATTGGGAAAATATTTACCATCCGCTGGGTTGCCAGCAGTTACAGCACAGTGCAGGCAGTCTGGAAGAATTTCCCAGCTCTTGCACAGCAGATGAGAACAGCATCCGAAGATCGCACATTCACTGACTCTGAGCCGAAAGAAGTACACCGGGATGCTGAACAGATTGACCAGCACAGGCTTTGTTACGGACCTAGCCACCATGAGAGATGTGCTTCAGGAACTTAAAAGCCTTTCACTGAAACTGCAAGTGAGTACCTATTCATCTTTTGTACAGTATAACATGGGTTCTATGGTGGTTTAACAAAGCTATAGATAGTAGTTTGCATATATGGTTAGATTGATACTTCATGTCACACAAATCTAAAAATCTCCTTTACATATATATACATTTCAGAAGAGGAGTACCTCCCTAACGGATGCCAGCCGGGACATTAGACTGACAATGGAGGTTTTGGATGCCATGAAGACACATGGGGGTATGTCAATGAGAGAAGCAAAAGAATCTTTGATGGAGGGAACCTTTAAGGGAGTAGCCCTGAAGGAAAGCACAGAGAAGGTCAATCAGCTTCAGTTCTTTCAGGCAGTGATCGACAACCTGTCAAGTCGTCTTCCAGATTCTGAACTCACAAAATCATTAAAACCATTAGACCCTCACAACTGGCCCAAAACAAGGGATGAACTGATCTTGTATGGGGAGAAGGAGATACATGAACTTGCAAAGGATCTGGGTGTTTCAACCAGAGAGGCTGTTGAAGATTTCCGCTCATGGAAACTACAAGAGGATCAAAGTGGGAAGACCTTAAGAAGATTGATAGTTGCAAGCCAGACATATCTAGCAACTTCAGCAGAGTGTGAACGAGGGTTTTCTGCAATGAATGATACAGCCAGTAAGTCAAGAAATCGCCTAAGAGTCAGAAGTCTCTCAGCTGTTTTGTTCATTGACATTAATGCACCCCCATTGGAGATGTTTGACCCAAAGCCTTTTGTACTGTCCTGGATTAAAGAGGGGCACTGTCCATCCACAGCAAAGAAGTCAGGAATGGAAGCAAAAAATAAGAGTGAAGACAGACCACTGTGGTCTATTATGTGTTGATTTGGGACAGTACTTAAATGTAAATACTGCTTTAAAATAAATAAAATATGTGCCTAGTCACCTAACATTTTGATTTTGAATAATGTGGTTATTATTGGATTATTTTAGTCATATTAGAATATCTTACTCTTTTTTTTTTAAACGTTTCCTTATAGATTTCAGTTCAGGTTATGGATTGACTAAAACAAACTAAACCATCTACTGTAGGTACAGTCTTTTCAGACATCATTATTATTCTAGTGGCCAGTTGTTTTACAAATTCCATTTAATGTAACATAAGGAATGAGAAATGCCTTTTGTATTTGATTAAAAGTGCAAAGGTGCATGGTGCTGCCATGATGAGTACACCTGGTGGATTTAGAGTTAACTTCCTTGCTCAAGGACAGAATGACCTGTTATTCACTTTGTCATGTCAGGGATTAGATTTATATAAGGTACTTCTCCAGGCCCCGCTAGCCCAAACCATGAAAAACATCCCAAGACCATTATCCCACCTTCAACATTGGTCCATATAATTTTGCCTACAGTATATAGTGTAGCAAGGTAGTCTTCACAATTTTTAATAATTTAATAATTAAATTTTAGGGGACCCCCCAAGAGTCCCAAGTCATTTCGAACCCTGCCTATAAGCACTCCCCATATTCAGTCGGTGTTTTATATCTTGTCGTTTTGAATTTGCCGAGAGAGGAACGCTTCAAAGATGAAAACATGATTTTAGTTGGAGTGATACCAGGACCCAAAGAACCCAAACTCAACATGAATGCATATCTTGAGCCCTTGGTTGATGACCTCCGAGAATTGTGGGAAGGAGTTGTTCTAATGGACTCTTCACCCTTGGGATGCCAGGTTTACAGAGCAGCATTACTCTGCCTCTCATCTGATATTCCAGCTTCCTGCAAGTGTGGTGGTTTTGTTGGCCATGGAGCACTAAGAGGTAAATTCTGATTTATTATGCTATGTTTCACACTATTGCTCAGCTTTTTCCTATTGTGTGCAATACATCCAACATTAAAACAATTATTATCTTTTCAGGATGTAACAAGTGTCTGAAGAAATTCACGAAAACATCTTTTGGGGGAAAAACGGACTTCTCCGGATTTGACAGATCAACCTGGACTCTGCGCACCTCTGAGGAACACAAAAGATTTGCAAAGATGACAGAGAAGGCTATACAAAGGCAGCCCAGAAGAAACTGGAAGCGCAGTATGGTGCCAGGTGGTCTGAACTGTTCTTCCTGCCATACTATGATGCCATCCGGTTTGTTGTCATTGATCCCATGCACAATTTACTCCTCGGAACTGCTAGACATGTTTTCAAACTCTGGATTGAGTGTGGGGTATTAAGTATCCAGAAGCTTGAAGAACTCCAAAAAAGAATGGACTCTCAAGGTGCCACAGGATGTTGGAAGGATTCCTCTCAGAATTGCATCAGGGTTTAGCGGGTTTACAGCAGACCAGTGGAAAAACTGGACAACCATCTATTCATTGTTTTGTTTAAAAGGCTTGATTGAGGATCCAGATTATGATATGTGGTTTGATTTTGTGCAAGCCTGCATTATTATGTGTTCAAGGGTCATCTCACATGATAGGCTTGAAGTAGCTGACTGTTACTTGCAAACATTTTTGTCGAAGTTTGTTGAACTGTATGGATCTCTTCATTGCACACCTAACATGCACTTACATTTACATTTAAAAGAATGCCTGTTAGATTATGGTCCCGTCTATGCCTTTTGGTGTTTCTCATTTGAGCGGTTAAATGGAATGTTGGGACAGTATCATAACAACAACAGAAATATTGAGGTTCAGGTCATGAGAAATTTCCAACAATGTCAACAGCTCCAGATGCCACTGCAAAGTGCCTATGCAACTGAATTCATCAACATCCTGTCTACAAAAGATGTGGGTTCCTTGTCAATCCATGACACCACTGATGTAATGTACATAAAACAGTATTCATGTATGTCATCTGCAACACTTGTTTTTCCAGATGTGGAGATGGTTAAAGCACTACCCCCATTTAAGAATGTAGTATTAACAGATTCAGAGAGACAAGCTTTGTTGTTAATGTACACACAAGTGTATCCTAACAGCTCCGTCTCAAAGGTTAGTCAATTAGCAAAGACATGCTTTAGAGTAAGAAGCCTTGGGGTGACTTTTTGTGTAAGAGGCAGGGCTGAAAGTTCAGCGTGTGTATCTGCAAAGTGGTGTGTTTACAATTCAAGTTTTGAAGAGCCTGTCCTTGATCCTACTGCAGAGGTGCGTCCTGGAATAGTGAAACAATTCTTTGTAATTTCTGTGAAAACACAAACTTCCATTATTCAGCATGTAGTGGCAAAAATAATGTGGCTGCACCCTCACCCAGACAGGCATTTCTTTGGAAAGCCTGTGGAAGTTTGTGGTATCAAGGGAATAGAGTCTAACATTGCCTCATCATTCCTCCCTGTTGAGCGCATTACAAGCAGATGTGTTCTCAGTACCACAACTGTGCAGTTAAGTCACACTAGGGAGAGAGTGTCTGTGGTCATTCCAATGTGTACAGTGGTAGAGATTTAAAAAAGTTGTATCTCTGAAGTGACCATTTGCGTGTGAAACATTTTTGTTGTTTACATTGTTTTACATTGTTTATTTTGTAGGTTTTGTATTGTTTGAGTGCATTTTACACTAAATAAATTTGCATAATCCTAATGAGTATTTCTCCTTTGTTATGAAGAGCAGTGGACACCCAAATACAAACTTCTTTTCAGGTACTACAGTCTTTGTTGTAGATTGACACAATGTAAAGCACTTATCAGCCAAATCACCTTTCCTGAATAGTAAGGAGGGGGCAGGGGAATAGGGGCAATCTTGAGCTGCCAGTCCCAAAACAAATTAGCATTTACAAAGCCAAGCCATCAACTAACAGCAGGGGGTCAGACAAGTTCCTGTTTTCGGGCATTTGCAGGCATTTACAGGTACGCATAACAAAGTTCCAAAGATCCATGCTAAAGAGCACATTTAGCGGGCGTATTCATTGCCCGAATTCTCCCGTTTACACCTCTTTTGACGCAGTGATGCACCATGTCAAAAAGCTCGAATCATTTCAAATTGGTTTCTTGAACATGACAATGAGTTCACTGTACTAAAATGGCCCCCACAGTCACCAGATCTCAACCCAATAGAGCATTTTTGGGATGGGGTGGAACAGGAGCTTCGTGCCCTGGATGTGCATCCCACAAATCTCCATCAACTGCAAGATGCTATCCTATCAATATGGGCCAACATTTCTAAAGAATGCTTTCAGCACCTTGTTGAATCAATGCCACGTAGAATTAAGGCAGTTCTGAAGGCGAAAGGGGGTCAAACACAGTATTAGTATGGTGTTCCTAATAATCCTTTAGGTGAGTGTATATTTTATATAATCTTATTTTAATTTTTTTTTATTGTATATGTATTCTATATTATGTGTATTGTTAACTGTATTGTATATTATACTGTGTTGTGTAAATATGTGTACATTTGATATGTAAATTGTGTTGTGTAAATATGTTGTTTATTGTAAATTGGTATATGTCTCGTCACTGTCATGACTGATATGTTGCTCGGAACTGCACACAAGACTTTCACCTACTGTTGCACTTGTGTACATGGTAGTGTGAAATGAAGTGATTTGATTTGATTCTTGTAAATCTTATTGGCACTTCAATAACAAATTATTAAAAGATGTATTCTTTAGTTACTCTTTTCTGATGTTGATTTTCTGATGAAAATTACACTTTAAATTCCTAAGTCAATGGTGTTCTTTTTGCCAACAATATACACAAAACAACACAAATTAAGTTAAAAAGAAGATTCAGCTCCAGGAGCATGACATTTTGAGACTGAATAGTTCCACTGGTGAAAGAAACAAAACAAGTGTTGCAGATCAAACAAAACAACTTCCTTCTAGAAAACCTGTATGAAGAAAAAGACCAAGGAACAACGATACAGGCAAGATTTACACAGTTTAGCAACACTGAGTCTTCAACTTCTTTCTTTTTTGGTTTAGAGAAGAAATTTCAGAGAAGGGAAACAATTGAACATCTTAAAATATCAGATGAGAAAGACCAAAAACAACAGACCAGAAAGAAATAATTTTACAAGCATTGTCTTTTTATGAATAAATTTACAGCCTTGTGATTCTAAAGCAACTGAATTTATGCTTAGTGAAATCCCAAAATTGAAAGCAGAAGACAAGACTGAGTTGGCGAAACCTCTCTCATTTAAAGAGCTAAGTACAGATGCTAAACAACAATCTTCTGGCCTGTCACCGGGATTAGATATTTTAACGTCTGAATTCTACAAAGCCTTTTGGTCTCAAACTGGACCTGATTTTAATATTTTTTTTCTTGAATGCATAAAATCAAAGATCCTGCCACTAAATTGCTGAAGAGATGTAGTCACCTTAATACCAAAGAAATGTTATTTGAAGGTTTTAGAGAACTGGCTTCCTATTTCCCTTCAAGGGACATATTGTCTTATTTTTTAAAGACATTAACAAATCGACTGAATAAGATTTTCATAGTTCATGAAGACCAGTATTACTGCATCCCAAAACTCTCTATATTTGATAACCTCTTCCTTGTGCGTGACATACTACATCTTACTGAAATACATAAGCTTGAAGTAGGACTTTTGTCACCGAAGCCAGTTGTAGCAATCCTGGGAGAGAAGGCAACCATTAGTTTTATCACTCAGAGACGCAGTGAACAGCTCATAATCCATCCGCCACAGTCGTTGGTTCTTAAATGGATAAACTCTATGGTATTAAATGTTGAACAAAACAGCGCAAGTGCATAAACACAGCACGCAAGTGAATTACAACAGTGTGAGCACCATGACACAGTTCGCATGTAAAATGTAAACCAGCAGAACTTGCAAATACCAAACTTGAGCACCAAAAAAATATGATTGTGCTCACAAATTAACAAGTCACGAGCAGAAATAACAAAAAAGATCTGTACACACAGATCAAGCGCAAGTTATTTTCTGCACACACGTGCAGCTGAAATCTTTCCGCACACAAGTCGGTTTTGACACTCAGGTGCGGGGCCCAATCCTTTCTGTTAACAAATGCTATTGGCTGCTGACCAAATCCTGTATTGATCGGCTGCATCTCTTCGAATCTCTCGTGACTGGCTGTTGTTGGATAGGACAGATAAAAAGCTGAAACTTTTTATTTATTTTTTTGACAAGAAACAACACACAAAACGTCTCAGGTTACATGTGTAACACTTGTTCCCTGAAAAAAGCAGAACGAGATGCTGTGCTTTTGCTAAGCGCTATGGGGAACAAACCTAGTTGTGACCGAGCTGTGAATAATGTGTGTAACTGGAATTTATAGCCTCGGCTGATGTAATCATTAGATGCACCTGAGGCCAGGCTATAAATGGATACGTCACCAGGTGTCGTCAGATACTTTTTGAAGAGCAGTCCTGGGACGTCCCAGTGCGGTAAAGAAGCGCAGCATCTCGTTCCGCTTTTTTCAGGGAACAAGGGTTACACATGTAAACCGAGACGTTCCCTTTACAAAAAGCTTCACTATGATGCTGCACTTTTGCTAAGCGCTATGGGGAACGCAACACCCACACCACTGCACTGGGGGCTGTCCGGACCCCTACGGTTGTGCAGTGTACTCACAAAAATGCGAGATGTCTCAGACATGAGCTTGAGATGTCGACTCAAGGGCATAAGAGCCCGGAGTAGCATAAACATCTAAACCATTCAATTTTGATGAATGTGTGCGGAGAGGACCAGCCTGCCGCATCACAAACTTGTTCAGGCATGAGCGGAGATGTCGACTCAAGGGCATAAGAGCCCGGAGTGCAGAACATCCAAACTATAAAAGTCCAATGAATGTGTGCAGAGAGGACAACCTGCTGCATCACAAACTTGTTTAGGCATGGGCTGAGATGTCGACTCAAGGACATAAGAGTCCGGAGTAGCAAAGCATTTAACCCATAAAGTTCGATGAATGTGTGCGAAGAGAACCCTATCGCAACACAAACTTGTCATAAAAACTGATGAATGTGAGTGGAGAGGACCAGCCTGTCGCATCACAAACTTGTCCAGACATGAGCTTGAGATGTCGACTCAAGGGCATAAGAGCCCGGAGTGGCAGAACATCCAAACTATAAAAATCTAATGAATGTGTGCGGAGAGGACAACCTGCCGCATCACAACCTTGCTGCAGAGGGAGACCTCTAGCCAAGGTTTTAGAGGTGGAGAGCCCTCTGGTAGAGTGCGCCCTAAATCCTACTGGCGAAGCTTGACTGCGTGCCTCGTAGGCCCGGGCAATAATGAGGATGCCTCTTGGAGGGCACCCCGCCCACCAAGCCGTGGCAAACCGCAGTGGCCACATAGAACCTGGCATTGGCGAGGCAAGTGCCCGCTGACAGTTCTTTCTACAGAAAATCCAGAACTGAAGCAAACTGGCAGTTAGCTGGTTCTGTAATATGAACTTTAGTAGAAGGAAACGCATGCAGGTGCATTTGTGCTATGTATGCGTCACCACGATCAGGGGGGGACTGGGCGACTCGGGGAGAAGTAGAGGAGACATTGCGCTATCAACAGTGGCGAAGAGGTCCTCTTCTGCCCTGAAAAATCTACCCAGATCAGTTCCAAGTGGAGGGAGCCCTAGCACTTGAAATGGTCTCGATAACCTCAAGATAAAACCCTGTGAAGCTCATTTGGTACCCTTAGGGGCCAGACATGAAAGGTTTCACAATTCGGTCCTCCCTGTTCGGAATCTGCCAAGGCGAGCCGTCGAGGAGAGGTATTAACTCCAAGAAATATATCCTGTTCGGCCAGCGCAGCGCCATTAAAAGGAGGCAAGACCCTTGCTGGTGAACATTGCCAAGACCCCTGGGAGCAGAGAAACCTGGGAAAGAAATGCATACAGACGCATTCTGGGTCATGTATGTGTCTGAACGTCCAGACCCAAGGGGGCTGGGTGATTTCAGGGAGAAGTAGAGGAGACATTGCGCTATTCAGGTCCTCTTCTGCCCTAAGATCTCACCCAAACTTGTTCCAAGTGGAAAAATCCCAGCATTTAAAAAGGTCTCGATAACCTCAGGAGAAAGCCCTGTGTCCCTCAATTGGTACCCTTAAGGGCCAAACATGAAAGATTCCACAATTCGGGGCAGGGATGAAATATTGCCCTGTGCCTGAGATAGAAGATCCTTCCTGTTCGGAATCACCCAAGCGAGCCGTCGAGGGAAGAGATTAGCTCCGAGAACCAAGCCCTGTTCGGCCAGCGCAGTGCTATCACCAAAATACCATTGGTATTTTCTGTCTGGACAGTAAATCTGCTCCCACATACGGGCATCCAGGGATATAACTGACCTGAGTGACAGGAGCTTGCCCTGGGCCCTAAGGAGAATCCGATGTGTCAGAAATACAGCTGACAAGAACGTGGGTCTCCTTAATGATTTATGTAAGAGGCTACCGCATATTTTCAACCCGCACCAAGACATATCAGCCTCAGGAGGAGGTATTTCAGGGTCAGAAATACAGCCATCAACCTGAGACAGTGACTGTGACAACCGAGCTGATGACCCTCCTATCCCCTTAAGCTGGACGACCACTTAAGGCCGCTACCCCGCCCATCAGGGAGGCGTCTGTCATTAGCAGCCTGCGACAACAAGACGCACCTAGAGTGGGACCAAAGGCAGAAAACCGGGGTCTGAACCACGTATAAATGGAACGAAGCCTGAGGCGCGTAACCCTTTTTAGCCTAGGGGTTTTGGCCCTTGGTAGAAATCCCCTGGCTTTGGGCCACAACAAAAATGGTCTCATGAGCAGAAGGTCCAGAGGGATCACCGAGGACGCGGTCACCCTGAGACCTGGAAATCGTTGATACTGATAACAGTGCAAACTTGACCTAGCCTGACTTTGCTCTGGGTGATATGAATGGACTCAATCCTAGCGGGAGACAGTTGTGCCCGCATTGTGATTGAACTCCATACGATGCCCCGATAGACAGTGTTCTGAGTGGGAGAGAGGATGCTTTTCTTGGCGTTGAGCCTCAACCCCAGAGAAACAGATGATCTAAGACGATGTCCCTGTGCTGAACTGCCAGTTCCTGGAACTGCGCTAGGATCAGCCAGTCGTCTACATAATTCAGAATGCAGATGCCCGGAGTCACAAGGAGCCAGCGCTACATCATGCATTGTGAATGTGTGGGTAAAAAGGGCTAGGCCAAGTGAAAAAACCTTATACTGGAAGACTTCGCCCCTGGAAGCGAACCTCAGGAACTTTCCATGTTGTTGCAGAACTTCTAAATGAAGTATAGAAGTGCGTCATAAGATCGATGGTGACCAGCCAAACGAGTTGTAGGGCTTGAGACACGACCGTCTTGACAAAAAGCATCATCTTGGACTTGAACACCCATGGGCAGTTCAAGCTTTAAGATCTAAGCCAGACGCCACCCCTCACCCTCCATGGGAAACAGGAAGTATTTAGTGTAATAACCTAACTCTCTCTCTGGAAGGGGAACACATACCATGGCCCCTTTAACCAGGAGATTTGAGGGGGTTTTTTTACATAAAAAAGAAATCCGGCCCTTATAAGACCCACAGAAAATAATATATCTGGCAGAAGTTTCCACGCTGCCAGGATCTCTGAGATGTTATTATATTTTAACATTTCCTGTTGAGGGGTTGTCGAGTGTTTCGCGTCCTGAATAAAATGCAGGAACAGCGAAAACACCCAATTTTGCCTCTGTAACCCGAAACACCAAGAGGTGGTGGGAATGGAGGGGCTTCGAGGGGGTACCGGGAGGGGTGAAGTGAAACACATGCCCCGTCCCGAGGGTTTTCTCTTACTAGAAATTACATCAGGGTTTTCTCTTACTAGAAATTACAGTCCTGAGGTCTTGCTTCGGGGGCTGGCAAGGGCGGCGAGACTGTCCCCAATCCCTTGGAGGAGGAGCACGACTCGCCACGCTTTGCTTTTGAGCCTCCCTTCAGACAGGACCGAGGCGGGTCTGAGGCTTGCTCGTCAAGTGCAGAACCCACACTCAGGTCATCCAGGAGGTCAGCCTGGTACGCCTGTAAAACAGCATAGTGTGCAGAGCAGCACCAGTCTGACCTGCTGCTTGATAAGCCCTTTCCACTAAAGTGGAGGTTGTCCTACAAGGCTTTGAGGGGAGAGAGGGCTTCTTAAGTGAAGATGCAGAGCCCGGCGAGAGATAGCCCGCAAGCGTCTCTCCGACCGGCAGCATCACTGAATACCCCCGTGCCTCAGCACCCTCGATAGTCGAATGTAATGACGTCGAGGGTATGTGAACACAGGAAGAAAATTTTTTTTTTTTTAGGGGTTCCTCCATGAGGAACGCGCTTCGAGATCATGTGAAGGACCAGCTGGGTTTGGGGAGCGAGCGAGAGAAAGGGATCAACCCGTCTCTTGATCCTCAGCCAAATCCATGCAAGAGCCCCACGAACGATCTCTTTTTTTTTTCCGTGAGTGCCGACTCCCGGAAGCAAGCGAGGCGAGAGCGAAGCACTTTGCCTGAAAGCAACAGTGCTCGCACCCGCCCTGCTGCAACGCGAGAGCAGCATGCTCTTCCCCCAAACAAACAGAGCAAAAACCGATGCATCATTTGCGGCTTTCAGTCATTCTCTCTTTTTTTTCTTTTCTTTATATAATATAATATATAATATTTTTTAAACAGAAGAGAAAAGAGAAAAGGTTGACTGCCACTGCCTAACAAATTCTAACTCCTAACAGAGGAAAGAAAGTTTTGACAGGGTTTGTAAAACACACAGACACAGAATCGCTCTGAAAAAAGAGTTTCTGACGACACCTGGTGACGTATCCATTTATAGCCTGACCTCAGCTGCATCTAATGATTACATCAGCCGAGGCCTTAAATTCAGGTCAATGTTCATTGACGTGTTACACACATTATTCACAGCTCGGTCACAACTAGGATTGTTCCCCATAGCGCTTAGAAAAAGCACAGCATCATAGTGAAGCTTTTTGTAAAGGGAACTCTCGTAGGGGAGAAATAAGAAATATACATCAAAAGGAACAATACAATTCTTGTCAGTGTAAATGAAAGAAAAGCGTCCCCTACTCTATACTGAACAACAAAAGCAAACACAAGGGGGTATTAGTTTTTTAAAAAAAGTATCGAGAGCAAAGTCTAGAGAAAAAATTAAAATATTAAAGAAGAAATTAAAATAAAAGCATCCTTTAGACATAGCATACAAGTGGATATTTATCAAAACAATTGTCTGGATATATCACTACACATCTTTCTTGCAATTTTACTAGATATTACTTTTTCAGTGAGGAAAAATAGCATTTATAATCGTTCATAAACCATGAAAAAGAAGGCTTTGAATATCTCCACTTACTACAATGAATATGATATTTACCCATGAGAACAATCATATTAACCAAATCAGATAGGGATGAGATACATTATCCATATAAAAGAGAATTTGTGATAAGTCAAACGTCGGGATGTCATCAATCTTAAATGACAGCCAATTATGTAAATCAGACCAGAGGCTTTTGCCCATAGGACATAAAAAGGACAAGTGTTCCAGAGTCTCATCAGCTGCCTCACAAAATACACAAGGATCTACTTCAAGTTTAAACCTCTTTCTTAGAAAGTCAACAACCAGATATATTTTATAAATTAATTTAAAGTGAGTCTCTTTGACTTTAGGGCAAATGGGCCATTTCAAGAATTTGAAATGTGGTTTATCTTTGGACAAGGCATTCATATTTGGAACTTGTACACACTATTATAATCCAAAAACATTCTAAATAAAAAAAATCATTAATACAGTTGTTATTACGTTTACTGTAATATAAATTACATTAATTAATTACTAGATTAGGTAAGGTTAGTGAAAGTCTTATTCTCACATACATCAATGTGTTTTGGATTAACTGTAATAAAGGTATTGATTTACACATCTTATTATATTCTCTATAAGTGCGGTTAAGATTATACTTGAGCAAAAAAGGCAATATTTTCCAAGAAATTACCATTATCATCTAATATATCATTCACAAACACAATACCATCTCATACCAATCACTTTTAAACAATGATTTCCTATTAATTGTAATGACCCTGTGTAAAGAGATCAATGGAAAGGAGGAGGCGAGAACCGGCTTTTCAATGTAAATAATATTTTAATTAACAATTTAAAACAAGGACAGAAACACACACATGACGGACATGTCCGTAAACGATCTCTCTCTCCCACACGATCCTCTGCAGTCGACCTTTATTCTTCTCGGGAGGCTTGATTAGCCTAATACGGTACCGGGTGTGTAGGATCATGACCCGGCCCCACCCTCCGCCCTGCCACACCCTGTTATTCCAAAGGGTGGATCCATGGGGAGATGTGTGTGTGTGTGTGTTTTCTGTCTTTGATAATAACTGAAAATAGGTGGAAATACAGAACGCAGCAAGGCGTTTAGTGAACCTGTTGAGAGGTATCCTGAACGCAGGTCCATTTAACATTAATGTTGAAGGGAATGTTAGTATTTCAAAAAATGGTAAGTGTAGATAGCTAGATGTCAGATAGTTCCCAGCTTGTTAATGTGGTACTGCAAGGGCCATCCGCTACTCATCAGCCTACATGAATTCATTATGTAGATGAAATGCAGGCTCAGAGAGGAAGCCAGTCAGGCCCTAGGACCCTTGGGGCTGGGAAAGCACAGCAGGTGCAGCAGAATATGGCCAGGTTAGGAAATCAAGTGTACATTAAGATTCTTATTACACGGCTCTCTGAAATGTTTGATTCTGATTTGTCAGTTGCAACATTATATTACCTATACTGATCACCGTCAGTAGCAAAGCTTTATAATGACCACTCATCCAGCCCTTCTTTCATGTTTCTTATCACAATTCAGATGGACACGCTCTTGTTTTATTCAAACACAGCTAGTGTCATCTTGCCTCTCGTATATATATATATATATATATATATATGTAAGATGAGATAATATATATATATATATATATATATATATATATATATATATATATATATATATATATATATATATATATATATAATGTCATCTTGGGTGGGGTGGGGTGGGGATTCATTATATATATATATATAATGAATCATCTTACAGCTACAAGAATCATCCGATTCCCAATTGTCTCACTTTCTGAACAGAAATGAGTCGGATGATCCTGGCCAGCAGGCGCGAGGGGTCTGAGAGCTAAAGCCACGTTTCCAAGCGAGGGGCACTAAGCGGACGTTTGCATTTGACGAACCTGGTGGGGCTTCACAGTGGGGGGAGCAGGTAGTTATGTGTCAGGAGGCAAGGTTGCGTCCCGAGGCATTTGTGCTGAGGAAAGGCTCAATGCAGTTACCTTGCTCTGCGTACCCGGCAGGGGGCGGGTTGGTGACTGAGGAGGAGGTCCTATGGAGATGTCCTCTGGACTCATCAGAACCGGTCCCTCATTGAGCAGACAGGGCTCGGCTTGAGTTGGAGAAGCATTGAGGCATGATGTGCTGAATCGCCTCCGTCTGCTTCCTCACCGCCAAAAACTGTTGGGCAAAGTCCTCGACAGTGTCACCGAATATGCCAAACTGGAAGACAGGTGGCGTTGAGAAAGCAGGCTTTGTAGGTGTCCTGCATCTTGACCAGGTTCAGCCACAGATGTCGATCCTGAACCACAAGGGTGGCCTTCATCTGTCCGAGTGCCCGCGCTGTGACCTCCGTGGCCCAGAGGGCGAGGTCAGTTGCTGAGCACAGTTCCTGCAGCACATCAGGATCAGGATTACCCAAGTACAGATCTTTTAGTGTCTTGGCCTGGTGGACTTGTAGGAGGGCCATGGCATGCAGGGTGGAGACGGCCTGTCTGGTGGCTCTGTAGGCTTTCACCGTCAGAGAAGACATTGTCCTACAGGCCTTGGAGGGGAGTGCCGGGCGATCCCGCCAGACGTGGCTGTGAGCGGTGCCCTGACTCGAGGAACCAATCGTCTAGCCATGAGGGCTGAGGGGAGGATGGAGGGTTCCAGTCCAGCCCCACGCTCATGGCAGCCCGGGCAAGCATTTTGGACATCTGCGCGTCAGCCTCAGACTGGGCGGGCAGACCCGAAGGTGGCAGCCCAGTCGAGACCTCCGCGTCAGACGCTGCAACGCTCTCCGATGCAGCTGCGATGTCATCATCCAGCTGGAGGTGTCTGAAGGAGACATCAGACTGGCCGTGGGGTGAGCCAGTCTCACATTGGGCCCGGACGGTAGCAAACGGGCGTGCCTGGGGGCGGGTGGTTTATGGGGATTTGCCCGTCAAAATCGTGCCTGCTGAACTCTCCAATTTACCTCCATTGCCAGTCCGAGTCACCCGACATCCACAGAATTTTGAATGTAGGAAAAACCTTTAAATGTCACCCTTTTGTGGGAAGTTATTCATAATTAGATAATCATCACATTTTGCTACATAATAAATGCTTTTTAAGAAATAACATCACAAACTGACAAAGCACACATTATCTAGCATAGCTCCTGTTACTTCTGGGTAAAACCTCTCTAAAAAGTATCTTACAGTGATCATGTTCTCACTTCAGTGGTCCTCTCTCCAACAATTAGTCAAGAAACTTTAGAATATGCATTTTGAATGTCAATTCAAGTTTAGGTGTCAGCAATGAACTTGCAGATGTGCAGATTTATCATTTGTACTTTCGTTGATCCATCTTTTTATTTTTAGCCATATTGTCTGCAGGAATTGGGAAATTGTCATTTAAGCCAAACTGTTTTCAAAATTACCCTCACAAAACATTCTGTGGCAGCACCATGCTACAGTAATAGTATAAGATGGTTATACTTTTATGCATTTGGCAAACACTTTTATCCAAAGTGACTTCAATCTTTACATTTTGTCAGTATGCATTACTTAAGAATTCAGCCTGCTGCCTTGCTACTGCCTTGGTCCATATATATATATATTAGAATACCTTATGTTTTGATAAATATCATGTTAACGAATGATTACCAACATATTCATATATTATGATATTTACATGCTAATCCTAGGATCTTTAAAGAATACCATAGTACCAAAAAAAAACAACATGGTATGATCAAGGTACCATGTTTATGAAACATGATACTTTAAAATATATATATATATATATATTGTAAACAGGCTGCTACTTGCTAAAGATAAACAAGATCTCTGGAGGGGAATAAATCAATATTCTGTCGGTTAAACATTGTGATGTACAGTATATCATTGCTCATGCACACAGTTCAAGAAATGTTAATATTACATTGACTGTAAGTCCCAAAAATCTCCTTGCCCATATTTAGTTTAATTCCATTGGGGTTTATAACCATCCAGATAATTAAATTTAGGTTGAGGCAGTAGTCATGAGAAAGGCTAATTAGTTTAGCCAGGAAAGCTATCTATTCCATGGGTAGGGGGTTGTGCTTCACTTCCAATTAACCCTTGCACAATCAAAGAAAAACAAGAAAAGACTGCTGGTGGGCACACAGGAGGCCATTAGATAGCCTGAAAGCCACCTTAGAGAGAGTAAGGACCTGTAGCACTAATAAAGAATCACCTCTCCAGGGTTACCTGAGACCTGTTCAGTCAGTTTTTCTTTTACTGGTGGGCAAAGCATGCAAATTTGAAACATTTGAGAATACAAGCATAGAAGAATAGCTAGAGGGGGCTGCAAATGAGAGTTTGGGTAGAGGCTTACTGCATCATGTGCCATCATGTGTACATTCTGAGTCTGTTTTTTTGATGACTGAATTTGCATTAACGCAACTTAAAGTAATATACTTAATTGAAAACATTTTGTGATATACCTCAGGTCCCTCTTTTAGTGGATGTCCATTTTGTAATGGTTTTTAAATCTCATGCCAGAGTTTAATACTGGAGGTTACGTGTGTAGGATAAGCTTATAACCCTAAGTATTAGCTATACAAACAAGCGCCACTAGTTAACATTACTGTGATGGAGAGTTGCAAACCCTCTTCTGAAATTATCTTAATGCTTCAAACTAATGATAATTTTCATAAACAACATGCAAACTGGTTGCTGGATCTACTATTTAATTATATAATGGCATTTGATTCATTATAAAACTATGATATTCTGAATTTGATATGGTGTTTTAATTATATTGGAGCTATAATTGAACTGTTCTCAACATAGAAATCACTGAATATCTAGCTTGTCTGTCTGCATCACTTTCTCACATACAATCACCATTTTCCAGGAGTGATTTTCAAAAGGAATGTGAAAGGCTCACAAGTGTACAAAAATAGGTCATTACTGACTAATAAATTCTGACGAGAGTAAAACTCAGAAGAGGTGGAAATCAAATTTTGTCAACATCAAAAACAGAACTGAAACAATGCCATAGTTGAAAGGAAGTCCTTGCCATGAAGCGCCACTTGTGAAACAGGAATATTCAAGTCTATTTTAAAACTCTGCAGCCTCTTTGACACAGTAGGGGAAGACAGAGAGTGACTGTGATAAAAAGCTGACTGAAAATAAGCCAAGAAGAGAGAAAAATACTCTTCTAGAACCCTGCAGACGCATCCTAAAAGCTGAACTAGCTGTTCTTTCAGCAAATTTATCTCAGAATGAAAGCAGCCCTATAAATACCCAAACCTTTATTTTTGGAATCAGCTTAATTTTCATTTCGGATGCGGAGGCAACAATAATTGTTTTATGACATCTTTGTTTATTTGCTCAATTAAATTCAGAACACTGTAGAATTGATCATAGCAACATGGGTTGCTGCAAAGCCCCTTGGTGGTTTAAAACTAAGAGATGGCTTCCAAGCTAGTTTCAATTAAAATAATGAATGGTTAATGGACTGAATGTTCCTTATCAGTAATTATTCTCAGCAGGAGATTCTTAAGGTCATAACTGAACACACATACACATGGCTGAAACTCTCACTTGCACTCAAAACAACACCCACATCAGCATCTAAACTCTACGCCACACACAGTATTTATGAAAACTCACAAAGTTGCTTATAGGAATATTTTGTTTGCAGAATTTTAAAATTGATTATAAAACTAGTTGCTTCAGTCCTGGATGCTGAAATACATTGGAAATATAGTGTTTTAACAGTGTTCTAGCCAGCTTTAATAAACCATTTTACCACAAAAGGCAGTGGTTTTGCCATGCGTACGTGAGCAACCTTTTCCCAAGTAATGTAGAAAATGATCCAATCTGTAGGCTGTAGGTTGCAAACAATGTAGCAACTTGGTTCTTTAAAATAGAGTGTGCGGCCACAGGTGTGTACTGTGAATTTATGTTAATTTTATGCTGCTTCCATTCAAAGTCAGATGTGGGATGTTCCTACTTGTTATCTCTGATCTTTGACCATAAAGGTATTCCACATATGATGTTTAAGGAAACAAAATGCTCATGTTAGCTTAGCAGGTATCCAAGATTTTTCCTAGCAACCAAATTGTAGAAGATTAACGATATGCTAGCATTTGTTCTTCATGTGCTTGTTTATCAAAAGAGAATAAAATGTATTGTATTTTACACATACAGTATCTTTCTGCAGATGTTTGCGAAACAAGTTTTATTTTCATGAAATGCAGGAACTTTGGCTCATAAATAGTTTTATTTGCTGAAAAAATGAATGTTAATCAATTACTGTGAAAATCTTCCTAGGTGCTGACATATTTGCATGTGTAGCACGCCCGCTGTCTGACTGGCGGTACTGCAGTAAAAGTTTTCTAAAAGATAGAAATTAAAGACAGACTAAGTTGTGCTGTTAACATCACCGGAGCTGCTCTCTTAATGAATTTATTATAATAATTTTATATTTTCATATTTTATGTCTTTTCAACATTGTTAATGTTTCTTCTCTCACCAATAAACATTATTTGAGTCTTCACATTAAACTTAGTAATGTCAATAAACCACATGTCACATAACATCTTTCTTGAAGTATGTTAGTGTATATATTCACATATTTAGACTTAATTCCAACAACTCACATCATACTACATTACAGTCTCTCAATACTGTATGAAAATGTATCAAAGTAATATACTTTCCTTAGAACTAAATACTTTGAGCTGGCCACAAATAATACAATATAAACTCTTAAATTTGCTAACTGAATATTGTGAACACATTCTAAACCCATATACAGTACTATTCACAGAACAAAGTGATCAGTCTTAACACTTTGGGTATTGTGCAAAACCAGAATCCCATTGTACAAAACTACTTAAGTAGGAATCACTGTTTAGGATTTTAAATATAATAAATATAGCATTTGTGTCAGATTAGAGCATTCTGGAGCCTTTAGATAACCTTTAAAGTTACGTATATGATGCAACACCCGGGCATGCCATGACATGTTCACGCACAAGGCATCGATGTAACAATAACATATCATCATCATAAATCATATTAAATCAGTGTCAAAATGTACATCCCCTTCCTCAAATGATACATACACTTTACCATTATGCTCTTTTGACATTGTGTTCACAGTAACAAGTTTTCACCCACCTATAAGTTAAAAATGAAAGACAGACAAAGTTGTGCTGTTAACATCACCGGAGCCGCTCTCTTAATGAAAGTCTTTCCATTGTGGCTCGCAGTATTCTCACAATTAATGCACAGCACAGCCCCTACTGTTCACTTAACAAACTACATCTCATCAGTCCAGTACAGGTGTATAATGCTATGCAATACCATGACAAACAAATAATTACTTGCATAAAGAACATGAAATATTCATATGCATGAAAAAAATATACCTGTGACGTCATGCACTTGCATCTGAAATAGGAATTGAGGGTTTTGCACAAATTTCCAAGTTGGAAGTTAGACTTCAAGTGGCATTTTATTGCATTTTTCAAGGATGGAGGAAATTCGGACAAAATGGAATGCAGCATTACAACATTTTCGGACACAGCACATTCAATCAGAATTTAAATTCGGGACTATCCTTTTGTGGGAATGGGGGTATAGTCATGTGTCTGTCTGCAGGAGAGTGAGAGCGGTAAAGCTTGTCACCTGGGTTGTAATTATCTCTAACACCAGTCTATTGTTGTAGTGATGGTGGAGGGATACTTGAAAAGGTGCAACAACGCATCAGTTTGCGAGAGAGAGGGTGACCCGAGAGCAAGGTGTTGATGTGTACTGAGTGCATTAAAAGTTTATTTTATCTTATTAACTGTTGTGAAGAATCTATGTGAATTGTGTGTCATTAAATACAAGTTGCTAAAGGCAGAGAATAAAAGACTTTCCTGCACTGCTTCATTGTCTCTTGATTCCTCCATTGCCCAAATGACCAAACTTTCCAAAGTGGTGCTGAAACCTGTGAATTTGGAGGACAATGCCGTTATGGAGTCTTTACCACTGGGCGAAGTTATCAAGTCCCTTGCCAGCATCCAGCAGACCCAGCATCCAGTCCTCATGGAGTTACGCCTGGAGCAGGAACTGCAGCAGGAACTTCCAACTCATGCTCCAGGTCAAAGTGGAGGTCCAGCAGGCATTCCGGAGCCTGAACTACAGAGAGGGGGCTGGCGCAGCAACCCCATGAAGGCCACTTCCCCCGTGACCCTCATTAAGATAGGGTCATGAGGGAAGTGACCCTATCTTAAGATCCGGATGAAGATCCGGAGGCCTAACTCAACCTGTTTGAGAAAACTGCCGAGGTGTGGAAGTTGCTGCCCAACCAGTGGGCGGCCCACTTGTTGCCGTTACTCTCCAGGGAGGTGCAGCTAGTGGCCCAGCAACCATCCTCCAACTACCAGGATCTCAAGAAAGCCATCCTGCAGCAGATTAGTTGCAGTCTGGAGCAGAGCCGTCAGTGGTTCCAATCCATTAGGTTCAGAAGGCATGGCCGCCCGTTTGCCTTTGCTCAACAACTCCGGAAGGCCTGCTGTAAATGGTTGCTGGCTGAGGATACCTGCGGCGCAGTGGACATTGTCGACCTGGTGGTACTGGAGCAGTTCATCTCCCAGCTTCCTCGTGGTATGGCGAGTGGGTCCAGTGCCAACGCTTGCCGTTGCTGGAAGAGCCCGACCAGCTGACAGAGAACTACATGATGGAGTTTCCAGGAGACACTGAATCAGACTATTTATCTACTCTCTCTCTTCTCTCTCTCTCTCTCTTTCCTGCATCTCAAACCCCAACCCCCACCACTCCCCTTTCCATCCTGTTCCAGCTCCCGAGAAGTGGGAAGGAACCTCGCCCAGACCCATTTCCTGACCTAGGGGCTCTATCCCTTTGTCTATCTCTCACACTTCCCCTGTCTCCCTCTGCCCTGCCCCCCCAGGTTGACGAGACCACTCCAACAGGCATGGTAGGGAAGCCTGGGCCAGGTGATAGAGGTGGGGACACTTGTCTGGATCCCTGACACCCCACAGGCTGACCATGACTGGCCAGGGGCATATCATATACTGGTAAGTCTAAAAGGGGATACATACTGTTTTTAGGCTGTTTTCAAACCTCTATACACCAACGCTTGGTGCAAGACAGGCATTGTGCATGGATAAATGAGTCTGGGTGCGGTGTATGCATGGGGATATTCACATGTATCTGGTGTTACCATTGAGATACTATTCAGGGGGAAAAGGCATAGAGCCAGTGGTTAAATCCCGCCTCACCCATCAAGTAATTTTGGGAACAAATTGGCCTGATTTTAAGAATTTATTGAGGGAAATATGCGTGGATGTGTCCTGTAAAATTTTATTTCAGTGTGTCACATGCGATGCGATGGCTAGAGTGGCAGTGCCGGTGCCTTCTAAGTCTGCTCCCATTCTTAGGGGGTTCCCCGAGGGGAATTTCCCTCTAGAGAAGTCACGTGACAAGTCCCTCAAACACACGTTTTACCAAGTGAGAGTCAACAGCTCCAGACTGGCATCGCACTCACATACACATATATTTCAATTATTAAAGATCTGTTGTATCAAGTGACACAGGACACTCAAACAAAAGAAGATACAACCCAGTTACTAATACCGAAGAGCCGGCGGGAAACCCTCTTCCAGGTGGCTCACTATAATCCAATGGCTGCCCATTTAGTTTACGAGAAAACACTTTACCAAATAATGGCCCATTTTTTTGGGCCGGGCATTCAAGGGGACATTTGCAAGTGGTGTGCGGCGTGCCATGAATGTCAGTTGGTGAATCCACTGGCCACCCCAAATGCACCATTGCGCCCTCAACCACTTATCAATGTCCCCTTCAAAAGACTTGGCATTGACCTTGTCAGGCCATTAGAATGGGCCGCATGCAGACATTGCTTTGTATAAGTTCTGGTGGATTATGAAACACAATATCCAGAAGCAGTGCCCCTGCACAACATCTTAGAATGTAGTGTTGTGGAGGCGCTCTTCAAAATAATCTCCCGAGTGGGAATTCCAAAGAGAATCCTCACTGATCAAGGCACAAACTTTATGTCACGAACACTATGTGAACTATACGAATTGTTATGTATTAAATCAATTTGCACCAGTGTTTAACACCCACAAACAGATGGGTTGGTGGACCGATTTAATAAAACCTTAAAAAATAAGATTCGTAAGTTCGTACACGAGGACGTTAGGAATTGGGATAAGTGGGTTGAGCGAGAGGTCCCACAAGCCTCCACAGGGTTTTCCCCATTCGAGCTGCTGTACGGGTGTCGGCCAAGCGGCGTGCTCAACATCATATGGGAAGCTTGGGAGGAGGGACCTAAGAACAATAAAAATGAAATTCAGTATGTTCTTGATCTTAGAGAAAAACTCCACACTTTTGTGAATTTGTTCCAAGCTCAGGAATGTAAAAGCCGGCTGTATGACGGGCACTTGATTACGAGAATTCACACCGGGAGATAAAATACTTCTATTACTGCCCACCTCAAGCTCTAAATTACTCGTCAAGTGGCAAGGGCCCTTTGAGGTCACACAGCGATTCAGAGATCTCGATTATAAGGTTAAGCGAATGGATGGGGCAAAGCACGTCAAGTTTACCACCTCAACTTCCTAAAATCATGGAGGGAGGCGGTCCCTGAGGCCTTAGTGATGGCAGTCCCTGAGAGGGTGGCGCTCAGGCCAGAGGTGACTCTCAAACCAATTAATTCACCCCGGTTCCATGTGTAGACCTCACCGTCGCATCTCACAGACATGGCCAAGTTGCGGACATGTTCTCACCTATCCAAACCTCATAAAGCACCACATTGAGACCACCCCAGGGGTGGTGGTTCGTAGCTGCCCCTATCAGCTTCTTGAACACAAAATAGGGAGATTTGAAAAGGCGCACCAATGCATCAGTTTGCGAGAGAGAGTGCGACCCAAGAGCACAGTGTCGACGTGTACTGAGTGTTTTGTTCAGTGTATCGAATAAAATACTTTTCAATACAATCTCAACATGTCTGTTTATTCTTTTAACACTTCTGCCTGTGTTGTTCTTCTATGTGTAGTATCCATGACATAACACTAAACACAGTGCCATCTAGTGGCTTTATTGTGTAACAGGCACAATCAATGAATATCATTACACCAAGTACATTCAATGTTTATCTTATCTTAGTTTTAGAGTGTTGTGAAGAATCTACGTGAATTGAGTGTCATTAAATGCAAGTTACTAAAGGCATAATATAAAAGACTAGCACTGGTTTGTTGTCACATGACTCCTCCATTGCCTGAAGAACTGAACTTTCCACAACTTTGTACTTTCATACACAACATAATAACAATTATGACATACAGTATATACTTTAGAATTTAGTACATTTACATGTTGGCTATGTGTTAGTTAGTGGAAAGATGGCACTTCTAAATTGACTTAAAAAAAAAAAAAAGTATATAAATATACTATACTATATATAAAATAAAAAATACACATATATATATACATATCTGTTGATGCAAGTATATTATGTATACTGTACTTTCTAGGTGTATACCGCTAGTCTGTTTTGTTTCTGTGTATACTGTCTATTTTATGTCTGCTGCCCCATACATTACAGTATGTGTGCTTGCATGACTGTCTTATGTATTATAATGTAATTATACTCTTTTTCTGTCTGTCAAAGTTAATGATGTTCTTTTCTATATTTATAATTTAAAGCATTTTATAAGGTATTGCCTGTTTCTGCTAGACAGATTATTGTAATGATCTGTTAAATGCACCAGCAACTAATTTCTAAATGACAATAAAACCAACTGTGATGATACCTTCTATAAGTCTATAGTCCTCCTCACAAAATGCCATCTAGTCTTCAGCTTGCTTGGTACAATCAAAGCAAAACACACTGTATGTAGGACATGTTCTGGTTGCTTGGTCAGATTTGAGAAGGGATAGTTTTTATTGATTTTAGGTTCCAACACAAACACAAATATTTGCTCTAGTGTGAATTGTTTTTCTGCAACAGGGCTTGGGCTTAGCATACACATTTGCTTAGCTTGAATACATGCACAAAATATTCCAATCCATGTTTACTTCTGCAGCTTACAATGTGCTCACACTATATAATGATTTTCTCTTCACAATATCACTAGTAGGGATAAGTGGATAATCAATCCTGAAATATCAATCAATTATTATTTAATTGGGGGTGGTGTTAGGGGTTTAATTTTATATAATATAAAATAGTTATAAGAGTTTCCAATTCCAAAAAGTATGTCAAAAAAGTGGTTCAGTTCTGCCAGTCAGAACATAAATTATTATGTTCACTACAATTGCGAACTCTGGCAGAGTTCACACAAATCATACCCCTGACCTCTTTTTCAAGCGAACTCAAAAAAAGAGTTTTCACACCAACCAAACAAATAATTTTCTGGTGTACTTAAATTCCCCCTCACAACAGTGGTGAACAATTGTGCTCCTGATCTACCACTAACTCGACATTGTGTTGATGTAGTGACACTAGGGGTCGCCCTTGGGAGCCCCAAACACCTCTGATCTTTGAGAAAAGGCCAATGGGAATTGTCGAGTGGAATTTGCATGCCACTCCCCCGGACATACGGGTATATAAGGAGCTGGCTCGGAACCACTCATTCAGATTTCTTTCTTCGGAGCCGAGCGGTGGTGTTCAGTGAGCTGAATCCCTCTGAAAGCTGTTGGATTTACGACGCATTAGAGCGGTTTCCCCTCTCGTGCACCGGTTGAGAGCAGAGAACGCCTCTGGGCCCTTCAGCAGTCTAAGAGAGTATATTCTTCCTCTAAAAGGGTACATTTCCTTTGTAAAAGAGTGACAGGGATGGAGAGTGTCTTTCCATCTGTGTGTAATTCCTGGTTGCGGTCGTTACTTCTCCGCTTCCAAACGACCCCGATCGCTGACTCATGTGCTTGGGCGCTGCTCACAAGGAGACAGTGTTCATGGATGGGTCATGTTCTCACTGCGAGAACATGACCATGGCAATGTTCCGGTCACAGCTTTCCTTCATCAGGCCATGTCAGTTAGCACTGGGGGTGATTTGGGAACCCCAATGAGAGCCACTCTGCCGGGTAACCCCCCACGGAACTCCCATTCACCAGGATGCTTGTTTCCCTCGGGCGAGTTCTGCGATGAGACCTCCTGTTCATCTCAGGGTGAGTTTGCGATCTCATTCGTGGCTCGCGAAGCTGGCGGCGAAGGCTTACAGTGCAGGCCACCTCCGCCCTGCATGCCATGGCGCTCCTGCAGGTGCACCAAGCCAAGGTGCTGAGAGATCTGCATGAGGGTAGTTATGACCCGGGACTGATGCAGGAGCTGTGCTCAAGACTGATCTCGCACTCTGGGCGACGAAGGTCACACTCAGTGCAGGCGACGTTCACCCTGGTGGACCAGGAGTGCCACCAATAGCTCAACTTGGTTGTGATGAGGGAGGCTGACAAGGTACGGTTCCTTGATGCTCCCGTCTCCCAGGTTGGCCTATTCGCCGACACCTTCGAGGACTTTGCCCAGCAGTTCTCAGTGGTTAAGAAGCAGATGGAGGCTATTTGACATTTCCTGCCCCAGTGCGGATCAAGATCCTGCACCCCATCTGTTCGTCACCAGTGGTGCCCCCCTGCAGCGGCGACAGGAAGCAGACACATTTTAAAAAGAGCAGTTTCCTCATTCCATGGGTCACACAGATGCGCTGTCGCTGCAGGTCACGCTCAGTGGAGAGTGGAGACTCCAGATTTGGAGTCGATTCGGTCAAGCGCAGGTAGGCCCACCCAGACTTGGTTCTCGGATCTTAGGGATGGGGCACCATCTGGCATCCATGACCAGACCTCTGGAATCTCCATGTGTAGCCCTTGGATGGGACGTGGAAGTCCTAAGTGACCTCCAGAGATGTGCAGTCGGGTTGGGGATTTCCATCCTGCAGGAGAGGATGGAGGGGCGGCCGTTAAAAGGCCGCTATAGCAGCCCACCACGATGCAGTTGATGGTAAGTTCAAGTTTATTTATAAAGCACACTTAAAAACAACAAGTGTTGTACAATTTTTTTACAAACATTAATAACAGAATTAAATAGATCTTATGAAATATTAAAAAGAACAAATTAATAAAACATTATAAAACCTACACAAAAAAACTGTTATAATTCTCAACCAAAATTATAGGCTAAAGAGAAAAAAATGTGTCGTCAATCTAGATTTAAATATATATATATATAACATTCCACAACCTGGGGGCCGCAACCACAAACGCCCGATCACCTTTGGTTTTCAAATGGTATCGAGGAACAGAGAGGAGTAACTGATTTGATGATCGAAGAGACCTAGGTGCCGAATGTAGATGAAGTAAATCGGCAATGTACTGAGGGGCTAAACCATGCAAGGCCTTATAAACATACAGCACAAAATTGAATTTAACTCTGTAACTAACTGGAAGCCAATGTAGGGAAGCGAGAACTGGGGTAATATGCTCTCTTTTCATGGTACCTGTTAGAAGTCTAGCTGCCGCATTTTGGACTACTTGCAGACGTGAGAAAGAAGACTGAGACAGACCCACATATAAGGCATTGCAGTAATCCAGCTGGGATGTAATAAGAGCATGAATCACTATTTCCAAGTCCTTCTATGGTAAGTCTCTCTGGAAGCATGACCTGGTCATCAGATTCCTTAGAGGGACAAGGAGGTTGAATCCTCCCTGACTGTGCCTCATTCCCTCATGGGATCTCTCTGTGGTTCTGCGGGGGCCCCCGTTTGAACCCCTGTAGTCAGTTGAGCTTAAGGCGGTGTCTTTGAAGACTGTCCTCATGCCAGTCAAGAGTGTAGGGGACCTGCAGGCAATCTCTGTCAGTGACACGTGCCTGGATTTCGATCCGGAATATTCTCAAGTGGTCCTGAGACCCCGAGCGAGCTGTGTGCCCAAGGTTCCCACTACCCCATTTCGGGATCAGGTGGTGAACCTGCAAGCGCTGCCCCAAGAGGAGGTAGACCCAGCCTTGGCGTTGCTGTGTCTGGTGCATGCAGACTTTTAGATGCTCTGAGCAGGTATTTGTCTGCTTCGAAGGACAGCGGAAAGGGAGCCCTGTCTCCAAACAGAGGATTGCCCACTGGGTCATTGACGCCATTGCTTTGACATATCACGCCCAGGGTGAGCCACCCCCCTTGGGGCTATAAGAACACTCTACCAGGAGTGTGGCGGCTCTTCCTGGGCCCTGACCAATGGCACTTCTTTGGCAGACATCTGCAGAGCAGCTGGCTGGGCAACACCCAATACCTTTGCGAGGTTCTACAATTGAGCTGGTTTCATCCCGTGTGTTGTCAGGTATGAACAGGTAAGTTTTCAGGACAACTGGCCGGGTGTACCACATGTGTACAGCACCTTTCCCCTCCTGGAGGGGGAGATGAGTGCTTTTTACCCCCCAGCCATGTTCACGCGTTCGTGGACCCTGGATGTCCTTCCTCATTAGCTCTGTGGCAGGTGAGTGGAAACTCAAGGCATGCAATTGTTTGCCCAACTCGCACTGCCAGTCCACATAACACAGTTCAGCTAGTTGTGGCATTTCGTATAGTGACCCCTAATATCACTACATTGACACAACGTTGAGTGAGTGACAGATAGGGAACGTCCGTTCCTTGATGGAGGGAACGAGACCTTCCTACCACAACACTGAACTACCCGCTGAAATGGCTGGGACGCTGTCTCAGCTCCTCAGCACAAAACCTGAATGAGTGGTTGCAAGCCAGCTCCTTTTATACCTGTATGTCCGGGAGAGTGACATGCAAATTCCACTAGCCAATTCCCATTGGCCTTTTCTCAAAGATCAGAGGTGTTTGGGGCTACCAAAGGCGACCCCTGGAATCACTACATTGACACAATGTCTCGTTCCCCATCAGGGAACAGAGGTTACTTTCAATACTCTTTAATAATTTTGACCTGTTTGTCTTCATTTTATTTTTTATCTACTTTGTATGTTTTATTTGAACTTGAACAGCACTTTGGTCAATCATGGTAGTTTTTAAATGTGCTTTATAAATAAATATTGATTGAAATAAATAAATATTGACAAGGACCCAGTGTTAACTTGCAGCTGACTACATGAACACTGAAGAACGAAGGCAGAGGCGAGGGAGGACGATGAAGATAAATGCTATGCGGACAAGTAAACAACACAACACTGTGTAGTGTGGTCTGTGATGTCCTAGGTTAGACTAGACAATGAATACTGGTGTTGGGAATTTGGATGTACACGATACTGATTAAAGTGCCCGCATACCTCTACCATTATATGTATGAACAGTATGTGTGAGCTAGGAATTAATTTAAACTGTCCTTATTCTACATCATTAAGTAAGAAAATATATAATGGAATTAGTCATGTTCGACAACCACTAAAAAGAAGATAAATGACAAATAACTAGATTATTTGTCTGATTAAAATTCTCTGCCATTAAAATCGTAATCCAATGCCTTGTTGTATCCGCTCACAATTTCTATTGTAAGGAATTAGCTTTAATAAGGGAATTATGATTAATTAACTAATATTATTCTCATGGCTTATTGAAAATAAAATTACACATATTTAGGAACAGCTTTGAAGTGAAATCTTTTAAAAACAGGGATGAGATTATTTATCAAAATATATCACAGTGAATTATCTTTGAATACAGACAAAATGTATTGCTATTCTAAACATAAAACCAATCTAACACATACAACATGAAACAGGTACCAACAGCGAGTAAACTGACAGAATGTGAAATAAATGATCAATACAGAGAAAATGAAATTTATGGAGTCTGTAGACAATGCCTTATGAACCATTTATCCTTCTTTGAGTCTAAATCGATTTGCAGTCAGATTACCCAAAGTAATTAACTAAAACACCAGCACTTTGAGCAAAAGTCTGGAAATGTACTTGCGTGTCATTGCGTTTCTTTGCGTGGTGCTCTTTGTGCTGCTTGGTTCATTGGCTCTTTGACGAAAGTTCATTCCGTCGATGTATATATACTTGTTTCATCCAGACAGCTATCCACGATTAAATAAGGCCATCTGCAAAGAGGACTCACGACTTCAGTTGGGTGTCTGAACCATAGAACTGAGAGTGAGAGGCTTCCTCGGGACTGGTGTCTCGAGTTTTTCTTGGACTCTACATGGCACGGAGGATCTGGAGACAGCAAGATAAGAGTTCAGCAGAAGAGATCAGAAGAGAAGAGCAGAGAGGAGAGAAGAGCCGAGAAGGCTCTTCCTGGGGTAGGAAAGTTTTTAATTGAAATTGGCTGCAAACCAAAGGTGTCCTGAGCCAATAAGAAGTGACTGTCCGGTGTCACATGGTCAACTGGGCTGTCCTTTCCAAAAGTTGACTTATGGTCCTTTGTGGAGGATTCTTACAAAGTCCTGCTCAAAATAGTGCATGTTTAATCATTAACTTTTATATCTTGAAAACGGTACAAGAGACATGAAATTTGTTGTCGTCAACATTCTCTTCATAAACAGGCAAGCATTTACATACTAAATATGACATTCTTTCATGAATATTATATGTGTAAGAAACAAAACATGAAAATCCCTGGTTACAAATCATACTGGTTAATTCACTGGTTTTACAACATTGATAAAACATTACACGTTATGAGAAACCTGATTGTCAGGTATATTGTCAGATTAAGTCTTGAATAGTTATCATTCTTAATAGAATGAGATGAATAATACACGATTAATTATTATACTTATTGATATGTTAGTTAGAAGTGATTACAAATCACTACACACATTTTAAAAAGGTAAATCGGCTATAATCATTACTTTGTCAGTTATAAAAGTGATCACAGGTCATAGAGTCATTTTCAGAATTATCAAGCAAGGCTAGGAATTGTGTACATTGTGGGTCTAAATTCTTGTATATTTTATAGGGTTAACTCAGCAAAGTACTGTGACTTTGTGTGAAATGTTCCTGGATTAAGCTGAAATGTCCTTTTTAGATGCTGTTTGCAGGATAAGAATCACGATCTGATGTCTCGTGATCTGATGAGTCTAAATGTAGCAAATTGGTTTATATCGGAGGACAAAACAGTGTTCAGAGTCTTTCTTGGGAATTCCAGGATTGTGTCTTTTATTGCTTGTGACTTTTGCACTTAGGGTCTATTTGCAGAGAAGTTCTCAAGTCATGTGCGATCTAGACAAGTCTCTTTGTTAGTTTTATTGGCCAGATGTGAGACTTGTTGGTGCCTGTGTTTTATAATTTATGACGTTGAGGAATTCCAGGATTAAAATGTTGGGTTTACTAGATCCAAGTCATATTGCTGCAATTCTTCTGCATCTAAATATCCTACACTGGGCTGAGGTGAGTATATATGCAGTACTTAATGAGGTGCATGATTGATTAAAGGTGGAGGGGATTAGAAGTCTGGGGATAGTGAATGGGGAGAGAGAGTCAGGTGGAGGCATGTCCAAATACAATAAAACATATGAGACCAATTTATGCACACTTTCTAAACTATTCCAGATCAGGGTGCAAATCCACCTGCAATGGATGCAAACCAACACAGGGGTGGGGTTTTCTATCTCTTCTCTCAGGAAACATATTTAATATCTTTCACTAAATACCAATAACACTGGAGCAAAGCCACGTTGAATCTTTGGATGGCTATCTCATTTCAGCAGGGCAGAAAGTTATAAACAGGCAGAGATATTGATCAACACGTTACTTTCCAATAATTGCTCATCTAAATACATTAATGCCCCAAGTGTAATTACTCAAGGCAACAATATTGAAGATTTCTTTCTCATTCAGGAGGTAGTAAACAGCATGAGGGAAGGGAGTTGTGGGCAAGAATGGCAACAATCAATAATCCAATAACAAACAACGCTCAACTGTGAACTCTTTCACCTGAGCTTGATATGTGTGATCAATAAAAACAAAAATAGATTGGCATATTGTCTCTGGGTAGTTTTTTTTAATCTCCCTTGTTGAAGTTGCCTTGTAGGTGTGAGTGAGAGTTCCCCAGGCACTGGGGGTTGCGTCAAGAAGGGTATAAATTCTGTGCCAAGTCAAATAAGTGGATTATGGATGGTCCTCCGTGGCGACCCCTAATGGGATCAGCTGAAAGAAGATTTATTTTTTATTGTTGAATTTGACCCTTGTTTTAACCCTAACCCTCTAAAGTCTAAATGCTAAACACTAATTCTGAAACTCTTACCATAAATCCTAAACCGTAACCATAAAATCATTAACCCTACATTTTAAAATCCTGATCTTCAACCCACTCCAGTTAATTATTTTCAAATTATTATCCAGTACAATAAAAAAAGTATCTCAAAAAGTGACAGGTAGGGATGGTTGATACCACTTATTTTCTTTTCAATTCAATACCAATAATTTCAAGTCCAATATCATTGATACCGATACCAATATATGTATTAAATTGATTTATTTGCAATTTCTTGGGATATAATGGGTAATTTAAAATATGATTTATAGTCATAAGTCAAGTCATTATTTTTTTATTATTATTATTATTTTCTCCCCCTTTTCGCCTCAATTTGGAATGCCTAATTCCCAATGCACCCTAAGTCCTCGTGGTGTCGTAGTGACTCGCCTCAATCCGGGTGGTGGAGGACAAATCTCAGCTGCCTCCGTGTTTGAAACTGTCAATCCACGCATCTTATCACGTGGTTTGTTGAGTCCATTACCG